>NC_139717.1:7795507-8130507 GCF_964188405.1 Protomyctophum parallelum
GCCTGAGTCGTGTTCTATACACATGTTTTTCAGGAGGAAATAAACTTTAGAATTAAGTTTACAATAAACACAAACAAATTGTTTTTCTATCTTAACCCTATATAATTTCACTTGTTGCCACATTGTCTTTATCAAGGTGTAATTACATTCTTACATAAGTAGGCCTACCATACCATTTATACTAGTATCATAATTGTCAATGGTATATATTGCCATCGTGACTCAACTATAAAACAAATCCCTACCAAGTCACAAACACAACAAACTGACTCAGAACATGTCAATCAATCAAAGACCAACAAACATAAAGAAAATAATCAAACCCACATTAAAACCCACACCAAAACCAGCGCAGTTAAAGAGTGTAAAAGTTGCTTACCCAAAACAGTGGAGTAAAGAATTGAAGGAGATCAAGAGAGAGAGAGTGTGAGATGGAGAGGTGGAGAGAGTGAATGAGTGAGAGAGAGAGAGAGAGAGAGAGAGAGAGAGAGAGAGAGAGAGGGGGGGGGGGGGGGGGGGGGTTGATGTCTGGCAGCGACAGCTGGGATGGAGGACATGCAGACTCCCAAAATAACTATGAGGATCAACACATACTGAGGCCTGACGGCCTGTGCACGTGTGTGTGTGTGTGTGTGTGTGTGTGTGTGTGTGTGTGTGTGTGTGTGTGCGCGCGCGCGTGCGTGCGTGCGTGCGTGCGTGCATGTGTTTATGCTAGGGGTCTGCAATGCCATAGGTTGTCAAATCCTGAGTGTTATTTTAACTCTGAGAGTGTCTAAATGGATCCTTATGGCTCCGTTAATAGACAGTGTTACACTCTAAGCGTTAATAGACAGTGTTACACTCTCAGCGTTAATAGACAGTGTTACACTCTCAGCGTTAATAGACAGTGTTACACTCTCAGCGTTAATAGACAGTGTTACACTCTCAGCGTTAATAGACAGTGTTACACTCTCAGTGTTAATAGACAGTGTTACACTCTCAGTGTTAATAGACAGTGTTACACTCTCAGGGTTAATAGACAGTGTTACCATTTACAAAGTGACCATGTAACTGTGGATATGGACCTGACAATAATTATTAGGCCTAAAGAAAAACTCAGAGGAATATATAGGGGTTTGGTTGCTGGTGTGTGTGTGTGTGTGTGTGTGTGTGTGCGACATAGTCCCTGCGACATACTAGCGTCATGTCCAGGGGGTGTACTTGTACATCAAGTTGCCTCACACTACAGAAACAGGAGATATGCTCCTGCCCTATGGGCCTCATGGCTCGACATCATTACCAATATTACTGTGCATTATTATTATATATTTTTTTTACAGGGACAAAACTCATCAACATGTCGGTTTTCACCTTAATGTAAATGGGCTAGAGTTAGCCAAAGCTAAATTTCATCTGTATAGTCCCTGGGCAGGCTCTTAAAAAATGAATGATAAAAGGAAGACAGAGTGTAGTGTGCCTGCACACAACACCATGCGTTGATGCCATGTGTGCATATGTGCAAGGCAAGCACCCACTATGTCCTTACGAAAACACAATACAATACAGATGAAAGAAAGACAGAGTGTGTAGTGTGCCATCACATACACAACACCATGCGTTGATGCCATGTGTGCATTGTGCAAGCACCCAACACTATGTCCATACAAAAACACAATACAATACAGTACAATACAGGAACAGATCAACATGGTACAGGGGACAGAACAACTGCAAAGTGAAGTGAGAAATGACACCAGTGATAAATACTAAATAGTGCTGATAGTTACTCATGATTGTTTATTGTTAATTGAATGGATTGTTTTTAGCCACCTTTTCGGGTTGAATTTGAAGGTCAGATAGTTGGAAGTCTCTCTTACTTCTGTGGGGAGACTGTTCCAGTGATGGGAGGCTCTAACAGAGAAGACTGTTTTACCAAACACACTACGTCTGATTGGCACTTCACAGTCCTCTCTGGTAGTTGCCCTTGTTGCTCTGTCACCACTGTCCCTTCGATCTATGAACTGTTTCAGTGGTGGAGGTGCAAGTCCATTTAAAACAAGGCTCCAGACCTCCCAAAACAAACTGGTCAGGCTCCTACTTGGCCTCACCCCCCTCACCCCTGCCCACTTTGACAGGCTGGGATGGCTTAGGGTCGACGACAGAGTACAGCATCTTGCAATGGGTCTCGTCCACAAGATTCAATACACCACCAAGATACCCATGTACCTGTCTTACTTCCTTAATGTAAACAAAGTCCACACCCACAACACCAGAGGAAGTGCAACAAACCATGTACAACCCAGATTCGGCACAAACAAGGGACTAAATTATTTTCGCTCCTATGCCACCAAAATGTGGAACGCCCTATACCAACAGTCATTACGACATGTGGATCCCTTGACTCCTTCAAAACCGCTCTCAAAGGGCACCTACGGACGGCTGCAATTCGAAACTGGCCCCTGTAAAATCTGAATTTTCCCCTCACTGTATATGTTTCTTTTCCATTTTTGCTTCTTCTTCCTGTTCTGTTCTTTAACTATAGAAGTGTCTATTTGTACGTCTCTAAATGTTTTGATGAATTGAACAAGGTGGACCCTGTTGTAAACAAGTGTAATGCTTAATTGGGTCGTCCACTCACAGTTAACAGTCTTTGTATTGAGTTTGTGCTTGAAATGTACTGTAATTCTGCAAACTGTTAATAAATATTTCAATCAATCAAAAAACAAACATGCGCTAGTCACATGGAGGGTCTACACTGGCAGAAGAGCAAAGGTCATACGGAATCTCTATAGGGTAATGAATATAATAGATGTATACATTTACATATATGCTCTTTTCTCCATCTGTGGTGAAATTATGTTGATGAAATAATTAAATTAAAATGTTAAATAATCAAATACATCTATTTTCAGAAGGATTACGTATGTCAGCACAATGTTCATTGTAAGATAAAAAACACAAAAAACACAAACTGTCCAGCTAAATTGAGTGTGATCATCAAGGCAGACCCTAGAAGAGAGGGTAACACACGGTAAGTTTGTTCACAGTATGTTCAAAGTGTTGTCATTTGAATTAAACTACAAAAGTGGTGGGAAAATTCTGCTTGTTGAGTTGCATGCCTTATAATTTCTTACCACATAAATGGCACAGTAAATGGTGGATTTAAATTCTAAAGCGCTTTACATTGTGCACAGGTTGGTGCCTTGCTCGCATGGCGTCTCCCGCCACCAGTCATCGGGAGGAGTTAGGGGGTTAAGATTCTTGCTCAAGGAAACTTCAACACGTAGCCAGCAGGAGCAGACAGGGATTGAACCGGGAACCTTTATATTCCCAGGCAGTCGATCTACCTGGAGTGTGTTTGTCTAACCTTGATGTGATGTCATGGCATTTCTGGTAGTTTTTAAGTGGCTATCACTAGAATGGGCATGAAATGGTTTACAACAACAAAGAGTTCATAGCTTGAATCCTATGGTGGTTTCTGTTATCTCCAACCAACTAGCCACTATAGTAGCCTACCTACCAGCTCGCAGCCTCCCATTTTTTTATGCTCCAGGTGACTTTATTCACGAACACAGCAACGTTTCGACCCATTATGGTCTTTCTCAAGTATAAGTGAGATAACAGGAAATTAGTATTTTCATACAGATGCCACAGTGGACATGCACATTCACAATAAAGCACCTGCACCACTTATTGGCATGTGAATCATAACTCACCCGACAAGATGTTTTTCACTGGAATACATATCCACAATAAATGTACCGGTATCGTTCCTGATACAATTTGTAGTGGGCCAATTTAATGTCAAATCGATCAAAGATATTTTTTATTATATTGGCTGCTCTCTCATTGCACTATATGGCAAACATTTTCTGTCTCCATGGGCTATTAGAAAATGAATGCCAACATTAACACACGTTTGAGCAGCTAATATCTATAAGCAGGTCGATGATTGATGTCCTAAACCATGTTAATTGGGTAAATATATATATTGATATATTATTTATGTATAGTAGTCTAGTCTACTCGTCATATTTAGATAGACGTCTTGTCACCATGTCAATTCAGTGCAGGTTTTATAGTGGTTTAGTTCCCGAGTTTTACGGACACGTACTGAATGATCTACAAGCTGAGTTGTAAGCTTGGAGATTTGCTATTTTCGTCACAACTGCGCAATCGTAACCATTACCCAACTACCTGTAACTAACCGACCCCGTGACCCGGACTACAACGAAATGAACATGTCTGACAGTGAGAGTGACAACAGCGTGCCGGCCTCCTCAGCAAGTTCAAGTGAAGATGAAGATGATGTGGCGATTGGTGGTGCAGCAGCAGCTCACGTCCAACCTTTTAGGTTTGAACCTGTAGCAGCTGCACTTGCAGCTCAGCCTCAGCCAGGCCCAGCTAGAGGATCTCCTCCAAGAGTGGGCAACACCAATTGGTAAATAATATAGTCTGCATAGTTTAAAATCGATTTTTCAATTCAATTTTCATATCAAGTAATAGTGGTAACCGTAAATCTATATATTGCTGTTGCAGGTGTAACTGTGGGAAGTGCACTGTGAGGCCAACCCATGTAGAGTGTAAGTGCTGCCATAGCTACGCACAGACACTCAGCACCATGGCTGCGACTCGAGAGCCGATTCGATGCATCACAGACCACCCTGGGTTCCCAACTATCTGTCTGGATGTCAACGTCCTCAGAACAGCATACCATCATTGGTTCCACGACCACAGAGATGATGCTGAGGAACTTCACACTCAGCATGAGTGAGTGTCATATACATACATAGTCATAATAATATACATTACACAACCAAACACTTTACCTTTCCTTGATTCCAACATGGAGCTCACGCCTCATACATTGCTTTGCTTGCCAATAATTCTAGTGGTTTTTAAATCGTCATTTAAACCTTGTAAAAGTGATGATACATCTCTAGAGGACCCCACTGACCAAATGGCTATGTTACATTATCCTACTCACATCTCCTTATACAGGTTTTTTACCAAATTGACATTTGCACCATGTAATTTACCTTGCAGTGCACTGAATTGATACCAACACGTTACTCATTTAGTTGCCACAACATAACACAATGTCAAAAACAATATTTCACCAAAACCAGAAAACCTTTTTTTTATTTCTTCTTTCTCAGGAAGTTTCGCTACATCGCCTACAGACAGTTTATTTGGTGGAACTGGCACAGACTTGGGAGACGCAACAGAATCCCCATTCCCTCATGTGCTGTTCATGTCATTAGACAGACTTTTCCTAATGACCCAGGAATTCCCTACACTGGCTTCAGGCTGCCATAAAATCCCAATGTAACCTTTTAATTACAATAAATGGCTCCTCTACATATTACCAATAATGGCTTCAGGTGCTTTCATTTGTGCTTGTAGTAAATGTCTTTGTGCCCCTTCATATTTTGATTCTTGAACATAAATATCCAGACATAAACACGTACATAGTTTGTGAAAGGTTCTTGCAGGTATAGTAGATTGTAAACATTGACACGATTTCCTGGATCTCAGATGTACTAACTAACAGCTTTGATGGATAAGCACAGGGAAGTACAATCTGCTAAAAGGATGAATCCAAGAAATGCTATGGCTTGTTTCCGTTGGGGTCCTTTTGTACTCAATTCATCAAAACATTTGATAGACAAATACGGTATACAATACTATGCAAAAGATCATCATTAAAAGAAAACAATGCGTGTTGTCTTCTAGTAGACTTGTCTGCTTGGAGGTGCAGGGGCAGGTAGACCATATGACATGCCGGGTGCATGATTATGAAATTCTGACCGATATCCGATTATTTGCAGGATCATATCTGCCGATACCGATTAAGATATTATACAGATGACCACAATGGAAACAAGCCTAGGCCCTAGGGGGCGGGGCTTGGACCAAAGCCTGTTTATAAAGTATACAATCAATCAATACTCTTTCCCCGTGTTTATTCTCACTACTGAAGGAAGGACTAACAAATGAGATTAGTAGGCCTACACAAATTAAATGTAGAAAAATGCAAAGTTTATTATTAAGTCCCTCCATGCGCCGGATGGCCCGCCCAGTACCGGCAGAGTAGTTCTGGAGCAGCGGATTGTGTGTCCCTTGTTTTTCCCTAATGGGACTGATCGAGGGTAGCTACTGGGACGTAAGTCGGGACTTGATCACCCCGACTGGGTCACCCGAGTGAGGGGTATGATGTTGGAAGACCTGAAACCTGTGTATTCTTTTGGTATTTATTTGTTTTTGTTTTTGTTGGGATGGGTAGATCTAGGGTAGAGCTGGCCAGAGCTGGTCATTTGATCTCAAGTGTGGGCGCCCCTGGTTCGATGCTGGATGATTCTGGGCTGTCCTATCAACCTCACCACCATCACCACCGTAAATTCTGTCACACACACACACACACACACACACACACAAAATCAGTATAACAATGACGAAGTATGCATAGTATATAGGGATATAGCAATGTAATAACTGCGTGAGACAACATAATGATATTGTAGAAACTCACCGTAGATTGCTACTTGTTCTTGAAGCGACTCACATAGGACGGACGCTACGGCATGGCTCATCTCAGGGCGAGTAGCATCGTGGCACAAGGGTGGTGGGGACAGAGGCATTGCGATCTGGGTGCCATCAATGTCTCCCGACACTTTGCAGACAACCATCTGCATCATTTTAGCTGTGTATTCTGTAACCAAATGACAATATGTTCAAGATAACTGCTACAGCAGCAATAGTTGCTACAAGGCTGCTAAATTATATTGTAGAATGTAGACACTCACCATAAGTGGCTTCAGTTTTCACTGGGCGAAGTGAATACTCTCCCTTCTTGGCCTTCGGGAACACAACTGACCATCTGAGCCTACCATCTTTTCGAACTGCCTGCATGCGGCCACTGTTCTCATTGTAGTGCATGGCAGCAAGGTATGTTCTAATGAACGAGTAGAGAACAAAAATAGAGCATGTCTCTGAATAGTAAAGCCATACATACAATCGTAATACCAGGGGTAAGCAACCTTTGGCACCGGTTCCAACATTGGCACAAATGAGGGTTATCACTGGCAAACTGGCATATTTCGGAGAGAGACGATTTCTGGTTTTAAATATGTCATTAAAATGAATGTTGACACGGCACGCTGATTATCTAGAAAATAAAAACATGGCACTTAATTTAAATAGGTTGCAGACCCTTGGTTTATACCATAACATTATTTCAAAATGTATTGCCTACCTGGCATGCATTCCTGTGTAGGAGAAGGCTGTGTGCTTTGGGAGGAATTGGAGGATCAGTGAATGGTACGCCTCTAAACTAGATGTCTGGTGGTCTGTGGACAGCAGTGAAATGTCCTTCGAGATCATAGTGCCATGGAGAATCTTCTCTAGCCCAACTGAGCTGGCAGAGTCTGGCGCACACACACACACAGACGTCAGACAGACAGACAGTTAACATCGATTCCACTCGGTAATGCCAATTTAAGTTTACAATGACATAATGACATTCTGGAATGAATTACATTTTTCTTTTTAATTATATTATTATATATTACTTGGTTCCAGCCACACTTTTGTCCTTTCATCCTCTTCCAGTGGATCATGGGGACACGATGGCATCAGTGGAATTGGGAGGTCTGTGTGTTGGTTCTGAAGGTGAAAGAGAACAATCTGCCACTTGGCCAAAATCATGTCTCTTTCTTCTTCTGTGCTTGATGCAGCAGACCAGTACAGGTGGTTGATGATGGACTTCCGCCAAAGCCCAGCATCAACGCTTTCCTTCCTGGAGGCGAGCAAGTCGATCTGCTTGGCGATGCCTACACATAGTATATACATAAGTATATGTAATTAGTCTACAATATAAACACGATTGTTTAATTGTTAGTTACAATTACTAAATATTAGTTATTGATTAGAAATTGTAACTGTCCCAGCAATGGGATTTTCTATTTCTATTTTTCTATTCTATTTTATTACTTACCTTTCGGCAAATGTATATGTGAACATTATAGGTATATTATTTGGGTACATATGGTAAATGCATGGTGATATAGTGCCATCTACTGTGCTCTGGTTTTGTGGTCTGTCTGGTTCAAGGGCAGGTTGAATTAGGCTCACCTGCTCTGATTACCTCATTTCGTTCACCTGTTGGGTCTTGGGCATGTTAAGAGCAGAACAAACAGAGCAGAGCTGCAGAGAGGAGCCCTCATGTCAGAGTCTCCACAAAAGATATTAAGAAAGATAACAAAGATAAGAAGAAAGAAAATGATAGAAACAACTTAACTGAACTCCTAATTAATCTGTGCAGAAGGCGCATACGGTACGTTCCCAATTGTTTGTTTGTTTCTGTAAAAGTGTATTGCTATTGTATTGTTTGTTTACATTTCATTGTGTTTGCGTACATAGTGTTTCTTCACTCAACAAGGACATTCATATTGCATTGTTTCATTTTATTTAAAAGTATATTGTTATGTTTTTGTTGCAGTTTTTCCACGGTTGTCACTTTGGAGAAATAAAAAGCCCTAAGTGAGATCAGTTTGGGACGTTGTCATATTTCTGCCGGATAAAGATGGTTTGGGAGCAGTTATAGAAATGGTGAGTTTGTTGGTTCACTAATTCAAAATAAATACAAAATAGCACAAGCACTGTAAATACACATTAGATCATACCTTTGGCAATGTGCCATATGTCAAACCGATGGTTGACTCCAATCCAAACCCACTTTGCTACCTGACGATTTCTGTCAGTGATGAGTGTTCCCACTTGTAATCCAGCAGTGTCTAGGAACACCTTGGTTCTCTGCAGTCCAACCAGTTCACACCATGATGAGCTCTTGACCTCGTTACTCTAAGATGGAGAACAAACAAAACGCATGTAAAGGAGAAACCAGATGGATCAGCCACTACAGATCATTGAGCATTTTACAACTTGAAATGAACACAACAGAACATACCTGGACAATCTCAACATGCAAAATTTTGTTGATTCTCTGCTCAATGACGCTGACTGTTCCAAACTTTGCTGAGTGTCCAGGGCTGTCACTCCTTCCATCCCCTGACAACACCAGTGGTCCAGGCATCTCTTCAAGGGACCTGATGATGTCACTTTGCTCATCCTTTCACAGTTTGACAATGGCAGGTAGAAGGTGTGCTTTCTGGTGCCTGAAGAATGTGTTGCGATGGATTGTTGCCAGTCCCATAATATTGAGCATTCGAAGAGCTTTGGTCGGCATGCTTCCCGAAACAAGAATGGCAGCGGAAAGCAGCAAATTCCCAGCAGCAATCTTGCCAATCTTTGGCTGGCTGTTCCACTGCTTCACATGGCCACACGATGTGCAAGACTGAGTGATGTAGACTGCTGTTCCATTTACTCTGACTTTGCCAGGTGTCTTCTCAAAACACAACTCACAGGTTTGGAAAAGGGTCATTAGCTGCGACTCAAACAAAATGTATTTCTGGTCCTCCACAGGACCTCGGTATGCGGTTGCTGGCTCTCTGGAAAAAGAATAAATTAAATATTAACCAATTATTCTGGGACAAACATTCTCCAAAAATAACAAATCTACATGTTCACAACTTGTAACATTTACGGCACATTGTGAGCTTGTAGATCTGCGTAGAGATATCCTGTACAAGGGACACTGGAGGATGTCAAATAGACTATCATACGGAAATACAATAAATTATGGTAAACTTCATAAAGTATAAAGGGTAAGTGATAGAACTCTCAGTACAGATTTAGAACTATCAGCTATGGGTTGAATAGTTGTGATTTCATTGTATTGGAAAATACAGTTAGAGCTGTTAAACGATGGCTTGAACATCAACACACCACATGTGTTTTGGCAAAGCATAAATGTGGCACCAAACTAAATGGCCACTGACCGAGTCACAGATGTCATCTCCTCATCCGCTTCATCCTCTGATGGGACATAATCTTCATGATCATCATCATCCATCCATCCCTTCCTTCTCTTCCTCCTCCTCCTCCTCCACCTCCATGACCTCTAGCTCACATAGGAGTTCACACTGTACCCTTTGCTTTGGGCAAGCATTGAAAACCTGCAATTATAGTCAATTCTCAATTGAGTACTGACTTGGGACAAGACAAAGACATCTCTCTGCCGTCCACTGTTGACGTCACACAACCGCGTCATCAACAGATTCCGAAGATTTCCCCCAAAATGGTGGATTTAATGATTTTATTTTATAAACCTAAAATGTCACTCAAATGTGTATTTTACCCCCAGACATTTGTTATATATCGTTGGAAAACGTAAAGGTTTTCTGAGAGACGTGTGTCAACAGTTTTGCAAATAAATAGCTGAAGAAACGTGGGCAGCCACTAGATTTCGCTGTTGCAATTGCATTCCCCCCGAAGTACCTGTGTTCTTACCACAGAGTATGTTCCTTACACACGCGGGTGAACGTTGTATTGTTCCTTGAAGCTACTAAGCTAGCAAGCTACCATTTTATTCTTCTTTGAAGCTAGTAGCTACCATTCACAAGATGGCATTACTACCGTGTTTACACTTTTTAAACTGGGACCCTCTGTACTGGGACTGGTCTTATCTCTTCCCATGGCTACCAAAACGAAGGGGAATAGGAGGAGCGTGAGTGTGTTTGTATTTGTAATAACTTGTTTTAACGGACAGCACAGCGGTGATAAGTCATAAGTGTGTTGAAGACAAGACTATATATGGATTTAAGTTCTCACTCTCAGATAAAAGGCAGATCTGGTCATCTGGGTCAGATAGGCTGAGCGCTTACCGCTTATGCGAGATGGGACGTTTTATACATTTTATAAATATTTCCTCGGGTGCAACTCCGCAGGCGGCAGTTGGCTATAGTTTCATTCATACCGCCCTGTTGCAAAGGCATTTGAAACTAGAAAAAGTGCCCTTCTGGGCACAGGTCTCCACCAGGTTATCCACAGATCCGTGCAGTTAGAGGTAAAAACACTTTTGGGCCAGTTATAGCGCCACCATGAGGCTGAGTTGAAATTGTTCATGTGGCATTTCGTCCTCGGCCTAGTGGGAATGTGGGTGCACAATTTCACGGAAATCACGCGATGTGTTCATGATTTGCAGCATTTTGTTTGAAACTGAGCACTCCTGTGAACTTTGGAAGCCAATCTTAACCAATCAGGATGGAGTCTGATAAATCTGAAAGACCCGTTTCGTTGAATGGCTCTAGAGAGACTGTGTACCAATTTGCGTGATGTTTGGACAAAATCTGTAGGTGTACTGTGCAAAAACTTGTTTTGCACAAAGCGGCCTCCTGGTGGCGCTATAACAGGCCGTTCTGGAAAGTTTGGGGCAGAGGTTCATCGTTGGCATCCAGGGAGTGTGTGTGCAAAATATGGCATCGACCGGGTTAACGGTGGCCGAGATTAGCTGTTCACGGACGGACGGACGGACGGAGTGCAAAACATACTCTCCCCACATGCCTTCGGCCTGGTGGAGACAAAAATGGGCGTTGGGCTTTACTCTATAGTCTAGCAACTGAACGCAATCTGTCATAAATCAATATAATCACTATGTTGACCTGTCTGTCTAGCATCAAATGTTGGATGAGTGAGAACTTTCCCAAGCTAAATGAGGATAAGACAGAAGTCAGGGCTGCCATTTTTCAGAAAATGTCAAGAGTGAGACTCTAGTGTCTTAATGTGTGAAAACAATTGGCTTTTTTTATGTCGATTTGGCCCGTTTTAACGTTGATATTTAACCTTAACACTGATGTCTTCACCTCCATGCCAGCTGCTCTCCCTGCAATGACAGCCTCCTCATGCTTAAAGTAGAAATGAAAAAGATATCTATCTATGCTCCTCAGACCCAGCCAGCCAGCAAGCCACACACAGTACTCAGACCCAGCCAGCCAGCCACACACATAGTGCTCAGACCCAGCCAGCCAGCAAGCCACACACATAGTGCTCAGACCCAGCCAGCCAGCAAGCCACAGCTGCCACACACATAGTGCTTAGACCCAGCCAGCCAGCCAGCCACACACATAGTGCTCAGACCCAGCCAGCCAGCAAGCCACACACATAGTGCTCAGACCCAGCCAGCCACACACATAGCTCCGTAAGGGAGTGGTTGCACCACTCAAAAAATCTTCAAAAAACTGAAGAGGCTACTGGAGATTGGAGAACCTGATTTGGACATGATCTGATGCAGGACAATGTCACTTAGACAGAAAGAGAAGATGGGTCTGGCCACATTCATTCACCCCATAATCTCAGTGGAAATTGGGGAATATGTCAGAAAACTGGAATGTGGGAAAATTCCTTATTTTTACATTTTCTTAGTTCAAACACATCTGTGGGCTCTCTCTCTCTATGAACAGAGACAAGTCGCGATGCGGCCACTTCACTTCACTTCACACACACACGACTTTGTCCCTATAATGTGCACGGGCTATGGCACCGTTCCACTTCCTCATATCACGCAAGAGACGACACACACCAGTATAGAAGAGAGATAGTCACTTGTAACTTGTGGGGGCTATATTGTCTTCCATGAAAAATATTTCGAAGCGATGTTAAACTCCGCATGGCTCATTTCCATGCGTCACACAGTCAGGGACCCTGCTGTTTACCCTCCTGCATATATCAGCGCTGCATGCAGATCGGCTATTTTACCGTTTGTGAGGAGCGTGCGCCGTGCGTTATTACGCGGCGGAGCCGCAGAGAAAATTGTTATTTATCATTATAATGCGTGTGAAATGGCATGTGTGGCGTGGTAAAGGGTTAAATTGCATGACTGTCACACTCAAAGGGTGAGACATGGCAGCTCTGCAGAAGTTCTCATAATCGGTTCTAGTGAGCAGAAAGAGTCAATAATAAGCAGACTTGGCAACCTGACTGTAGAAAGTAACCGTACAGTAAAGAACCTGGGGGTTATTATTGATTCTGAATTGAATTTTAATTCACACATTAATCATGTTACCAAGATTGCCTTTTTTCACCTTAGAAATATTGCACGAATCAGAGCCTATGTGTCCTTGGACTAGGGATGCACCGATCCGGCTTTTTGGCATTCGATACCGATTTCGATACATGGGGGTCCAGTATCTGCCGATACAGAGTACCGATCCGATACCCCCCACAAAGAAACGTAATAACCTATTAAGCTGTATGCCTCACTGTGTGGAGTCTGGAATCATTATTTTGTGTAAGGCAACATCAAGGCTTGTAACAAATTGTAACAAACACAGATATAAATGCACTGAATTATGTATTAAATAACTGTGCAACAATTAGACCAGGTTAATGTGTGCGCAGGCTAGCCTGGCTGCATTCCACATGTTATACTGTCAATACTACACTGCTGTGTCACAGAGGAGGTAGAGTTGTTTTCATACTGTAATTTACACATAATTATCGGATCGGAATAGGATAATGGATCGGCCACCGATCCGATACCCGATCTAGAATTTTAGCCTGGATCGGCGCCGATCTCCGATACGAGTATCGGATCGGTGCATCCCTACCTTGGACGATGCAAAAACGCTAATCCACGCCTTTGTTTTTTTCTCGGCTTGATTACTGCAATGCACTTTTTTCAGGACTAAGAAAACAACTGACAGATTACAACTTGTCCAAAATGCAGCAGCAAGAGTTTTAACTAGAACTAAGATGAGAGAACATATTACTCCAGTTTTGGCATCACTGCACTGGCTTCCGGTTGTTTTTAGGATTGATTTTAAAATTATTTTACTTGTCTATAAAGCTCTCAATGGTCTCGCACCTTCCTACCTACATGACTGCCTGCCTAAATATGTCCCAAACCGCCCGCTAAGTCCTCCACTGCTGGCCTGCTTGCTTTGCCTAAAAAAATGGCAACTAAAAAATACGGGGAAGCAGCTTTTTGCTTCTACGGGCCGTCGGCATGGAACAAGCTCCCCCTGTACCTTTGTCAGGCAGCCTCTGTAGACATTTTTAAAGCTCAGCTCAAGACCCACTTCTACAACATTGCTTTTAATTGATCTTTTCTTTTTTCTTTTTTGTTATTCATGTCCTCACTGTATTGCATTACTGCTCGTTTTTTAATGTCGTTGCCTTGCTTTTCTTTTATTCTCCATTGTTCTGTAAAGCACTTTGAGCTGCATTTTATGTCATGAAAGGTGCTATACAAATAAAGTTTTATTATTATTATTATAAAGACCATATGACGTAATACTGAACTGTCGAATGGCCACCCTATCAGAGTGTTTGTGGAATTGAATGGATCTTTTTATGTTTAGGGATGAGAACTGGCCTGAACCGAACAAGCAGCCTGACCGGAGCCATTGGAATGATGGACCTGCAAAAATGGATCTACATGTCAAGATGATTGTTGACCAGACAACTGTGAATTGGCCTATACATCACCGAGATGATCGTCGTTTTACGATTACTGTGCTTCAAACGACGACAGTTCAGGAGTTCCTCGACGTCGTCAACGAAGTAAGTGATATTTTTGGTTAAAACGCAACCTTTTTGCTAAAAAGATAAAGCTTTTTATTCTATATATCATTTGTTCTACTGTTGTTAACAGGAGTCTACTCTCCCTGTCTTAGTCTATCCAGCACTTTAATGAACATTCAATACATGTTCAGGTGGGTCACCAATCAGGAGAGAGAACTACGGTTAATTGTGACCATTCAGTATTTAAGTCAGACGTCATTTTGTAGTGCTACGTTACGTCCGGGTCCAAGTGGCACCAGCTCCCGTCCGCATCCCATTGTAAATAGAATATCTAAACACGTGAATCTTTTTAAATTGACGTTATTTTTCAGAAAGGAAGCCATAGAGGGTTAAAATGGGTCTTAATGCTTACAACTCGAGTAGAATTATTAATGTTTTGTACAAGTGTCCATGACAACAAAAATATATGATGTGGAGACAATAAAGACTATTATTATCATTATTATTGAAGGTGGCAACAGTCCATTTGCTCGGTAAAATATTTCGGGGGATATTTACGTGTGCAGGCTTGAGTATGTTGAATCTAGTTTGCATTAATGAGGATTTATTTGACACAATCAAATAAAATGGCGATAGCATTCCATGTGGGGCAGACGGCCTGTCACAGCCAGATTTTGGAGAGCAGCGCAGCTTTGTTGTTGCGAGAAACGGTAAAATTAGACTTTCGTGGTTGTTTTCGTCTCAGATTGAGTCCGACGGAGCGTCACAGTATAACTCCATGGGGACACAAAAGCGACACAAAAGTAGGACCCGGAAGTATCTCAGGAGGGGGCGCTCACGTCACAGCTAAAATACTGAATTGGTTGCAGATTACTTGAAAACCTGCCAGTCCTGTCAGTCCCCCACCTTATGTCCATCAGTTCGTCACGCCTCGTGACACGCTCCATATACGACCAATACAGAATTGACCTCATCAAACCCTGTACACTCAAGACACTGCCCCGCCACCCTTAATTAGATCTACATATATGGAACTGACCTGTTCTGACATTCCATATGTTGTTCCTTCCCCTCCCGTCCTTCCTCTTCGATGTCTCCCTTTTGACTGATACCTGTCCATTCAAAAACTAGATGGGCTAATAATAATAATATATATTATATATATAATATTATATATATAATATATATATAATAATAATAATAGCCAAAGCTATTAGTGCAGCTGCGTCCGGCAGCCGGCGAAAACTAAAGTTCTCATCAGGCCCGAAAGTTAAGGCCCGGGACCTCATCAAACCCTGTACACTCAAGACTGTGTGTGTGTGTGTGTGTTTACTACAACTGTCATGGCGGCGCCCCCACCAGTGACACCACATTGTGTTTCTAGTTTTTTTTAGTGTCCGTACTAATGTCCTGTCCGTTCCGAAAAAGGGTTAGGGAGAAGCCATAGGCTTGTCGCGCCCTACCCCTGGAGTCCATTTGTGCACGTGTAGCAGACCGTGCCTGCTTACACAGTGCATACATACATTCATGCTGTCCTTACATTCATCTACACGCATTCATATATATATATATACACACTCACATATATATATATACTAATAACTGTAAATAATAATACTGACAATAGCAACAATAATAATGGTATAATATATATATATAATAACACACATGCAACATATAATATATTATATATACATATGTGGTGTGGTTTACTAATAGTAGTCTACTAATAATATATGGTTTGACTATACTTATATATCTCATAATGTATGGTATACTATAGTAATAGGAATATATAATTATATAGTACAGTATGTCATAGTTCCCCTTTTGTAATGCCATTAGTGCTCTTCGCTTCTGTATTTATCAAAAATAGTTTTTTTGACTCTAGTTTTGAATTGGTTTATGTTTCCACAGTGCTTCAGTTCCCGGTGGTTTCCGTATACTGTGCAGTTGGCCGGAGCCCAACCGTTATCCAGAATTAAATTTAAAAGACATGATTTGACACTCAACATGACTCCAGTTGTCTGCGACATGGCCCTGTCTCATCCTCTGATAGGTGTCCAGGATGGAGATCGTGTGGAGATTACCCAGTGGTTGGAGGTTAGTCACAGCTTTTAACACTTTTTTAATGATTCTGTGCATGATTCCTTCCCCTTCAAAGAAAAACATAGCCTACAGCCATATGTCAAATCGACCGGCTTCATCGGGAATCGTGTGCATCCATTCCAAGCATTAGTTTTGCATGAAAACACTCCTTGGTGTAAATTTGGCCATAGCCGTTTTTAGCCCAAGACTAAGGGCCGATTCATACTCCTATTTTACCGCTGTTCCGGCGCTGTAGTGCCGAAATGATTTCGGCTCGTCAGACATTTTCAGTAGCACCGGAGAGCCGACTTTAGGACGGTACCTGCCCCCCCCGAACCTCAAATGACGTCAAATTGTAGGCTTTACAGCGCCGAACCGACTTTTATTCGGCTCTAAAATAGGAGTATGAATCGGCCCTAATGCTTGGAATGGATTCAGAATCATGAAAAACCCCTAGTTTGATACGTCACATGCTACTTACGGCTATTTGCAGTGAGCAGATCTTTTATCCTGGCTAGTAGACCTATGTCCTGTTAGAAACAGTTGAGAAACAAAATAATCCAATATTGTCCAACCTCTGCCATTTACGTGGCCATTGCACTCTGAAAAATAGTAGATGCAGATCTACAAGCTCACAACGTGTTGAGGATGCCACACATTCTGAGCTTGTAGATTTAAGCAATAAGCTACGAGAGTCCATACTCCCCAGTCCCCACACAGTGACAGCACTCCATGTTTACGGCACGCACAGACAGACAGAATATTCTGTAGGCTATACACTGCAGTGTTTTTATGCGTTTCCTTAAGCAATTGATTAATGTACTCCTCCTCATTTCGATCAGGGCTAAAGTCTCCTCATTCGACCACGTCTATCCACGGTAACGGGACATGCTGCGGATTGCATTCCCACCTGCACCAAATCGAAATCAAGTGCGAAACCCCCGTTTTTGGGCGGAGCAGAATGCGGTTCTTTGCTGCGCATTAGGATTAGAAAGAATGAGCCTTCACACCTGCCAAACGAAGCGAACTTTCGGACAATGCGGTGAATGCGCAGCAGGATTCGTTTTAATCGCAGTAAAGCTTTCTGGGGTGAATGTCACCTTAGTGTCAACGCCTGTAGGAGAGTAAAACACTATGAAAAACACAAATCTAAACATTTTTAAATACAATTCAACAAATTAAAGTTGTACAACCCCCCAAGGCCATTTTTTAACGGGTAATTAAACCACTTCTGTAACATGAACACCTCTTCTTTCTGATTGCATTAGGAACCGGAACACATATTGGATAACCAGGGAACCCCCCCATGGAGATCTTCCTTCAGTCTGGCAGCCCCCCGTATATTATGCATAATTTGTTGTTGTTGATTGTTATGTTTATTAGTGTGGTTGCCTATGGGCATACTATTGCTTTTCTGCCCTTTTAGTTATTTTCTTTATACTAGATAAACTTTATTTTGTCGTGTTACTCCTCCCACAGTTTTTGTCGCACGCACTCAAGCCATGTCAGGGTCGACAGAGAATGGAGAGCTTTAGAGTCGTAAGCAGCATTGGTGTCATGCGTGTTTCACATACCAGTTGTTTTTAGTATGTTCCAATAAGTTGGCTGATTCAGTGCAACTCGGCTGGATTTTTCTTATTTCTTTGCATAGTATACAGGGCGCAAATTGTGGTGACACCGTTGTGAAATGTTTATTTGAATGTATATATTTACTGCACTTTCTAAGATGTGTTAATGAAGCTAAAGTTTTGGTTGGATTTCGTTTGAATTATCAACAGACTGGCTGTATGTAATGAGGTGTGTGAACACATTGCCTATTTTAATGCCACCTTGTGGCAAGGCTAGTATTGTCATGTGTGGAAGAGAGAACCCTTCACCCTCAATTTATTTTTAATGCTGTAAAAGAGAGAAAAAAGATCTTAAGAGTCTGTAAAGTATTTGTTCTGACAGCCGGAGGGATTTGAGTTTCGGAGGGACTGTTCAAGCCTCGTTATGTAGAATTTGCCAGCTAACAAACTCCCATTTGTGCTCTTATTTGAACTATATTGAGTGCCCAACACTGCCCAATAATTGTTGTGTGGGTTTATCTTTTCTAGTAAAACAATTGCTAATGCAATTTTGCCATTTAACATTTCATCAAGTAGCAGTTGCATGTTAAGTTAAATGAAAGGTAGATTGCTGGCACTTTGAAACATTACATTAAAATATTTGCTGTTGAACATTTTTGATGATTCAAAATTTCATAGCCCATTGCGCATGTTTCTTTCCTTCCATGGAGCACCATGTGAGCAACATGGCGGCGCCCTTACGGTCTTCGCGTCCCGTCCTCTTTAGACAGTCCTTGGTTCTGTTGGTACAGATCTGAAAGTGTATTCACCTGTTTCGGTTTTTGATGGTTTTCAACAAGAAAAATGTATTAAAATAATATACGTACAGCACAGCTTTTGTTTTTTATAATAATGGTGAATATTCTATTATGAAGAAAATCACAAGTTTATACACAAACATGCACAAGTGAAAATCACACTCCTGTCGATTCCTTTCCGTCTTTTGACCGATCTGATTGTAAAAGGTTCTTTAAGCGTTGGTTTTTCAGAACATCCTCCTTCCTGAAAAAGCAATGATATTCAATTCACCCATCATTACTCGAGTTGCTAAGGAGATCAACTGAATAACTAGTTGATCAAATGCCAAGCACAGGTACCGGTGTATATATAAGCGTCAACCCTGATTTAAAGCAATTTTCTTCACATGGAAACTCAATATGCTTGGATAGTAGGCTATATTGTTTCTGTTGGGCAGACACCTTATCTCCATATTTGGTCATTATTTTCATAAATGAATGACCTATTTTTACTTTATATGTAAGAGTAGTGAAAATAGCTGATCTACAATGCTATGCATTGTGAAATTATATTTAAACATTCACTTACAGTACAAATTCTGGATGCCAGGGTGAAAGTGGTATTTCTACTATATAGCGCACGACCTGTGCCATAGAGCTGCCATTGAGCCCCATTATAAATGTCTCATTTGAAAGCACTATATTTCTAAAACTATGAAACATTTCAAAGATTCCTTTTCAGGCAAACATGTCCACCGTAAGATGAACCTTTATAGATTTTAATGGGGTTTCTCGGTGTAAGTATGTAGGACTAGTAGCATGCCAAAGCTTGTTCTATTTCCATTGAGAATGCATTGGGCGTTTAAGTTAAATAACTCAGACTATATTCAAACCTATAGGACCTTCGGCTTGCCACTGTTGCCAGGCTACTATACAGCTACTACTATACAGCTACCAGAGTAATATAGTAAGAGAGTGGCGACACTAGCGTTGACTCCCATTGTAACAATGGAATGCGGAAGTGCTCAATCTGTCTCAATGGGATAGTTCCAGCCGTAGGCGCAATGTTTGGAACTATAGCCCATATAGGCACCCGCTTTGTGGCGAGATCAAAGCGTGTCGCTACTCTACGCTCTGGCCAGGCTACTGTACAGCTTCTACTATACAGCTACTATAGCTATTATTATACAGTTACTACTGTACAGCTACAACTATACAGCTACTACTATACAGCTACTATAGCTACTACAGCTATTATTACAGAGCTACTATACAGTTACTACTGTACAGCTACAACTATACAGCTGCTGCTGCTACTACTATACACTTTTGTGTTCAAATAAGTGCATGTTAATAGTTCTATATTATGATAGTAATCATGGTTATATCGTTTGTTCAGTAACAGGAGTCTCCATGTCTCTCCAGCTATTTCTTAAACAGAAAATGCATTTTCAGATACCAATTATCATGTTAGTACCTCAGTATCACGGTTAGTCATGGTCATTATCATGTCAGTATCATGGTTAGTCATGGTCATCATGTCAGTATCATGGTTAGTCATGGTCATTATCATGTCATTATCATGGTTAGTCATGGTCATTATCATGTCATTATCATGGTTAGTCATGCATGGTCATAATCAGTATAACGGTTTTGCACATAATGGTTTCCACAGCAACGATTTGTATGTTTGTCCACATGTTACAAATGGTTTTCTTTAATTACACCGATAGTGTAGCTGAGTGTTAAGAGGAAGGGCTAACCTGCCAGGGAACTCAATGTCATCAATGGTCTCAGGGAGGGGGAGTCCTCTCAGGTAGGAATAAAACCAAACCCCCGGATATCAAGGCCACAGTTCCTGTATGGAGACCAGGGGGGCAGTCAGACAGATATTTTGTGAAGCCACTAAAGAAATTGGGACATCCTGAAAGTTCATATAATGGCCTGCTGTGGCTCTGTCATTGGGCCCAAAAAAACCCATATCCCCATAGAGGTCCATGTATTTGGGCCCAACTTCACCTAGACTGTATTACCTTAATAAACATGGTCATGAATACTTTCTGCTTCCAGTCACTAGTTTAAAGTCTCATTTATCATGTCATAATATACTTTTTGGAAAATTATGGTCCCATTTATTACAAAAATGTCGCGTATGTTCTGAGGGGCGTGGCTACCGTTACAGTCTATGAACGGGAGCCACCTCCCGTTCGAGTCAAAATAAAAACTAAGAAGAAGGGGGGGGAAGTCCCGCCTCGTTGTCTGGGCCAGCCTATGGCCAGCTGGGCCAAAACGGATCTAGAAAGATTTACAATACAAGGACTGACTGGCTTAATTTTACGTCCATATCAGACCCGGCGAACGCTTTGTCCATATTTTTTTACAGTCTATGATGGAGACCCGAAATGGAGGCCAAAGGTACATTAGTGATTCACAAATAAGTCTGTAGCCCCTAAAGAAAAGTTGGAAGTATGAAGTATGGGAATCAGTTCAAAACATTAATTAGAATACAACTATGTAGATTGAACGAATGAATTCCATCGATTGAATACCAACACTATGAAATTGTTAAGCTATGCCATTTCCACCTCAGCAATTACTGATGGAAGTTTCACATTTGACCCTTGACCCACCGAAGATGAGTGGGAGCTCCAGCCATACGGCAGACAGCCTGTAGAGCATGAAGGGAGATACGATCCCTCCCACATCACACAGAGTAGAGCACACAGACACTCCCAGACCCAGGTTCCTGGATGAAAGAAGAGAGTTGAGATGTTTCATTGGCATTTTCTGGACACATCATGCTTGCATTCAAATCACAGTATGTGATGTCAAGTACACACAGTGGGTGATAGTCGGTTCTTGTGCTACTTTTAAAAGTGGAGGAGCACCTCTATACTGCTTGTCTTCCTCTACACCAATTCTCTTCGCAAAAAAGATATGTGAGCTTGTAATTCGGTATTTTGTTCTAACTTGTATCATCCATACTTACTTCTGTAGCACGAGAGCTGTGTAAGGTTTTGGGTTCAAGACCATTAAACACATTCCCATTTCCACTTTCCATCTAAATTCTACGAGGTTAAGTATTTCTTTCTCACTTCTATCTTCCACGCCAGATTGTGGCACAAGAATTAAGGTCACAGGTTTATAAACTGAATGTTCTAGAATCAAATCTCAAAAACAAACAAAATAAATCAATTGTATCTTCCAAGGCGGATAAACCCTGTTACAACAAAGTAGAATTGTACAATGTCAGGTCTTGTCACATCAAGGCCCTCTCGCAGCACTGAATGGCAGGGCTGTCATAGCCCTTTCACAGGCCCTATCATGTTACCATGTTACCAGCCCTGTTACAGGGATGTCAGGCCCCGCAACCGGGCTTTAGTGCTGTGAGGGGCCTGACGTGATAGACTAATGAAGGGCATGTAGCCAGAAATGGCACAGCACTTTATTTTTCCGTCAATAGAGCATATCAGTGTGCAAGCATTATGTCGTCGAAAATGATAATTTGCATTTTCCCCCCTCTCCCCCACTATTCGGAGCACGCTGAATTGAATGGTGTAGGTCTCGGGTTTTTCAGACCTTTAAAAAGTGGTTAAATCAAGCATTGAAATATTCAGTTTTGGGGGTTAGCAAGCCTGGAACCTTTTACTTTGAAATGTTTTGTCGTGTTTTTGTTATTTAACGTTAACGCCCAATGCATTGTCAATGGCAATAGCAAACTTTGGCACACTACTAGTCCTACACCTAGTACACCTAGAAACCCAATTCAAACTTTAAAATGTTCATCTTACGGTGGACGTGTTTGGCTGAAAATGAATCTTTGAAATGTTTCATAGTTTTAGAAATATAGTGCTTTCAAAACAATCTAAAAACAGTTACATATTGTGGGGGTCTGTATGCTCACCAAGGTTTTAAAACGACTCAAGGCAGTCAAGGGTACCAATGTGGTCGGTTTCAATGTTGTTTGTAGGTCATTCCATGTATTAGGGGCCGGGCCACAGAAGCCAAAATGTTTGAGAACCACTGAAATAGAAACATGGGTTTATCAGAGAACAGTCATGAGTCATGATTTAGAAGACATTTGTAGAATCTGGTCTCAGGTCTAAATGGGTTAATGCACGTTAAAGGTGTGCTTTAGCATATTAGGTAGCTAAGCTAACTCACCTGCAGAATGAAAACAAATCGACCAAGCAGTTTGTTATGAAGTTGAATTAACTTATCTTTCAAACTGTCACACACTTAATTGTGACTGGGCACTTTTTGCTTCCTAATAACCCAGACTACTCCACTCAACTTCCATGAGGTGTAAAGTTACATTATAAGTTGTTTATTTCACTCTTCCTGTTGCTAGGGAGCTCTCAGCTCTGTCTGTTTGCAGCAGGTGTGTGTGGAGGGGGCGTGGCTACGGAGGATTTTAAAGAGGCTTGAAGCCTGTTTGCTGTTCAGGGGAGTGTCTACATTCCTTTCAATCCTTTACCACGGACCACCATTTGATGACATTTTTCAGAAACAAAATCGTGGACATTAAGTGGCTGATTAACATCAGCTTGGGTAACCGATCAGACCTAAGGTCCTCCACCCTGGGCAAGACCTAAGCTGAAAAGTCTATCAGCGGAAGTTGCGGGATTTTAGCGGAAGTGAAATAGTTGATGCTTTACAAATCAGTTTACATTCTCCACGAATGAAACAAGTGTTGTGATTCGTCGGGAAAATATCGTATCCAGGGGAAATACATTTGACGGCTGTTCCGGAGGATACAACCGCCGATAGCTTTTTTTTCGCAGATAAGTAAGCCTGGGACCGAGGCTAAAGGTCCTCAGCTGTGAGAGATAACAAAAGGGCTCAATTGAATGGAATGTGTGGAGGCCACACACACACACACACACACACACACACACACACAAACACACACACACACACACACACACACACACACACACACACACACACACACACACACACACACACACACACACACACACACACACACACACACTCACTCTCTACTGGCTCACTCACTGCCTTGCTCTCTCCCACAATGTTAATGTTAAGTTAGTTACACCTATTTTATGTAAATAACATGGTAAAATGTGCAGCATTGGGAGGTAAAGGGGAGACACTTTAATTGTGAAAGGACGACAGGATGAGGAGAGGTGTTGTTGCTAATTGTCGAGAGTAATGGCTGCGTGTGATATTGAACAGTCAAACTATTCGTATCAATATACGGCTGTATCAACAAAATAATATGTCATAGGTATATGGGGGCCTCATATTTGGTCTTGAAACGGATTCCTAAGGTCGCCCCTGAGAACACACAAACACACCAAGCTGGCCATAGAGGGCGCTAGCTCCCCTCAAAGAGCCAGAATGCAAAATGCTTGTCATTCAGCCACACTTTGAGTTGCTCAGTGGACTGTCTCTCACACAGCGATATGGAGAAAAATATCACACCCGCGTGACGTGAGCGGCACTGTTATCACCATACATCACATTCCGTGCTCAGCCATCAGCTTGAGCACATTCCGTGCACTCACACACACAGCCTCAAAATACAACACAGCTCAGTGTTAGGGAACCTTGTAGCGTGTGGAAGACCCATAGATCCATAGACCCATAGACCCATAGATCCATAGACCCCAAGGTAGCCGCAATGAAGTAATAAATATAGCAATAGAGTTCAAAGGTTGCAGATGAAGAACAGCTGCACTAATTGGCGTCGTTAAGGCGTGCATGGCAACAGTTTGTGTCTCGTGTGATGTCACCAGAAGATATAAGATGATGCACCGTGTTGAAAATGACTGTAGACGTCGGGAGAGAAGAGAGCGAGACAGACAGATAGAACAGACAGACAGACAGACAGACAGACAGACAGACAGACAGACAGACAGACAGACAGACAGACAGACAGACAGACAGACAGACAGACAGACAGACAGACAGACAGACAGACAGACAGAGTGATGTTGTCTTGGGCCGTTTCCAAAGCAGGAGGACAAAAGCGAATCAATCATGCTGCTGTAGCAGTGAGGAACAAACTGTATTTATTTGGAGGCATATGTGATGGTGATGTATATATGACCTTCTACAACATGGATGTCCATGTCTTCAACACAGTGTCTTTATCCTGGAAGAAGTTACCTCCAGTGGAACCTGGAAGAGGAGACGGTGACCTTGAGGTTCCATCCAAGCGCTACGGCCACACAGCTGTGTTGGTTGAAGATACAGTCTACATCTGGGGAGGCCATCCTTACTGCAATGTGCTTTATGCATTTGATGTTGACTCCCACAGATGGTTCCAACCCAGGGTTTCTGGGACTGTTCCAGAGGAGAGGAGCTACCACTCAGCCTGTGTGTTGGAGAAGGTCATGTTTATCCATGGAGGAAACATCAAGCAGACTAGAGACACTAATGACATGTACAAGTTGGACACCAGCACGATGGTCTGGACTTTAATTAACACCAGAGGAACTCCACCTCCTGCTTCACACCGTCACTCTGCCACCATCATCAGGACAAAGATGTTTGTATTCGGGCGCTGGGCGTACCAGGGGGTCTGCAACACCATCAGAGTGTTTGACACAGAGACCAATGTCTGGATGAACACACCTTCTGTTCAACTTCTACCAGAAGGACGCTGGGGTCATTCAGCATTTACCTACAATGGAGAGCTGTACATATTTGGGGGCTCGAACGGTAGTAACCAGTCCTTCAATGATGTGTGGAAATTCAGTCCAGAGACCTTCTCCTGGAAGAAGGTTGAGCCCAAGGGGAAAGGACCATGTCCAATACGTGGTATGTGCTGTTGCATTGTGGGAGATCGTATCATCCTCTTTGGAGGATTCAAAGGAAATCAAACTATCTCTGATGAGCTGTTCATCTTAGACTTGAGTCCTTGTCTTAAGACGTTATGTAAGCTAGAAGTTATTCAGTACGCTCTGGACCAATCAGAACTACCACACGACATCAGGTGGGAACTTGCAGCCATGGCAACCAACGACAACAACAACAACCGAGACCACATTCAAGATGAAGGAACAGCAGAAAGATCAAGAAATGATGGATCAACATCTCATCCCACCTGATGGTGAGCCACCTCTCAGCATCACTTACTGAGATTCAAACCTCAGGAGACTCCTTCTCTCCAGACAGGCTCTCTAACCATTCAGCTAGGTATCAAACAATGACATTGTTCCGTCCAACACAATGCGGTGGAAACACAAACCTGTGTCTGTATGTTTCAAACTGAATACGGTGGAACTCTCTTTATTGTATATTTATTTCTATGATCTTTTTTTATTTAAAGGACCAAGCAGTCCTGAAAGGACTTGGTCTTTTATTGTTATTGTTATTTTTTTTCCCCCTTCTCCTTCTGCCAAAAAATGGCAGTTTTGGCTGAACCGTGCAGTCGGTTTTAGCGAAACTTAAAAAAAAAAAAGATTATAGCCTATCGGCCTACAGAAAAAACAAAAATCTTAAAGACTATCTGGTACACAGCAAGCTAAAAGGAATCAACACACCAGCACGCCAGAGACCAGAATACTTCAAACCCAAACAAATAGTTAAAAATAGAACTACAAAACGCATGTTGGAGATTAAACAACAGATAACGGCCAGCACCAGCAACTGTGTTCATTTAATCACTGTGATGAACACAGTGAAAAATGTGGCTTAGGGCCGATTCATACTCCTATTTTACCACTGTTTCGGCGCTGTAGTGCCGAAATGATTTCGGCTCGTCAGAAATTTTCAGTTTTTAATGCTTGTGAGAAATAAATTAATAGGCTATGACATTAATTCTAAATAATACCCTGGAGAGGAAGTAGCCATGCAGTTATTGTGCCAACTTTAATCCAGTAACATATATTATATAATAACTCAACTTTTCTGAATTTGGAAGAATACACAGTCATGCACAACATGAGATATCAATTATTTGGGGATTCCCCCCCCCCCCACAAATAGAAACACTCTCTGTTGGGGTGCCAGAAACAGAGAGAGAGAGATAGTGCTGCACTCTTGCCAAGCTAATGAGAGAGAGAGAGAGAGAGAGAGAAGGAGGGGGAGAGAGGGGAGTTGCACCACTCAGTTCACACGGGTGTGATTTTTTTCAACATCAAGTTTGATGCCAACTTGAAAAAAAAGTTGATGATGTTTATGTCCATGGAATGCATATGCTAATAAAAACAACTTAATACTTCCTGAGCTGATGTTATTATGAGCATCAAAGCAATATTTTAAATACTTTTTATTAGCATGTGCATTCCATAGGGCTGGACCACACATGGACATAATGACACCATGAACTTGCGACAGGAGCCGTTCCTATTGCTAATATGGTTTCTGCTGCGGGTTTGAGTAAATGGCGACGCCCCCCTGAGTAAATGGCGACGCCCCCAGAGTAAATGGCGACGCCCCCAGTCACTGCGTCACGGCGCCAAGGTGGAATTTATCGATTTTACGGATAAATACAGTTTGATAAGGTAAGAAACAAGTTTGACAAAGCCCCATACTACCCACACTATTGGACCAAACTTTGTAATGTTTGGTTTCTCATAATGCATGCTCGTTCTTCACGAGTCATGGCGGGACTTGTGTGTACATACATGTTCAGATTTCAAATATAAAGTTCTCACCCCAGGGCCACGGATGTTAGGATTGAGCACGTGTGGGGGTTAGCACCCGTGAATTCAATATTCTACAATAAAAAGCATTTTAATTCAATCCGTGGTCAGTTTCTGTTCTGCCGCCATATGCTTTTAACTACGCGCCCTTGTCGATTGGGAAGTGTATTGCACACGATTACATTACAACCTTTTCAGAAAATGGCCACGGATCGGATTAAAATGCTTTTTATTGAAGAATGCGGAATCCACGTGTAGGCTACTAACCACCCGTACAAATTATCCGATCCGTGGCCCTCGGGTGAGAACTTTATATTTTAAATCTGAACGTTTATGTGTTAAAAACAGTGGGAATTCAAGTTGACTTGAGCGTCATGTGAACCATGGCTATAGTAAACAAACTGCTCGCTCGACACAAAAAAGGTACATTACATTTGTAATGTAGATAGCACAAGTCATGACATGTTCATGATGTTCTATAGATAGCATGTCAACCTATGGATATTTGTAACAAAATTATATGTCCAGTTCTTAAAACACACACCACCCACCCACCCCTTTCTCCCCTCACTGTATGTTTCTTTTCCCTTTTTACCTCCTTTATGATGAATTCCCGTTCTATTCTTTGGCTTTATATAAGTGTCTATTTGTACGTCTCTAAATGTTTTGATGAATTGAACAAGGTGGACCATGGACCCTCTTGTAAACAAGTATAATGCTTTATTGGGTCGTCCACTCACAGTTAAGTCTTTGTATTGAGTTGTGCTTGAATTGTACTGTAATTCTGCAAACTGTTAATAAATATTTCAATCAATCAAACACACAGACACACACTCACACTTCTCTCGTCTCTTTACAGGCGTACAGCAGGCATGTCTGAGTGTCAGCCATCAAGTTGCGGTGATGTACACTGTGGTAATCTTTCTCAGTATCCAGTCTTACTCTTACAGGTCAGTAATGGTTAAACAGGACACACTCCCTGTGTTGTACCATCAGTAATGCGTCAGTAATAGGTTATGGTTATGATGAATTATGTATTATTTTGTATTGCTTGAGATGACATGATCATACATTGCTTATACTGTAAAGGCTCATACATAGTCTGGTTTTCGGTGGTTAGGTGACCACCGAACTACAACATGACGTCACGAGCCGCGATGAAGAGAAAACCACCGCCACCGCTCCAGCCCTTCTCTCTGTTTTTACTCACCACCGCTCAACGTTATTTCAGCTCCGGTGGTCAGCTCACCACCGGAGAGGTGGTCACCTCACCACCGAAAATCCAGACTATGATAGGACTGTCTCCCACCTGGGTATGACTACCATGTTGTTGCCTTTGAGGAGCAATCTTCAGAAACGGACAACGGTGCATTTTGTGCTACATTACGGCTCCCATTGAAGACTGAACAAGAAACTACACAGTGGATTCTGGAGACAAAGGACACCCCTGGTCTCGGACAGGAACAAACTGCAGGTTGAAAAGACCCTCAGCTCTGAACTCGGTAGAATCTGCACCTGGCTCCCTGATAACAAACTATCCTTACACCTGGGAAAAACTGAATCCATTATCTTCGGATCAAATAGTAATCTCAGCAAGGCAGATGGCTTCTTGGTTAGAGTGGGTGACAATATTATCACACGAAAAGATGAAATTACCTACCTAGGTTCCATCCTGGAGGACAATCTTTCCGGTGATAAAATGGCCACCAAAGTAGGCTAATCAAAAAAGTCAAAGAACAAGATTCCTTTACAGGATCTCCTCACTGGTCAACAAAAACACCTTGAAGACCTTAACAGGAGCCCTCGTACAAGGTTTCTTTGACTATGCATGCACCTCTTGGTACCAAAGCACCTCAAAGGCCCTTAAGATCTTAAAAATGTGACAAGCATCTGCAAAGTGTTTAAAGCTGTTAAAATTAAATAAGTTGTACTTTTGAACTATGTGGCAATAGTGGTAACGGTTGGGCTTTTGGTCAAGTGTTTTTAATGTCTTTGTACAGTGATTCTATGGGTTTTAAAGTTGTCTGATTTGTCTGTGACCAGGTTGTGAAACGGTACGTTATGTGTGAAAAACAATCATAGCATGCATGAAGAGTTTAGCTGCATCAGTCGTTAGATATGGTCTTATGTGTCTGAAATTAGATACATTTAATTTGATTTTGTTGGCTAAGTTTTTAACATGTTTTAACATTTTGTCAAGTTTGAGTCTAGTGTAATTCCAAGATATTTAAATTCTGATACTATCTGAATACTACTACCCTCGATGAGATTGTCAATGTCAGGGTCTGTGGAGTTACGTGAAAAATACATACCGACAGTTTTTTTTGTGTTCAGATGCAAACATGAGTTCCTCAGCCAATCAGATATGTGGCCCATGGCTGCAGTTAATTTATCTGCTGCTAGTTGTTTGTTTTTAGCGTGTATATAAAGAACTGTGTCATCGGCAGATCATTTATATATAAACTAAACAGGATAGGGCCCAGTATTGATCCCTGAGGAACTCCAATGTTACAGTTAAGATATGTTGACTGAGTACCAGTACCAATACGAACACTTTGGTCCCTGTTTGTTAAAACAGGGACTCAATTGGTTGAGTACCTGATGGTGTACACTTGTCAAATGCCTTTTTGAGGTCCATAAATACAGAGCCCACTATGCCTCCTGCATCTAACTTCGACTTTACAGTAAGTAAAAGTTAGCTATTTCTGTTGAATGGTTGGAGCGAAAACCGAATTGCAGTGGGTGCAGAGGATTGTGGTCCGATTTCAAATGAGCTGTCAGTTGTTTTGCCACCCATTTCTCAGCCACTTTGGATACAACAGGTGCGTCTGGCTGAATCTCTGCAGGAGGCGTGTAGAGCCAGAGGTTGGTCTCTGTGTCAAACACTCTGATGTGGTGGCGGACACCGCGGCCTTGACGGCCCTTCCCCTTTCCCCCGAATACAAACATCTTTGTCCCGATGATGGTGGAAGTGTGCCCATATGAAGCGGGGGCCTCAGTTCCCCTGGTGTCAATTAGAGACCAGACCATTGTGGTGGTGTCCAATTTGTGGATGTCAGTAACGAGTTCATATGAATGTTCAAATAACCCTCCATAGATATACATGACCTTCCCTAAGACACAGGCTGAGTGCAACCTCCTCGCCTCTGGAACAGTGCCGGAAACTGCAGGTTTGAACCATTTGTGGGTGTCGACATCGAATGCATAAAGAAAGGCGGAGGTATCATTTTTTCCCCGCATGTGTTGATATGTTCTATCAGTACAGCTTTGTCGTTCCAGTATCTGGTGGGAACATCAAGGGGGCTTTCTCTTCCAGTTGATGGTAACTTCTTCCAGCGTAAAGAAACAGTGTTAAAAACATGGACATCAATCTGCTGTCTGTCTGGATCAGTATAACAGCCTCCAAAGAAGTACACCTTGCATCCCACTGACACAGCAACACCGCCATGCTGCTTTGGTCCTTCCCGATGCACAGTCCAGCGCAACATTTCTCACACACCAGCACCACCGTGGATGTAATTGGATTGGTCAAGTCTTTCCTGCAGTGTGAAATAGCCGTTCCAGGGATAGGTGGAAGACCCAAAGTCAGGCTTCTCTATCACAGGTAGCAGAAAGTCCTTACTTTAAGAATCTCAAAAAGGGATGAGGAAAATGGGAACACCGAACTGTTGGCGCATGTTCTGTCTAGTGGCCACTATATGCCCTAATTACATCATTTATGATTACAGACACCACCCTGAAATATGCAGATATTCCAAAATATGGAGTGTGTTGTTGTCTGACCTCCATGTGTTTTAATGGCATCAGGCACAAACAAGTCAGTTACTGTAGCTCCATGGGCACAAAAGGGGCATGCCCATAAATGGGCATATGACATCAGGGATTTCCATACAGTATATGGGTATAAAGTGTGGGCATATAAAACTTCTGTTAATGTGTCTTGGTATGACAATCTACGACCACTTACAGTAACTAGAATTGCACTCTGTCTAGTCAAGTCCCTATGCAAGTACTGTCGACCGCTACAAACTTTCAAATCTCAGCCTCTCTGGTCGGCAGCTTTTTGGCAACAAAAGTGGATTTGCCTTCTCTAAGAGGCTGGTATTTGCTGTAAGTGCGACGCATTTGCCTTCTTTAAGAGGCTGGTATATCGTGTAAGTATATCCTGTCTTCTCCCGGCTGTAATACTGAAAGTATATCTTCCTTATTTCTCTCTTTAAGTAATGTGCTTGAATGAATTATTTTTCTGACCCTGTAAACGATTTTTTTGGCATGGCGCTAGAGCTCGACCGGCCAATAATTGTTATCAGAGTTGTTGATACTGATCAGTAGTTTAACAGTGTGTTTAATGTACTCTGGCTCCATAGGGTCTCTTTGAACAGACATAAATGGTGTATAAAAACTCCTGAATGAATCAAGGACCCAAGCCATTCCAACCGCAGTCTGTTTGAGATGCTGCCGCATGGGAAGTCTCAAAGCCACTGGAAATAGACTGCCAAAAAGCGTCTTTCCCAGAACAATCAGATACATGAATGAACTGATAAGAACCAGAGCGTATCAGGGAAAAGGAAAACGCTAGCCCCCCCGCACCTTTGCCCACTTCCCGCACTATTTTTTCTTTTTTTTTAAAGATATTTTTTTGCGGCTTACGCCTTTATTGTTTTTTTTTTTTAAGGGATAGAAAGTAGGCTGACAGGAAACGGGAGAGAGATGGGGGGATGACATAGGGTAAAGGCCGTGTCGGGTCCGGGAGTCGAACCCGCGGCACACCGCGACTGGATCACCAGTCCGGTGCCCAGACCGTTACGCTACGCTTCCCGCACTATTAAGCTCTTTGTTGTATATTTACAGAACATAGCCTACTGTGAGGTTGTTTACAAATAATAAATAATAAATAATAAATAATAATAATAACAACTTTGGAAAGGACTCTTTTTCTTTGTTTGCTATTTATTGCTGTGTTTTTACTGTGTTTGCTGTTTGATATTTGCTGCTGCATTGTCTGAAGGAAGCCAAACAAAAATAAGTTTTACTCTTGTACCTGTACACAAGATGTAACAATAAAGCACAACCTTGAACCTTCCTCTACTGTATAAAAACCTTGTTCTCTGTCATCAGGGGTAGGCAACATTTATTCAGTATAGGCCATACCGATAAAGTGAGTGAAGGGCCAAACCCTGAAACACAGTGCTGGATTATACATATTTTTACAGATGGCCGGGTCTGCGGCCCCTGACCATATATTTTCACCATGTGTGTTCTAGACGGAGAACTTTCTTCTCTCTCCATGTCAATATATTCAATCAACAACCTATTTTTAAGAGTGCCATTTTGCTTTTGGTATTCTGGATGCATTTATTCATTGCTGAGAAGTTAATCCATACGCTGCCAGTCATATAACATTGTTTTTTAAGGTTTATGCCTCGCTTTTCTTTTCATTTTTTTCTCAATTGCTCTGTAAAGCACTTTGAGCTGCATTTCATGTCATGAAAGGTGCTATACAAATAAAGTTTCATTATTATTATTATTATTATTATTAACAGCTTCTTAATATACAAAGAAGCCATTATATATTATTCTAAAAACCGTATACTTAGCTGTTGGTCAATGGCAATTTGGCAAACAATCTACAAGCTTCCTGTTCTTGATTTTTTTAAAGGATAAAAGTAATGAAAAAACACACGTTTCATTATTTATTTTTTCTGAATGTGGACAGTCTGGACAACACAGCTTCTCTTTTGATTTCGTATTTGTATGCATCTTTCCATGTATTTCCCTTAGAATGACTGTAGTAGTCTGTTTCTTCGTCTGTCTTCTCAAAGTTATAGTGCTTATAAACGTCGATGGCGTTCTGGTTCACGGTCGCCACATGACTGCATGGGAGGGAAATGGATTGAGAATTAGTTACAGCAAAAATGAAAGCCGAACTAGCTCATTAGTTAATTTATTTTTGAGGGGTGATTTCTGTTTCTGTTCATGTGAAACCAAACACAATCATCACATTTGTTGAAAGCACTATTACTCACAGACTAATATCCTTGTAGGATTTGTTGTTTTCGACACAGTCGAAGACGTGGCCCATCATCATTCGACCTAGAATGAGAGTAGAGACAGTTTTTCAAATAAAACCCATGATTAATTTCAAGTGAACTCCACTGTGAAGTACTTATAACTGTATAGGTAGTGGTACTGAACACCATACCGATGCCTTCTTTATGATATTTCTTCTTGCGTGCCATTGCCAACACATAAATGCCATTGCCAACCACGCAGCAGCACACCCCTCCGATCAGCTCCACTTCGTCTTCCTCATTTTCTTTCCAGACTAAAGTACAAACAAGGTAGAAGGTGAAGATTAGCTAAGTATCATCAATAAGCAGGCAAACCATAACTTCTTTGTGGAAATATATAATTACTAATAGCTACTTATTACTTAAGTTAAATGGGGGTGTAAAATCTTGCTAGGTATGTGTAGAAAAAACAATGATACAAATATATCTGTGTAGTGATCTGAATCAGGTGAGTCGTCTCTCACCAAGCTTGGACAGCCCCTTGACATTTGCTGCCTTCCGATAAACTCTGTCGTTGAAATTGGTCCCCATCTCCGCCTGGAATAATTGGTTCACTATGTCCCGGTTGGAATACGCAAAATCCTTCAACACGAACTTGCTGTTGGAACAAGAGCAAAGTGGTCACACATACAACAGTTAAAACATTGACATCAAAACATGAATATATCACTCATTACATAGGTCAAAACACATACACCACTCTGTACATCACAAATACACAACAGAATGATGCAGTCACATGTAAACACATTTGACATAAGGTAGTTTCAAGTAATTTGAGGATGACACATTCAGATTTTTGCATGTTGAAAAATGTTCAATAGCAATAGCAAGCTCGCTTTTCCACTATATTTAAATGTTAGTAATTTCTTTGTAGATTGTTTGTTATATCTGCCCTGTTGATTTTTTTGTTGATGACGCCTAAAAGCCCTGCAGAAATGTAATTTTTATGTTCCAATGTTAAATGGAAAAACACAATTAAATTGTTAATCACAGTTATTTTGATAACAAAAGATAAAGTGCCCCTCAGGGTCTCCACCAGGCCAGGTCAGGTTGTGGCCTCCTGGTGGCGCTATAATAGGCCAATGTGAAAAGGGTGCCATTTCTTCTTTTCAGGACTGCCTAAGAAAACGACTGACAGATTACAACTTGTCCAAAATGCAGCAGCTAGAGTTTTAACTAGAACTAAGATGAGAGAACATATTACTCCAGTTTTGGCATCACTGCACTGGCTTCCGGTTGTTTTTAGGATTGAAAATTCTGTTACTTGTCTATAAAGCTCTCAATGGTCTCGCACCTCTGTACCTCCGTGACTGTCTACCTAGATATGTCCCTAACCGCCCCCTCAGGTCCTCCAATGCTGGCCTACTTGAAGTGCCTAAAAGAATGTGCACAAAAAAATATGGTGAGGCAGCTTTTTGCTTCTACGGCCCAACAGCCTGGAATAAACTTCCATTCGAGCTCAGACACGCACCCTCTGTAGACATTTTTAAATCTCAACTCAAGACTCACCTCTTCACCCTTGCTTTTAGTTGAGTTTTACTATGCACGTTCCTACCCTGCCCTGACTGATTTGCTGCATGTGGTGTTTTATCTGTTTTTATTTATTTTATGTTCTTATATTCAATTTTGTTCTCTGCCATTGTTCTATCATTTTAACTACTTGTGTTTTATTGTATTTTATTTTTGTGTCCTGCCCTGTGAAGCACCTTGAGCTGCATTTATGTATGAAAGGTGCTATACAAATAAAGTTTATTATTATTATTATGCCCAAAAATGTGTTTTGCAAAAATCCACCTGTTGGTGGCACTATAACAGGCCAATGTGAAAAGGGTGGGATATATTCCTCTGCCTAGTAGGAAAGTCTGTGAAAGATTTCACGTACATTTTGTTCAAAACGGGCCAATCATGTAAACATTGAAAGCCAATGTTGGGGCAGAGGTTCATCGTTGGCATCCAGGCCATCATTTGGCATCGACCGGGTTAACGGTCGCACACACACGCACGCATGCGCTCGCGCACACACACACACACACACACACACACACACACACACACACAAAATTAGCCCATCTACAAGCTCACAATGCATCACCCCGATGTGCAGGTTGGAGCAAACCATGCAAGGCATTGCATGGTTTGCTCCGCCATCGGTGTATGAATGTGTGTGCTGGGTGAATGTAATGCACAAACGATATAAATGCACCATTTACCATTTATCAAACAACAACACAACAACAACACAAATCTAGTATGTCGCTGGCAAATGGGTGAGCTTGTAGATCAGCTCTTTCAAAAAATATAATTTATATTTTCTCTCTCTCTCTCTCCATGGCTATGGAAGTCCAAAAGTTTGAAAACCACTGGCTTAAGCCAATTGTATGATTCAGTGTATTATTGATTTAGGCAAAGTCTTCCTGTGTGACACCATAACTTGCAGTCAATTGTTTTTCAGACTTTGGTTTTCTTTATGGCAGAGATGGCTTAAACCAGGGGTCTGCGACCCCTTTATATTTTCTTGATAGTCAGTGTGCCATATCAACATTAAGTTTAATCACGACACAACATAAAAATGTCAACAGATTTTGATTGTCCATATACATAGCAGCCATTTTTCCTAACATTTTCTTTCACTTAGAACACTGTAATGCCCATTAGACTATAATAACCCAATAACCCTATACACATCATGTTTGCATGCATTTTCTTCTTGATCTTTGATCCTCATGTTTACCAAGACTAAGGGTGGGCGATGATTTAATTATTCTGTCCATATCCGTACCGGTACATAAATCGGACGGGACTGAGTCGGCTGAATGTGTATTTGCAACACTCGGGCACAGCGACTAGGCCGTGCTTCTCGTTTACATCGTTTGTTCAGTAACAGGGGTCTCTCTGTCTCTCCAGCACATGTTGGCTTGGTGGACCTTTTTGTTAAAATTAGTGGACATTACCTACCAGAAACACTGAACCAGGGTTCACTCTGGTCCCGAGGAAGTCAAGGCGAGTACACCCCGTCATGGTCACTGACCTCGACTATGCAGACGACATCGCCCAAATCTCGGATACAGTCGAGAAAGGAATGGAGCTACTACTGGCAGTAGAAAAGGAGTGCAGGAAGATCGGCCTCAAGCTCAATGCCAAGAAAACAAAGGTAATGAGAGGAGGACAAAACCATTGCCACTGCAGACAGGGCGGTGCTCGAGTGAGTCAAGGACTTCAAGTACCTCGGAGCCTGCAATACCTCAACTGAACAGGATCTGAAGGTTCGGAGAGCACTTGCCTGGAAAGCCTTGCACGGGATGAGGAGAGTGTGGAAATCAGATATGGCATAAGACCTTAAGAGGCGGCAGTGGCGTGCACAGACATTTAGAGGGGCAGGTGCTCAAGTGAAAAAAAGGGCGCCTTGTGCAGCGCATTTTGGGGCGGGAATCCATTTCTGTGCTTTAGCTATTGAAAAATATCAGATCTACAAGCTCATAGTGCGCCACAGAGTGGCGCGCTACGAGCTTGTAGGTCTGCTATTTTATTTTTAATCGAAGAACCACTGACATAGAAACATATAGCTTTAGATTGTGGGGACCTAAATAATATAGTAGAAGCGTTTTTTTATCAAGATTTGTCACCATGGTCCACACACTACAAATTAAGAAAAAAAAAAACTTTGCCAAAAGGGCAGGGGGACGGACCGCATCAGAAATGTGGACCTCTATGGGGACCTACCACGGGTCACGGACAAAGTCAAACAGAGAGGGATGGGCACTGCGTCAGGCACCCAGAAATTGAGGCAAGTAAATTGACCCTATGGGAGTCAACCCAGGGAAAAGCCAGGAGGGGAAAGAAGTGTACCACCTATGTAGACGTGCTGCGGCGCAACAGCTTGGCTGACAACACTGCACGGACTTGAACTCATGCTTCCTTCATGCATGAGTGTCCAAGTCGCTCCTTTGCACCTGACAGGGGGAGTTTCCCTGGTTGGACGTAGCATGTGGAAGGAACACGTTATTCTAACCAGTTCCTTTCCCCTCCATCAGGCGCCCTGGCTGGCCAGGGGGACGCAGTTTAGAGACCAGGATTACTGCATGTTTTTTGTGAGGTTATACCTACCCTAGGGGACACGGGGAGAACATGCAAACTCCACACAGAGAGGCCCTTCGGGTATGGGCACTGATGACACGGAGGAGAGAGCACGCCGCCAGCGCCCACAGTGTCCCGAGCGGGAATCGAACCAAAGTTCTGTAATCGTCTGGTCTGTGTACATTTTTCATCACGCATATAGGGGCGGGGGTCTCAGCTATGCAGCTACAGTATATTGAGATCTCATCAAAGTCTGCTTCACTAAATCATTTTAAATTAGCTTAGAAGAACCCAAATCAGTAAAATGTAACAATACACATATAGACTTCCACTCTTACACCCACACTTACACCCTTTTCTACAATTTTTTCTATATTATATTATTGTCTCCACCAGGCCGAAGGCATGGGGGGAGAGTATGTTTTGCACTCTGTCCGTCCGTCCGTCCGTGTGTGTGTCCGTGAGCAGCTAATCTCCGGCACCGTTAACCCGGTCGATGCCAAATTTTGCACACACACTCCCTGGATGCCAACGATGAACCTCTGCCCCAAAATTTCCAGAACGGCCTGTTATAGCGCCACCAGGAGGCCGCTTTGTGCAAAACAAGTTTTTGCACAGTACACCTACAGATTTTGGTGGATTGATCTCATATACAAGAAATGTAACCCTAGCTGCCTAACAATACAGTAACAAGAAAGCAGCTCAACACTATATGTCTCTAATATAATTAGCTGTGTAATAAAGTATTACTAAGATCGAGTTTGGAGCTAGAAGATGACTATAGTACTAATTCAGAGATTGCATCTGTGCGTTTGTATTAGGCTAATTTCAAACTGCTATTATATTGTTTACAAATGCGTGACCTCGCCAAGTCTTTGGGTTCAAATTCACCACCAAAGGTACGTCATTTAATTCATTCAACACATCTTTGTACTCACGGATATTTCGGATTAATCGGATCCGCAACACTGATGTTGCTTGTTTTTTTCTTTGCCTTCTTTGACATCCTTGCAAAAAGCAGTGCAAAAAGTACAGAATAACTGTTACCTGTTTGTTTTAATAGTCTGTCAGTCAATCTGCCTCCTACATTTATGGAAGTAAACACACACACACACACACACACACACACACACACACACACACACACACACACACACACACACACACACACACACACACACACACACACACGCAGGCTATTTGATATTAGAGCATAGGTAGGCATAGGTAGGACTGTATGATGTAAGATGTCATATGTAAGATGACTCGCCCCGTTTCTGTTTTCCTCCCAGAATTTTCCCCAGTGAGGGGTGGGAGAGGCTGGACAGCAGACGGCTGGACTTTGAATTTCTCTATAAACTTTCATGACAGCAGACAGCCTAAGTACAAATATAATTTATGAAAAGCTACTACAGTATTTACTAAATAATACTAAATTGTTTATAGGGTCAATATAAGTCAAATAATATAGCCTTTCCACAGGAGTATCTTTTTATATTTTTCCAAAAAGAATACAAACAGCCAATAGCATATTACAAAGTTATCCCCCACACTGGTGAAAATTCCGGGAGGAAAAACGGGCAAGCACCGGGGCGAGTCATCCAGTATGAAGCAGCCCAACCCAAGTCAGCAGCAATGAAATGTGAATTATTGGGGGTGAGAGTGAGACCACGCTGAGTACAGCCCCTAGCTTTCCACTTGGTTTCCTCTTGAAGCCTAGGAAGCTGGAGTCCGAACTCCGAACCAGACGCCAGGGGGACCTTGCATCTTTTTATTAGGTCCAAGAATAGGGAAGATCTCACTGGTCGTCACCTGGACAAGTGGGCACCTGGACGAGTGGCCACCTGGACGAGTGGCCACCTGGACAACTGGGTACCTGGAAAACTGGACGAGTGGGCACCTATTTTTTGGCGTGGCGCTAGAGCTTGACCGGTCTTTAATATTGTTACATCAGAGTTGTTGATACTGATCAATAGTGTGTTTAATTGACTCTGGGTCCATAGGGTCTCTTGTCTCTGTAGGATGAACAGACACTCATAACATGGCTCAGTACAGCTCCGGCGCTGTACAGCAGTTACCGTAATTACACTACTAAATGCGCAACGAAATTTGGGGGTAGGATCACATTACTGTCGGTTCGTGAGTGTAGGATGACGTTACTTCAGTAACATACCTGTAATGCGTTGGATACAGGGTGTATCTTATAACAACTCCTTCTTTACTGTATAAAAACCTTGTTTTCTGTCATCAGGGGTAGGCAACCTTTTTTCAGAAGGCCATACTGACACCGATAAAGTGAGTGAAGGGACAAACCTTGAAACAGTGCTGGATTATATATATTTACAGATGGCCGGGTGCCCCCCTGACCGTAATATTTTGATGAAGAACTTTTTTCTCTCCATGTGAATATCTTCAATCAACAACCTATTTTTGAGGGGCACCTCCTATATACAGCTTTTGTCCCCACACGTCTCAATATTTGCCATTGACAATGAAAGGAGAAATTGGGTCAAATATCCGCCAAATATGACGTAAATTAAATTTAAGCAACCAATTACATAAATTCAGTTGTTCATGAGATGATGTATAATGATAAGAGTGCCCCTCACTTCACACAGGTCTGATTTTTAAGTGTCATTTTGCTGTTGGTATTCTGGATGCATTTCATTGCTGATCGAGAAGTTAATCCATACGCTGCTCTTAATCAGTCAGTATAGGCTAAAGTCATATAACGGCTTCTTTGTATATTATACAAAAAGCCTTTATATATTATTCTTAAAAAGTAAACACTTCCCTGTTGGTCAATGGAAAACAATCTACAAGCTTCCTGTTCTTGATTCTTTTGAGGGGAAAAACAAAACACAAATTTTCATTCATTTTTTTATTTTCATTTTAACGTGGACACCACATTCTCTCTTTTGCTATAGTACAATGTAACCCACATGTGGATTTACTAATCAGGGTGTACAAATGCATTAATAAGTCATTCAAATGCACAAGTAATTCATAACAGCGAAATTGATAAATAAGGGTTCAAATGGAAATGGTTTCATAGTGTTTAGAGTCAACAGTAAAAGTGTACACATACAATAACCAACATCCATTTAACACTAGCATGTCTGAGAGGTCATTTTGACCGTTTCTTTTTGTTGAGATTTGAAGTTTATTATCTTTGCCCATGAAGCTTTCAGAAGGTTCCCCTTCCATGACCATCACCATCCATCACCATTTGACATCTGAAACAAATCCTTTCTCTCCATCCACTACCATTGAAAAAACATGTTTTTCAGTTTCGTATTGATATTCTGTGAATTCAATTATTATTTTAAGTAAAACAATTCAGTACTTTTTCCACCAGACCACCACTGACTGGAAGCCTCCTGTGTAACTTGTGGCTGCCTCATTTTGACTGCGTTACATCAACTTTACCAGCAGATGGCAATCAAGTGCAGGCGAGGAATGTGAAACTAAACTGTTGCCATGTCCGCTTATTATAGGCTTATGGTTTATGGACTTATTTTTCTGTAAAGTAGCTTAAAGTATTGGTAGTTGCGGGTTGTTTCCTACTGTCGTTACTTTAAACCAGTGATTTTCGCACATTTTGATGTCAAGGACCCCCAGATTAATGTATTTGTCCAAATAAGGAGTCCTTTAATTTATTTCTCTCACACAATCTGGCAACACTGCTTGCTAACTGCTTCTGGTTCATAGGTGATATGAGGCTCCGTCTTTTGAGCTAATTTAGAATTTCCTGTCTGAGAGCTAGCTAATTTAAGACATCCGGTTGCCTTCAGAATAAAATAAGGTTATTTAATTAATAATTATTACATTACATTATTAGTATTATTATTACATTACAGTTATTGTAAAGACACACATTATGTTTCTGTGTAAAAATAAGTAATTAAATAACATCAAAAAGTTATCTAAATGGATAAATGCTATTCACTGGAGTGAATATTCTATTATATTCTAAAAACGACTTATAAATCCTAAAGCCTTGTCTATACTTCACTGTGCAACGGTCCTATGCTGGACAATAGCAGATATGCAAACTCACAGCACATCTCATTCAAGACACTGAACTTGCAGATCTGCCATTTTTGAACACACTATAAAGTTAACCATTTATCATGCTGCTCTACGTGGCACTGCATTCTGTGACATTAAACCAAATGGCATTTTCCACTCTATGACACTACTGTTCTACATTTTTGTCTAATAAAATAGGCTATTAATTTAATCAATCAAACTGCATTAACTAACAGAGATACTACTAACCAAGCTATCCATGTCAACATGCTCTATAGGAGTCTCAATAACAGGTATAAGTAACGTTTAATGTTTAGTAATTTTAATGTAGCAGAAGAGGCCATTCATTGAACAGAGTTTTGCACAATTTTAACATCCCAGATCGATTGAAATATGAATCTACTGTGCTGTGCTATACCATGATATATTATGAGTACAATAACATTCCATTGTGAATAAAAACGTATTAACCACAGTGTAATGCTAAAGGTTTCATCACAGGGCTGTCTGCTTCATGTAATATCATTAAAAGTGTTGTTGGTGACAGTTATATGAGTTGGAAGCATTAAGACCCATTTTAACCCTCAATGGCTTCCTTTCTGACAAATAACGTTATTGTAAAAAAAAAAAAAAGATTCACGCGTTCATATGTAGCTATTTTGCATTAGAAGCGGATGGGACCAAGGGACCCGGATGTAACGTAGGGGCAATATGACTACAATATGACTACAATTCAGTATTTAAGTCCGACGTCATTTTGTAGTGCTACGTTACGTCCGGGTCCAAGTGGCACCAGCTCCCGTCCGCATCTCATTGTAAATTGAATATCTAAACGCGTGAATCTTTTTACAGTGACGTTATTTTTCAGAAAGGAAGCCATTGAGGGTTAAAATGGGTCTTAATGCTTCCAACTCGAGTGGAATTATTAATGTTTTGTACAAGTGTCCATGACAACAAAAATATATGATGTGGAGACAATAAAGACTATTATTATCATTATTATTGAAGGTGGCAACAGTCCATTTGATCGGTAAAATATTTCTGGGGTATATTTAGAATGTGTGCAGGCTTGAATCTAGTTTGCATTATGAGGATTTATTTGACACAATAAAATAAAATGGCGATAGTATTCCATGTGGGACAGACGGCCTGTCACTGTCAGATTTTTCATTTTGTACATCAATGATATTTGTGAAGTGTCAAAGTTAATGCAGTTTGTTCTGTTCGCAGACGACACTAATTTCTTTTGTTCAGGGGATAACCTAAAAAGTGTAGCAGAAAGCATTACAAATGAAATGGATAAATTAAAAAGATGGTTTAACAAAAATAAGTTATCATTGAATTTGAAGAAAACAAAGTTTATGATTTTCTCTAATATGAAAAAGGATGAAATCATTCTCTCTATAGATGGAGTGAATATTGAAAGAGTGTATGAATTTAGGTTTTTGGGTGTTATATTAGATGAGAAATTATCATGGAAAAATCATATAGCATATATAAAAGCCAAGGTGGCAAAAAGTATTTTTATTTTGAACAAAGTCAAATATGATTTGGATACGAATTTATTGAGGATGTTGTATTGTACACTGGTTTTACCATATTTTATTTACTGTCTAGAAGTATGGGGCAACTCATTCAAGAGTAATATGACTCCCTTGATTATGTTACAAAAAAGAGCGTTAAGAATCATGTATAAAGAAGACTTCAGAGCACACACCAATAGGCTTTTTATGTTATCAGGTGTTTTAAAAATCATGGACTTGGTTGAATTACGTACATTATTGGTGGTGTTCAGAGCGAAAAACAGATCATTACCAATACAGTTACAGAAGTCATTTGTGTTCAGCTCAGAGGATGAAGACCATAGAAGAAGACATGATTTTAAACATCTGTTCGCCCGGACTACACTAAAACAAATGTGCACTTCTGTTACAGGTATAAAGTTATGGAATTCACAAAACCAGGTGTTGAAGAGTTGTACAACAGTGTTTCAGTTTAAGAAAGTGTTTAAAAAGGAAAAAATGATAAAATATGAACTAGAAGGTTAGATATAAGTGTTATTTTGTTCCCTCAGCGTTGTTTTGTTTTTGTTTGTTCTCTTGTTGAGCTCTATTTTCTTTTGTCTTTGTTGTTCTCTTTTTTTTAGGGTTAGGGTTAGGGTTAGATGTTTTATTTTCTTTTATTGATAGGGGCAGGTATAAATAAGATTTATCTTCTTCCTGCTCCTTTTCTTTTCTGATGTGGAATATGTAAAAAAGAAGTAAAATTAATATAACCATGTAAAACCATGACTGAAATGAAATAAATAAATATGAAATGAAATGAAATGAAATGATTTGGGAGAGCAGCGCAGCTTTGTTGTTGCGAGGAAAGCGGTAAAATTAGACTTTCGTGGTTGTTTTCGTCTCAGATTTAGTCCGACGGAGCGTCACAGTATAACTCCATGGGGACACAAAAGCGCCACAAAAGTAGGACCCGGAAGTATCTCAGGAGGGGGCGCTCACGTCACAGCTAAAATACTGAATAGATTCGCGGTTAAATCTCGCGGGCGTGGCCTCACACCGGAAGGAAGTGCAGCCGCCCTCAAATACGGAAGAGACGCGTGGAGGTAGGTTTGGTCAGTGTTTGTTTGGAAGTGCCACGTCACCATCGGTCTTCGGAGCAAGTAAGTGATAAATGTTATTTAATACTTAACGCTGTTGTTGTTGTTTGTGTGTTCAAACGTCTATCACTTGAAGTTACTTGTTATGATGTTTATATATGATGTTTGTACGAAACTGTAAAACAGTGTTTCAGTAGCCGAATGGTTAGTGTCGAAGGAACAACTATGCCCGGCCTCAATGTTTACTAACCGTCGACAGTACCCACTCGACTACCGAAACACGGCTTTAAAGAGTAGTATTTACATATCTAAACACAACAAGTAACTTCAAAAGTGATAACATGTTTGAGCCACGGACCACCATTTCACATTAATAGACTCGCACAATGGTGGTCAGTGGCTCAAATGGGTCTGAGAGACTAGATGCCCTCAAATGTTGGTCCGTGGCTCAAACGCTGAATAAATAATCGACTAGAGGTGAGAAGAGTATTGTCTGGTAGGTAAAAGGACAAACATTCTGTGAAAATTGGCACGAAGCAACAAACATTCTTTGAAATTGGTGGGAAACGATCCCGGGCACTCATGTTAACAAAGCTCAGTCACTAACCACTATCGCTATGCTACAATCAGCATTATAAAATCCAAGGATCAAAAGTAGCAATCTTCTACATTCTCTAATTGTGTAGTTTTTTGGAAATTAAGCAGATGCTTAACAACAATTGAACTATTGAGAGTGTAAAGATCTACTATTGGGGTCAATTTGGTTACCTAAATTAAATTGCTCTGTATTGTGACAGTAATCATTGCTATAGAGTGTGTGTTCAGTAACAGTGTTAAATAGCTCTATAGTGTGACAGTAATCATTGCTATAGTGTGTGTTCAGTAACAGTGTTAAATAGCTCTATAGTGTGACAGTAATCATTGCTATAGTGTGTGTTCAGTAACAGTGTTAAATAGCTCTATAGTGTGACAGTAATCATTGCTATAGTGTGTGTTCAGTAACAGTGTTAAATAGCTCTATAGTGTGACAGTAATCATTGCTATAGTGTGTGTTCAGTAACAGTGTTAAATAGCTCTATAGTGTGACAGTAATCATTGCTATAGTGTGTGTGTTCAGTAACAGTGTTAAATAGCTCTATATTGTGACAAAATCATTGCTATAGTGTTTGTTCAGTAACAGAGGTCTCCCGGTCTCTCCAGTTTTTTGTTAAACACAGTCCCATAGTAACGGTACCTCTCATTCAGTCCCATTCACTCCCATTCACTTTTATTCACTCCCATTCAGTCACATAGTAACAGTACACCCCATTCAGTCCCATTCACTCTCATCGTATCAGTCCCATAGTAACAGTACCTCCCATTCACTCCCATTCACTCAAATAGTATCAGTCCCATAGTAACAATACCTCCCATTCACTCCCTTCCACTCCCATGCACTCCCATAGTATCAGTCCCATAGTAACAGTACCTCCCTTTCACTCCCATTCACTCCCATAGTATCAGTAACTCCCATTATCTTGCAACACAGCAGCCAAGTATATGCAGAACACATATACACGCATTTGACACAAACAACAAGACAATTTACATACATAAAGACATGAAGACAAGAGCAATATCCACCGCTTAGATTATCCTGTGGCTACTACAACTCCTGATTAAACCCTTTTCTATTTATTAAAGAGCTGGAGAGACAGGAATATTCCTGTTACTGAACACACACTATAGCAATTATTACTGTCACAATAACTTTGTACTTTTGCTACTGATGTTTGTGTGCAACATTTGAGCTGGTGTCAAGTCACCTTAATTCAAGTGATAGATTATATACAGGGGCATGCCATATGGTCTACCTGCACAGCCTTTGTGATTACTGGTAGATCACGATGTACCTTTTGGGCACCCCTGCAATACAGGATTCCTGTCCAGAATTGTTTTTTATTAAATATAGAGGGTTTAAGTGTAGGGTTTGTCATGTTGGTGTTCTCTATAACATTTCGTCCTGGGCATGACGTTAAACTGTCCAGTGTAACTCCAAGTTACATGGGGTGGGTATGGTTTGAGAGTTTGTGATGCTCAGTTCTTTTTTTGCGTCTCGGTTCCTCAGGTGGAAGCTGCATAGTTGGGTTTTTGATGGGTTGGGTTTCAAGTGGCTGGTCGTTTGTTTAGATATTGAAAAGGAGGGGGGCGAGCGCGCTACCTTGTGGGAGGCCGTTCTTTTCGGCTTTCCATTTACTCCTCTGGTCATTTAACTGAACACTGTTGTTGAGGAGGCTTTTCCTGACCATTGTGCGGTGTTGGACAGTGTCGTAGGCAGCAGAGAGATCTCTGAATGCTGCTCCAGTTATTTGTTTCCCCTCAAACCCATCCTCAATGTGTTGGGTGAGGTTGAGCTCTGTCCAGTACAGGAGCGGCTGGGACGGAAACCAGCTTGGTCTTTAGTCAGCTTGGTATCTATGAGTGGCAACAAGGCGTTGGAGTAGCAGCTTCTCATATAGCCTTGTAGGTGATGCAGAGGGAAATGGGTCGGTAGCTCTTTGTGGATAATGGGTCTATGCCAGGTTTAGGGATTGCAACCACGTTGGCCTTTTCCCAGACAGAAGGGATGGTTTTCTGTGCTATGCATGTGTTCAGCATCCCCACAAGCCAGGTCTTTGCGTTGGGTCCCAGGTGCTGTAACATTTCTGCCAGTAGGTCATCAATCCCTGCTGCTTTTCCGGGTTTCAACTTTCCCATTGCAGTTTCAAGTTCTTCTAGGTCGAAGGGTTTGGTTTGAGGGCTGGCTGATTGTGGTTGGTCTGATACCACTGTGCGATGGTATTCTCCTGTGGGTCGGTGGCGGTCTTGGTCACAACTGGTGGCCAACAGTTGTAACCAACACCGCCACCGACCCACATAGAATACCATCGCACAGTGGTATCAGACCAACCACAATCAGCCAGCCCTCAAACCAAACCCTTCGACTTAGAAGAACGTGAAACTGCAATGGGAAAGTTGAAACCCGGAAAAGCAGCAGGGATTGATGGCATACTGGCAGAAATGATACAGCACCTGGGACCTATCGCAAGGACCTGGCTTGTGGGGATGCTGAACACATGCATAGCACAGAAAACCATCCCTTCTGTTTGGAAAAAGGCTGGAGTAGTTGCAATCCCTAAACCTGGCAAAGACCCATTATCCCCGAAGAGCTACCGACCCATTTCCCTCCTCTGCATCACCTACAAGCTCTATGAGAGGCACTACAATTTCTGAACAGACTATATTTACATCAATATGTCTGGGTCCCCACCTACTCACTCAGGGTTGACGTGTCACACCTGCAGTGATGGGAGGGGCACCAAAATGTGGTATTTTGATTGTTTAATGGGGGCACTCCCTTAGTATAAAAGTGTATGTTTTGTGTACACATGACCTGATGAAGATCAAATGGATCGAAACGCTGTCAGTATTTCAACAAAGAACGTCTTTCTTATACCTGTGGTGTGCGGGCTCCATCCAATACCTACACCAGTTGTGATGCAACAGAGTTTGCTGTGACCGTTGTGAATTATGGGTGGTGTGGTTTTTGCCAAGACGGTGGATTGTGGCCCATGCCTTCCTGCTGTTATTTGACATGTTGGTGTTCTCTATATCTTTTCGTCCTGGGCATGACGTTAAACTGTTCCGTTCGAGAGGACCAGCGACCCTCGAATGTAAACGGCCACGAAAGGAAATTATGTGTGTGTGAGGTGTTCTCTATAGGTTGGGTTTCAGGTGGTTGTATTGTAGTAGCTTGACATTTCTTGGAGGGCACTTTCAAGGACAGACTCAATCTTCTGGAAGTCTGCTTGTTGGGTCGTAATGCAGAGGTTGTCGGCGTAGATGAAACGCTGGCATTAGGCATTGGGTAGTGGCTGGTCGTTTGTGTAGATATTGAAAAGGAGGGGGGCGAGCACGCTACCTTGTTGGAGGCCGTTCTTTTGGGCTTTCCATTTACTCCTCTGGTCATTTAACTGGACATAGAAGCGCCTGTTGTTGAGGAGGCTTTTCCTGACCATTGTGCGGTGTTGGACAGTGTCGTAGGCAGCAGAGAGATCTCTGAATGCTGCTCCAGTTATTTGTTTCCCCTCAAACCCATCCTCAATGTGTTGGGTGAGGTTGAGCTCTGTCCAGCACAGGAGCGGCTGGGACGGAAACCAGCTTGGTCTTTAGTCAGCTTGGTATCTATGAGTGGCAACAAGGCGTTGGAGTAGCAGCTTCTCATATAGCCTTGTAGGTGATGCAGAGGGAAATGGGTCGGTAGCTCTTTGTGGATAATGGGTCTTTGCCAGGTTTAGGGATTGCAACCACTTTGGCCTTTTCCCAGACAGAAGGGATGGTTTTCTGTGCTATGCATGTGTTCAGCATCCCCACAAGCCAGGTCTTTGCGTTGGGTCCCAGGTGCTGTAACATTTCTGCCAGTAGGTCATCAATCCCTGCTGCTTTTCCGGGTTTCAACTTTCCCATTGCAGTTTCAAGTTCTTCTAGGTCGAAGGGTTTGGTTTGAGGGCTGGCTGATTGTGGTTGGTCTGATACCACTGTGCGATGGTATTCTCCTGTGGGTCGGTGGCGGTCTTGGTCACAACTGGTGGCCAACAGTTGTAACCAACACCGCCACCGACCCACATAGAATACCATCGCACAGTGGTATCAGACCAACCACAATCAGCCAGCCCTCAAACCAAACCCTTCGACTTAGAAGAACGTGAAACTGCAATGGGAAAGTTGAAACCCGGAAAAGCAGCAGGGATTGATGGCATACTGGCAGAAATGATACAGCACCTGGGACCTATCGCAAGGACCTGGCTTGTGGGGATGCTGAACACATGCATAGCACAGAAAACCATCCCTTCTGTTTGGAAAAAGGCTGGAGTAGTTGCAATCCCTAAACCTGGCAAAGACCCATTATCCCCGAAGAGCTACCGACCCATTTCCCTCCTCTGCATCACGTCTTTCTTATACCTGTGGTGTGCGGGCTCCATCCAATACCTACACCAGTTGTGATGCAACAGAGTTTGCTGTGACCGTTGTGAATTATGGGTGGTGTGGTCTTTGCCAAGACGGTGGATTGTGGCCCATGCCTTCCTGCTGTTATTTGTCATTATGGTGTTCTCTATATCTTTTCGTCCTGGGCATGACGTTAAACTGTTCCGTTCGAGAGGACCGGCGACCCTCGAATGTAAACGGCCACGAAAGGAAACTGTGTGTGTGAGGTGTTCTCTATCATTTCATTCCAGACTTCACTGTCTATCTCCTGTGTTTTCCATTCATCTTGAGCGTTACACAGTCGTCTGATGTGCGGGGGGAGGTGCCGGCTAGCGCATAAAGGCACGGACGGGACAGGTGTTGTCTTGACCCATCCCGTGATGATGCGACAGGTGTCATTTAGGGCTGTGTCGACCAATTTGGTGTGACGTGATCGGCTCCAGCTTGAGCAGGCATACTCTGCTGTAGAGAAAGACAGGGCCATGGCAGTTGCACGGATTGTTTGTGGGTCTGCGCCCCACTTGGGAGTTCACTAGTTTTCACAGGATGTTATTGTGGGTGTTGACCGTGGCTTTTGTGTTCTCCAGGTGTTTTTTTGAAGAAGAGTGTCCTGTCCAGTGTAACTCCAAGATACATGGGGTGGGTATGGTTGGAGAGTTTGTGACCATCCCAAGTGACGCTCAGTTCTTTTCTCGCGTCTCGGTTCCTCAGGTGGAAGCTGCATAGTTGGGTTTGTGTGTCTTTCTTTTTCTGTCTTTCTTTCTTAGGACGGAGATCAAGGTAGACGCCATAGGAAGGCTCAACACTAGCCGATGCCCCTAGAGATCCATCCCAAAGCTTCCCTCAGGGAGCACAGCAAGCCAGCTAGCCAGCAAGCCTGCCCAGTCAGCCAACGCAGCCAGTCAGCTCCGCCAGTCAGCCAGTGTAGAAAGTCAGGCTGCCAAGCCAGAGCATATCAGCCCTTGCAGTCAGCCATTGCAGCCATACCAGCCTTGCTCAGTCAGCTCAGCCAGGCCTCTCTTGAGGCCTGGCTCTCTGTCTGCCTGGCCCGGTCTGCCCTGCCCTGCCTTGCAGCAACAGAACCAGCCTTTCTGGAAAGCCAGCCAGCTCAGAATGCGAGCTGAGCAAGCCAGTGCAGCAGCAAGCCCAGACTAGGTTACCGCAGCCTTACTGTGCAGCCACAGCCACTCAGTCTAGACCAGCAGGAGCTGGCCAGGCTCCAACCCTTGCAGCGCAGCCTTAGGCCGGACAGTCCCCCTGCCTGCACTTTGTTGCCTTCCTGGCCTGTCTGCCTGCCTAGGCGCCTCGGTCTTCCTGTCTGTCTGCCTTGGCCTGCCAGTCTGAAACTGGTTTAGACTAACTGCGTGCTTGCCAGCTGCGCTGGCTTGCTGAGCTCGTATTCTGAGCTGGCTGGCTTGCCAGCAAGGCTGGTTCTGTTGCTGCAAGGCAGGGCGGGGCAGACCGGGCCAGGCAGACAGAGAGCCAGGCCTCGAGAGAGGCCTGGCTGAGCTGACTGAGCAAGGCTGGTATGGCTACAATGGTTGACTGCAAGGGCTGATGTGCGCTGGCTTGGCAGCCTGACTTTCTACACTGGCTGACTGGCGGAGCTGGCTGGCTGCGTTGGCTGACTGGGCGGGCTTGCTGGCTAGCTGGCTTGCTGGACTCCCTGAGGGAAGCTTTGGGATGGATCTCTAGGGGCATCGGCTTGTGTTGAGCCTTCCAACGGCGTCTACCTTGATCTTCGTCCTAAGAAAGAAAGACAGAAAAAGAAAAACACACACAAACTCAACTATGCAGCTTCCACATGAGGAAGGCAGGCAGGCACGCAGGCAGGCACAAGCTGCCTGCATGCTTGCTTCACCCTCCAGTTGCTGCTCCAGTTATTTGTTTTCCCTCAAACCCATCCTCAATGTGTTGGGTGAGGTTGAGCTCTGTCCAGCACAGGACGGGACGGAAACCAGCTTGGTCTTTAGTCAGCTTGGTGTCTATGAGTGGTATGAGGCGTTGGAGTAGCAGCCTCTCTTGTAGGTGATGCAGAGGAGGGAAATGGGTCGGTAGCTCTTTGAGGATGATGGGTCTTTGCCAGGTTTGGGGATTGCAACCACTTTGGCTTTTCTCCAGACAGAAGGGATGGTTTTCTGTGCCATGCATGTGTTCAGCATCCCCACGAGCCAGGTCTTTGCGTTAGGTTCCAGGTGCTGTATAATTTCTGCCAGTATGTCATCAATCCCTGCTGCTTTTCCGGGTTTCAACTTTCCCATTGCAGTTTTGAGTTCTTCTAGGTCGAAGGGTTTGGTTTGAGGGCTGGCTGATTGTGGTTGGTCTGATACCACTGTGCGATGGTATTCTCCTGTGGGTCGTGGCGGTGTTGGTTACGACTGTTGGCCACCAGTTGTGATGCAACAGAGTTCGCTGTGACTGTTGTGAATTATGGGTGGCTCCCTGAGGTCCTTGATCGCCATTGGGTCCAACAGTGGTCATTGAAGCGTGCACACACATGCACACATGCACCTACACACACAGGGGCACATGCGTATGCACACCTGGACCTTTAAATGAACAACAACACAAAAACTAAGGCACTGGTGTCGGACTTCTGGTTTACCGGAACGGGGTTCAACTCCCTGCAGTGCCTTGCTCAATGTGTTGTATTTCATTCATTGGTCCATGGTCTCAGGTCATTGAGCGGCGCGCTATAGTGTGCGATTCTTCATCATTGTTGAGGATTTTTTAAAGGTGAAAATCAAGGAAAAGCAAAAGGCTATAGTCCATGGTCACGGACCGCATACTGGTCAAGGTAATTTATACTGGTGAAGATCATTTACTAGTCTTCTAAAGGTCATTTATACTGGTGAAGATCATTTACTAGTCTTCTAAAGGTCATTTATACTGGTCAAGGTCAATTACTAGTCTCATGAAGGTAATTTATACTGGTCACAGTCATATACTGGTCACGGTCATTTCTACTGGTGAAGGTCATTTATACTGGTCAAGGTCATTTGTACTTGTCAAGGTCATTTATACTGGTCAAGGTCATTTACTAGTCTTATTGAAGGTAATTTATACTGCTCAAGGTCATTGATATTGGTCAAGGTCATTAAGTGGCACGCTATAGTGCGCGATTCTTCATCATTGTTGAGGATTTGAAAAAAGGTTAAATTGCAGAAAAGCGAAAGGCTAAAGTCCATGGTCACGGAGGGCATACTATAGTATGTTGTTTTTCTTTTTTTTTGGTGGTGTGCGGGCTCCATCCAATAACTACACCAGTTGTGATGCAATAGAGTTTGCTGTGACCGTTGTGAATTATGGGTGGTGTGGTCTTTGCCAAGACGGTGGATTGTGGCCCATGCCTTCCTGCTGTTATTTGTCATGTTGGTGTTCTCTATATCTTTTCGTCCTGGGCATGACGTTAAACTGTTCCGTTCGAGAGGACCGGCGACCCTCGAATGTAAACAGGTGTTGGGACAGGGTCAGGTGTTGTCTTGATGCATCCTATGATGATGCCACAGGTGTCATTTAGGGCTGTGTCGACCAATTTGGTGTGACGGGATAGGCTTGTAGGTGATGCAGAGGAGGGAAATGGGTCGGTAGCTCTTTGGGGATAATGGGTCTTTGCCAGGTTTAGGGATTGCAACCACTTTGGCCTTTTTCCAGACAGAAGGGATGGTTTTCTGTGCTATGCATGTGTTCAGCATCCCCACAAGCCAGGTCTTTCCGTTAGGTCCCAGGTGCTGTATCATTTCTGCTAGTAGGTCATCAATCCCTGCTGCTTTTCCGGGTTTCAACTTTCCCATTGCAGTTTCACGTTCTTCTAGGTCGAAGGGTTTGGTTTGAAGGCTGGCTGATTGTGGTTGGTCTGATACCACTGTGCGATGGTATTCTCCTGTGGGTTGGTGGCGGTCTTGGTCACAACTGGTGGCCAACAGTTGTAACCAACACCGCCACCGACCCACATAGAATACCATCGCACAGTGGTATCAGACCAACCATAATCAGCCATCACTCAAACCAAACCCTTCGACCTAGAAGAACTTGAAACTGCAATGGGAAAGTTGAAACCCGGAAAAGCAGCAGGGATTGATGACCTACTGGCAGAAATGATACAGCACCTGGGACCTAACTCAAGGCCCTGGCTTGTGGGGATGCTGAACACATGCACAGCACAGAAAACCACCCCTTCTGTCTGGAAAAAGGCCAAAGTGGTTGCAATCCCTAAACCTGGCAAAGACCCATTATCCCCGAAGAGCTACCGACCCATTTCCCTCCTCTGCATCACGTCTTTCTTATACCTGTGGTGTGCGGGCTCCATCCAATACCTACACTAGTTGTGATGCAACAGAATTTGCTGTGACCGTTGTGAATTATGGGTGGTGTGGTCTTTGCCAAGACGGTGGATTGTGGCCCATGCCTTCCTGCTGTTATTTGTCATTTGTCATTATGGTGTTCTCTATATCTTTTCGTCCTGGGCATGACGTTAAACTGTTCCGTTTGAGAGGACCGGCGACCCTCGAATGTAAACAGCCACGAAAGGAAACTGTGTGTGTGAGGTGTTCTCTATCATTTCATTCCAGACTTCACTGTCTATCTCCTGTGTTTTCCATTCATCTTGAGCGTTACACAGTCGTCTGATGTGCGGGGGGAGGTGCCGGCTAGCGCATAAAGGCACGGACGGGACAGGTGTTTTCTTGACCCATCCCGTGATGATGCGACAGGTGTCATTTAGGGCTGTGTCGACCAATTTGGTGTGACGTGATCGGCTCCAGCTTGAGCAGGAATACTCTGCTGTAGAGAAAGACAGGGCCATGGCAGTTGCACGGATTGTTTGTGGGTCTGCGCCCCACTTGGGAGTTCACTAGTTTTCACAGGATGTTATTGTGGGTGTTGACCGTGGCTTTTGTGTTCTCCAGGTGTTTTTTTGAAGAAGAGTGTCCTGTCCAGTGTAACTCCAAGATACATGGGGTGGGTATGGTTGGAGAGTTTGTGACCATCCCAAGTGACGCTCAGTTCTTTTCTTGCGTCTCGGTTCCTCAGGTGGAAGCTGCATAGTTGGGTTTGTGTGTGTCTTTCTTTTTCTGTCTTTCTTTCTTAGGACGGAGATCAAGGTAGACGCCATAGGAAGGCTCAACACTAGCCGATGCCCCTAGAGATCCATCCCAAAGCTTCCCTCAGGGAGCACAGCAAGCCAGCTAGCCAGCAAGCCTGCCCAGTCAGCCAACGCAGCCAGTCAGCTCCGCCAGTCAGCCAGTGTAGAAAGTCAGGCTGCCAAGCCAGAGCATATCAGCCCTTGCAGTCAGCCATTGCAGCCATACCAGCCTTGCTCAGTCAGCTCAGCCAGGCCTCTCTTGAGGCCTGGCTCTCTGTCTGCCTGGCCCGGTCTGCCCTGCCCTGCCTTGCAGCAACAGAACCAGCCTTTCTGGAAAGCCAGCCAGCTCAGAATGCGAGCTGAGCAAGCCAGTGCAGCAGCAAGCCCAGACTAGGTTACCGCAGCCTTACTGTGCAGCCACAGCCACTCAGTCTAGACCAGCAGGAGCTGGCCAGGCTCCAACCCTTGCAGCGCAGCCTTAGGCCGGACAGTCCCCCTGCCTGCACTTTGTTGCCTTCCTGGCCTGTCTGCCTGCCTAGGCGCCTCGGTCTTCCTGTCTGTCTGCCTTGGCCTGCCAGTCTGAAACTGGTTTAGACTAACTGCGTGCTTGCCAGCTGCGCTGGCTTGCTGAGCTCGTATTCTGAGCTGGCTGGCTTGCCAGCAAGGCTGGTTCTGTTGCTGCAAGGCAGGGCGGGGCAGACCGGGCCAGGCAGACAGAGAGCCAGGCCTCGAGAGAGGCCTGGCTGAGCTGACTGAGCAAGGCTGGTATGGCTACAATGGTTGACTGCAAGGGCTGATGTACGCTGGCTTGGCAGCCTGACTTTCTACACTGGCTGACTGGCGGAGCTGGCTGGCTGCGTTGGCTGACTGGGCGGGCTTGCTGGCTAGCTGGCTTGCTGGACTCCCTGAGGGAAGCTTTGGGATGGATCTCTAGGGGCATCGGCTTGTGTTGAGCCTTCCAACGGCGTCTACCTTGATCTTCGTCCTAAGAAAGAAAGACAGAAAAAGAAACACACACACAAACTCAACTATGCAGCTTCCACATGAGGAAGGCAGGCAGGCACGCAGGCAGGCACAAGCTGCCTGCGTGCTTGCTTCGCCCTCCAGTTGCTGCTCCAGTTATTTGTTTTCCCTCAAACCCATCCTCAATGTGTTGGGTGAGGTTGAGCTCTGTCCAGCACAGGACGGGACGGAAACCAGCTTGGTCTTTAGTCAGCTTGGTGTCTATGAGTGGTATGAGGCGTTGGAGTAGCAGCCTCTCTTGTAGGTGATGCAGAGGAGGGAAATGGGTCGGTAGCTCTTTGAGGATGATGGGTCTTTGCCAGGTTTGGGGATTGCAACCACTTTGGCTTTTCTCCAGACAGAAGGGATGGTTTTCTGTGCCATGCATGTGTTCAGCATCCCCACGAGCCAGGTCTTTGCGTTAGGTTCCAGGTGCTGTATAATTTCTGCCAGTATGTCATCAATCCCTGCTGCTTTTCCGGGTTTCAACTTTCCCATTGCAGTTTTGAGTTCTTCTAGGTCGAAGGGTTTGGTTTGAGGGCTGGCTGATTGTGGTTGGTCTGATACCACTGTGCGATGGTATTCTCCTGTGGGTCGTGGCGGTGTTGGTTACGACTGTTGGCCACCAGTTGTGATGCAACAGAGTTCGCTGTGACTGTTGTGAATTATGGGTGGCTCCCTGAGGTCCTTGATCGCCATTGGGTCCAACAGTGGTCATTGAAGCGTGCACACACATGCACACATGCACCTACACACACAGGGGCACATGCGTATGCACACCTGGACCTTTAAATGAACAACAACACAAAAACTAAGGCACTGGTGTCGGACTTCTGGTTTACCGGAACGGGGTTCAACTCCCTGCAGTGCCCTGCTCAATGTGTTGTATTTCATTCATTGGTCCATGGTCTCAGGTCATTGAGCGGCGCGCTATAGTGTGCGATTCTTCATCATTGTTGAGGATTTTTTAAAGGTGAAAATCAAGGAAAAGCAAAAGGCTATAGTCCATGGTCACGGACCGCATACTGGTCAAGGTAATTTATACTGGTGAAGATCATTTACTAGTCTTCTAAAGGTCATTTATACTGGTGAAGATCATTTACTAGTCTTCTAAAGGTCATTTATACTGGTCAAGGTCAATTACTAGTCTCATGAAGGTAATTTATACTGGTCACAGTCATATACTGGTCACGGTCATTTCTACTGGTGAAGGTCATTTATACTGGTCAAGGTCATTTGTACTTGTCAAGGTCATTTATACTGGTCAAGGTCATTTACTAGTCTTATTGAAGGTAATTTATACTGCTCAAGGTCATTGATATTGGTCAAGGTCATTAAGTGGCACGCTATAGTGCGCGATTCTTCATCATTGTTGAGGATTTGAAAAAAGGTTAAATTGCAGAAAAGCGAAAGGCTAAAGTCCATGGTCACGGAGGGCATACTATAGTATGTTGTTTTTCTTTTTTTTGGTGGTGTGCGGGCTCCATCCAATAACTACACCAGTTGTGATGCAATAGAGTTTGCTGTGACCGTTGTGAATTATGGGTGGTGTGGTCTTTGCCAAGACGGTGGATTGTGGCCCATGCCTTCCTGCTGTTATTTGTCATGTTGGTGTTCTCTATATCTTTTCGTCCTGGGCATGACGTTAAACTGTTCCGTTCGAGAGGACCGGCGACCCTCGAATGTAAACAGGTGTTGGGACAGGGTCAGGTGTTGAACACATGCACAGCACAGAAAACCACCCCTTCTGTCTGGAAAAAGGCCAAAGTGGTTGCAATCCCTAAACCTGGCAAAGACCCTAAGCCAGGCCTCGAGAGAGGCCTGGCTGAGCTGACTGAGCAAGGCTGGTATGGCTACAATGGTTGACTGCAAGGGCTGATGTGCGCTGGCTTGGCAGCCTGACTTTCTACACTGGCTGACTGGCGGAGCTGGCTGGCTGCGTTGGCTGACTGGGCGGGCTTGCTGGCTAGCTGGCTTGCTGGACTCCCTGAGGGAAGCTTTGGGATGGATCTCTAGGGGCATCGGCTTGTGTTGAGCCTTCCAACGGCGTCTACCTTGATCTTCGTCCTAAGAAAGAAAGACAGAAAAAGAAAGACACACACAAACTCAACTACGCAGCTTCCACATGAGGAAGGCAGGCAGGCACGCACGCAGGCAGGCAGGCACAAGCTGCCTGCGTGCTTGCTTCGCCCTCCAGTTGCTGCTCCAGTTATTTGTTTTCCCTCAAACCCATCCTCAATGTGTTGGGTGAGGTTGAGCTCTGTCCAGCACAGGAGCGGCCGGGACGGAAACCAGCTTGGTCTTTAGTCAGTTTGGTGTCTATGAGTGGCATGAGGCGTTGGAGTAGCAGCCTCTCTTGTAGGTGATGCAGAGGAGGGAAATGGGTCGGTAGCTCTTTGGGGATGATGGGTCTTTGCCAGGTTTAGGGATTGCAACCACTTTGGCCGTTCTCCAGACAGAAGGGATGGTTTTCTGTGCCATGCATGTATTCAGCATCCCTACGAGCCAGGTCTTTGCGTTAGGTTCCAGGTGCTGTATAATTTCTGCCAGTATGTCATCAATCCCTGCTGCTTTTCCGGGTTTCAACTTTCCCATTGCAGTTTCGAGTTCTTCTAGGTCGAAGGGTTTGGTTTGAGGGCTGGCTGATTGTGGTTGGTCTGATACCACTGTGCGATGGTATTCTCCTGTGGGTCGGTGGCGGTGTTGGTTACGACTGTTGGCCACCAGTTGTGATGCAACAGAGTTCGCTGTGACCGTTGTGAATTATGGGTGGCTCCCTGAGGTCCTTGATCCCCATGGGGTCCAACAGTGGTCATTGAAGCGTGCACAGACATGCACAAATGCACCTACACACGCACAGGCGCACATGCGTATGCACACCTGGACCTGTAAATGAACAACAACACAAAAACTAAGGCACTGGTGTCGGACTTCTGGTTTACCGGAACGGGGTTCAACTCCCTGCAGTGCCCTGCTCAATGTGTTATATTTACATGGTTCATTGGTCCATGGTCTCAGGTCATTGAGCGGCGCGCTATTGTGTGCGATTCTTCATCATTGTTGAGGATTTAAAAAAAAGGTGAAAATCAAGGAAAAGCGAAAGGCTATAGTCCATGGTCACGGACCGCATACTGGTCAAGGTAATTCATACTGGTGAAGATCATTTACTAGTCTTATGAAGGTCATTTATACTGGTCAAGGTAATTTACTAGTCTCATGAAGGTAATTTATACTGCTCAGTCATATACTGGTCACGGTCATTTATACTGGTCAAGGTCATTTGTACTTGTCAAGGTCATTTATACTGGTCAAGGTCATTTACTAGTCTTATTGAAGGTCATTTATACTGCTCAAGGTTATTGATCAATATCAATGACCTTGATGACCCCAAGGTCATTAAGTGGCATGCTATAGTGCGCGATTCTTCATCATTGTTCACGATTTGAAAAAAGGTTAAATCGCGGAAAAGCGAAAGGCTATAGTCCATAGTCTCGGAGGGCATACAAAGATGTGTGGTGCTATACAGGCCGTTCTGGAAAATTTGGGACAGAGGTTCATCGTTGGCATCCAGGGAGTGTGTGTGCAAAATTTGGCATCGACCGGGTTAATGGTGCTGGAGATTAGCTGTTAACAAACTGACGGACACACACACACACACACACTCACTCAGAGTGCAAAACATACTCTATCCCCATGGCTTTGGCCTGGTGCCATACCGTTATTAATTATTGCCTACAATGTCAATTGTGAAATTACTTTACCGTTGCAATGCAACATTTACATTTCAACGAATGGACCTCGTAAAACAAAACAAAAACCAAGGCACTGGTTGTGGTACTTCTGGTTTACCGGAATGGGGTTCAACTCCCTGCAGTGCTCTGCTCAATTTGTTGTATTTACATGGTTCATTTTTATTTTCTGCTCATTGTGTTGCCTTTTCATAGATGATAACCCCCAGGTTCTTTAATGTGTTTGCACTCCCTACAGTTAGGTTACCAAGTCTATTTATTTATTATTTCTGTTCACTAGAACTAGAACCAATTACCAAAGTAGGCTTTCTAATGACACAACTCGCCTTTGTTTTTATGTGTAGCAAAAACGTTCTTTTTATTTACGCCAAAGAGTAGAGGCTGGTCTGCATTCATGCGAGCGGGGAAGTTTAGAGTAACATAGCTCTAAATGAAACGCATTAGAGCTATGGACCAGAGCTAGTAGTCATAGCACTTCATGGTATATGCATAGTTTATATAGTTTCATTATAGATATATTAAACAGAGAGGACTGGAGTCAATTGGGTTATATTATGTTTAACACTAATTTGAAGCTGTCAAAATCTGACAGACTTCTGGCGGCCATGGCCACGCCCACCTTTTGGTAACGCCCACTTTCGGCCAAGCCCACAAAAAGGACCCCCCATGTAATTTGCCAGGCAGGCTCCACTCTCAGACAGATATTTGGCTCCGTCTTATGAGCTAATTTAGAATTTCCTGTCTGAGAGCTAGCTAATTTAAGACATCCGGTTGCCTTCAGAATAAAATAAGGTCATTTAATTCGTTAATTAAATAATTGTCAATGCCCCAAGGCACAGCACTTTTTTGAGCGTTGACCTCAGTAGAAGGTCTGCTGCCGTGAATTTTACACCTCTCCCACTTAGCGGAGAGTGGGGTGTGGTACAGGACATCTCCCCGAACGCGTGGGTATACTGCATCTACAAGTAGTACAAGATAAATTGAAACCATTGACACCTACTTCGATGGTTCAGTTGTCATCTATGCCGGGGAATTTAGCAGCTCTCATTCAAGCGTTTTTTCAAAATCCAGGTCACACATTTGATTGCAAAACAATCTGTGGTGTCACTCAACAACTAGTGAATAGCATCTTACTTGGCCTTAGGAATGCACAATGACCCATTAGATTTTATACACAAACTAGTAGTTTGGTTGAGTATGTGTGGTGTCCACACAGTTGTTCAAGCAAAACATACAGACATCTGTACATTCTGTGCCTGGACAGTTGAAAGCAATTAACAGAACAATAACGGAGGACAATTTGGAAGAAGATGATGATGATGTGGTTTTATGCAATGAAAGTCTAAATGACAATATGTGTGAAGCTATACCATTACCAATTCTAACATTTCTACAACAGACATCTGCTATAAAAAAATGTCACACACGGCTTGAAGAAGCAGCAGCGCAGGACTCAACATTTAGACGGAAACTTGAGAAATTCAATCTAGCCAACACATCAGTGTCATTAGTGTCTCAGAAATGTTCTAGGACAGAAGAATGCACCATATTAAACAGCTTTTTAGAATACACACTTCGGTCTCCTTTCCTTGGAGATGACCTGCTTTGCCTGAAAAGTCTTAGTCTGTATAGTTGTACTCAATGTGGTGACAAGGCCTTACCATCTACAAAGAACATGTCACAATTCATAGTGCAGCCACTTGACGTGTCACAAAAAGGCATCTTAGACACTATTGCACAAATATTACCTGCTCAATCTGAACAATGTGAAACATGTCAGCAGGAAAAGAGCTTATCAACATATGAAGTAATTAACAGCCCACAGACCTTACTTCTCCTGTTAAGAGCTGGCACAAAAATTCCAAAAACGTTCAATTTATCCTGTCTGTACCACCAAAATGAGTATGCTTTGACCAGTATGTGTGTATTTTTCGACAGGCCACCATATGCGTCATTGTAGGCCTACATCCTTAAAGATCATAAATGGCATATCTGGACAAATGAATCAAATGACACAGCAGGCTATACCTTTGATGCAAAGAACATCCGCTCGACAGCACACAAAGACAGTAGTCACAAGTAGTTTCTATGTCGTGTCATACGAGAAAATAAACAGTCGAGAAATAATCAAGTTTCGTCAGGACAAACAAATGCATAAATGCACAGACAGATGCAATCAACGCACACAAGTGACACCCATTCCAAAGCTAGAGGTAACTCCTTGACCTGACTTAGCTTGCGTAGAGAAAGTGATTTCATGTCAATGCCCCAAGGCACAGCACTTTTTTGAGCGTTGACCCCAGTAGAAGGTCTGCTGCTGTGAATTTTACACCTCTCCCGCTTAGCGGAGAGTGTGGTGTGGTAGAGGACATCTCCCCGAACACGTGGGTATGTCCAGATAGTTGCCTCGCGGAGGCCTCTTTGTCCAGTGTCCATTCTGGGTCCGGAAACGGTACTTTTTTCAGCGTTGACCACAGTAGAAGGTCTGCTGCTGTGAATTTTACACCTCTCCCGCTTAGCGGAGAGTGGGGTGTGGTACAGGACATCTCCCCGAACGCGTGGGTATGTCCAGATAGTTGCCTCGCGGAGCCGTCTTTTGTCCAGTGTCCATTCTGGGTCCGGAAACGGTACTTTTTGTCAGCCTTGACCCCAGTAGAAGGTCTGCTGCTGTGAATTTTACACCTCTCCCGCTTAGCGGAGAGTGTGGTGTGGTAGAGGACATCTCCCCGAACGTGTGGGTATGTCCAGATAGTTGCCTCGCGGAGGCCTCTTTGTCCAGTGTCCATTCTGGGTCCGGAAACGGTACTTTTTGTCAGCATTGACCCCAGTAGAAGGTCTGCTGCTGTGAATTTTACACCTCTCCCGCTTAGCGGAGAGTGTGGTGTGGTAGAGGACATCTCCCCGAACATGTGGGTATGTCCAGATAGTTGCCTCGCGGAGGCCTCTTTGTCCAGTGTCCATTCTGGGTCCGGAAACGGTACTTTTTTCAGCGTTGACCACAGTAGAAGGTCTGCTGCTGTGAATTTTACACCTCTCCCGCTTAGCGGAGAGTGGGGTGTGGTACAGGACATCTCCCCGAACGCGTGGGTATGTCCAGATAGTTGCCTCGCGGAGCCGTCTTTTGTCCAGTGTCCATTCTGGGTCCGGAAACGGTACTTTTTGTCAGCCTTGACCCCAGTAGAAGGTCTGCTGCTGTGAATTTTACACCTCTCCCGCTTAGCGGAGAGTGTGGTGTGGTAGAGGACATCTCCCCGAACGTGTGGGTATGTCCAGATAGTTGCCTCGCGGAGGCCTCTTTGTCCAGTGTCCATTCTGGGTCCGGAAACGGTACTTTTTGTCAGCATTGACCCCAGTAGAAGGTCTGCTGCTGTGAATTTTACACCTCTCCCGCTTAGCGGAGAGTGGGGTGTGGTACAGGACATCTCCCCGAACGCGTGGGTATGTCCAGATAGTTGCCTCGCGGAGCCGTCTTTTGTCCAGTGTCCATTCTGGGTCCGGAAACGGTACTTTTTGTCAGCCTTGACCCCAGTAGAAGGTCTGCTGCTGTGAATTTTACACCTCTCCCGCTTAGCGGAGAGTGTGGTGTGGTAGAGGACATCTCCCCGAACGTGTGGGTATGTCCAGATAGTTGCCTCGCGGAGGCCTCTTTGTCCAGTGTCCATTCTGGGTCCGGAAACGGTACTTTTTGTCAGCATTGACCCCAGTAGAAGGTCTGCTGCTGTGAATTTTACACCTCTCCCGCTTAGCGGAGAGTGTGGTGTGGTAGAGGACATCTCCCCGAACGTGTGGGTATGTCCAGATAGTTGCCTCGCGGAGGCCTCTTTGTCCAGTGTCCATTCTGGGTCCGGAAACGGTACTTTTTTCAGCGTTGACCACAGTAGAAGGTCTGCTGCTGTGAATTTTACACCTCTCCCGCTTAGCGGAGAGTGGGGTGTGGTACAGGACATCTCCCCGAACGCGTGGGTATGTCCAGATAGTTGCCTCGCGGAGCCGTCTTTTGTCCAGTGTCCATTCTGGGTCCGGAAACGGTACTTTTTGTCAGCCTTGACCCCAGTAGAAGGTCTGCTGCTGTGAATTTTACACCTCTCCCGCTTAGCGGAGAGTGGGGTGTGGTATAGGACATCTCCCCGAACGCGTGGGTATGTCCAGATAGTTGCCTTGCGGAGCCGTCTTTTGTCCAGTGCCCACTTTATAAAGTCCATGCACTCCAGTGAATAGCATCCATTTAGATAACTTTATTATTATTATTATAAGGATTTAATTACTTATTCTTACACAGAAACATAATGTGTGTCTTATAGCATCATATAGCATCATTTAAATGCTTAATTTGTAGTTTTAATGTGCAAATTAAACTTTTTTTCAATACTCTAGAGGGTACTCTTATTTTGAAGAGATCGTCCACCGGAAGCCTTAAATCTGTTCATTAGATCTGTTCACTAGACGCTGCCCTAGATGAGCTCACTAGACGCTGCCGTGATAGGATAGGTCGTCCTGTTGTAAACAACAGCGTATCTTCTGATTCTGACGTTTCCAACTTGTAATGTAATAATGCTTGCCTTGCACGAAGAAGTTATAGTTGCATCTCCTGCTCCTTATTCTTTGCATAGTAAATCTGCAACGTAGGGGGGGGAAAACTAAACAAAACAAAAAAATGCCAGAAAACGAAGTGTTCTATTCGGAAACTATGTCCATTGTGGAGATTGTTATTGAAGCTTCAGTTGATGTCATCTGCCGAGGAGGCACACAGAAAGACCACAAGGTGCTGCATGATAACTGGAAGGTGAGATTAATAGTTCACTCACTAGCAGAAGTTGTCATAGGAGTCACAAGTGTATAATTATGTGTACGTATTTAATTGTTATGATGAATTGAAAATGGTGGACCCTGATGTCTTGTGCTTGTTTTTCATGATTTCGTCCACAAAGTACCAGGTTTGTTGTATTGACTTGTGCTTTCGTTTGAAATGTACCCATTATATTTCTAATACATACTGTGAAATAAAAAGAATCAATCAATCAGAATGTTGTTTTGTTTTTAGTTGTGTGGTTGATCAATGCATGTATTTTGGGAGTTGGTCACACAATATAGCCGCAATTTGCGGACACGGCCATATTGGATTTATCGGGATGCATTCTGGGTAGGCAATTGTGCAATCTGTTTTGAGTGTCAACTCAAAACCAAAGATGCACATTCTGTATTCCTGAAATAACTGTACACTTACAAACAGGCTGCACAGTATGTGATATAATGGGAACAATATCATTTTGTGAGATAACATGAGTCCTGCTAGCTTGGGTCCAAACTATAGACCACACTTTCAGCACATATCCAAATGCAAAAAAAGTAGATCATGTCGAAGACTTGATTGTATTAAGAACAAAATTAGTCCTTTGTTTTTGGAAATTAAAATGGATCTATTCTAGCCTGGCATGCCGCATGGCCAGACTAATATCACTGCAGTCTGCAGTGATATTAGATATTAGTTTGTTTTGCTCTGGCAGATTTGTCTTGTTTCCAAGCTAGATATATTCATGTTCTTAATCTGTGTCCTCTCTTAATAATAATAATAATAATAATAATAAAACTTTATTTGTATAGCACCTTTCATGACATCAAATGCAGCTCAAAGTGCTTTACAGAACAATGGAGAATAAAATAAAAGCAAAGCATAAAAGAAAAGCAAGGCAACGACATTAAAAAACAAGCAGTAATGCAATACAGTGAGGACATGAATAACAAAAAATATAAGATCACTTAAAGGCAATGTTGTAGAAGTGGGTCTTGAGCTGAGCTTTAAAAATGTCTACAGAGGCTGCCTGACGAAGGTACAGAGGGAGCTTGTTCCATGCCGATGGCCCGTAGAAGCAAAAAGCTGCTTCCCCGTATTTTTTAGTTGCCATTTTTTTAGGCAAAGCGAGCAGGCCAGCAGTGGAAGACCTTAGCGGGCGGTTTGGGACATATTTAGGCAAGCAGTCATGTAGGTAGGAAGGTTAACATCACAGAATAAGAATAATAATAATAATAATACAACTTTATTTTAATAGCACTTTTTTAAACAAAGTGCTTGAACAATCAAAACAGCAATAACAACAGAATAAATCAATAATGAAATGGCAGTAGAAAATGCAAAATAACAAACAAACAAGATATTAATCAAGGAGATACAAAGGCCATTCTATAAAAATGGGTCTTTAGGAGGGATTTCAAACTTGAGTTCAAGGTTGTACTTTATTGTTCCATCTTGTGTACAGGTACATAAGAGTAAAACTTATTTTTGTTGGCTTCCTTACAGACAATGCAGCAGCATATAGATGGCATGGCATAACATTCAAACAACAAAACCCGGCCCCTATTGGTAAACATTGGCACATAGTCACATAGGTTAGGAGTGGACATAGGGGCAAAGCTGTTCCTTGGAGTGTTTGCACCACTCAAACAATCAGACCAGTCTGAAGCGAATGGTGCAACAGCACCCCCTATTGGTACTCTAAACATCGGCACACAGGGACATAGTCACATAGGTTGGGACATAGGGACAAAGCTGTTCCTTGGAGTGGTTGCACCACTCAAAAAATTAAATAGTAACATATGTGCATGTTTTCCCTGTAGTAGCAAACTATGTGAACAGCTTCACAGTAAGTTAGCCTCAGTTCCCCTGGTAGGCGGTTCCAGTGCAAATTCTAAAGGTTAACCACTTCAACTATTGAAAGATACACCTTGATTTATAAGCTCGTAGATCTGCTATTTTCACGGAATGTTCCAATATCTCGAAATATACTCAGAATAGGTAAGCTGGGGTTTGTAACACGAATAAACCAACACACATTTCTTCTTTGCAATTTCCATTCCCAGGCCCAACATGCCAGCATCCTCCACTCGATGGCACACGAGGCGACTCGAAAGATCGACAGCCTCTTTACCCAGCTTTCCTCACCACTGCTCAGGGAGAACGAGGCGCTGCGCACTAGGCTGAAAGGTGAGCCTAGGGGTGGTAGTATAGTAGGGACGATAGTAACTGCATCGAAAAACCGATTTTAACCCATTCTGACCTGAGATCAGATTCATACGAGGTTTCCACTGGACACACACTGGTCTGATTAACCCATTCTGACCTGAGATCAGATTCTAAAAATGTCAGTCGTTCTTCGATTTTTCAAAAATAGCAGACCTACAAGCTCGTATCGCGCCACTCGGTGGCGCGATATGAGCTTGTAGATCTGCTATTTTTCAATAGCTAAAGCATAACATGATGCTGACACCAAAATGAGTGCCCGGTCAGAATGGGTTAATTTCAAGAATCAAAGTATATCCAAATGTAAACGGCAACTGCAAATATTCGGTTTGATTGTATCAATACTATGTACTTGTGCATTGTATTTAGCAATGTTAAGAAGAAAAAAAGAAAAAGAGGGGTTTAATATCGCTGCACTTGGTCTATTGATAAATGTGTGTATTCTCTGTGTTCATGTCAAGGTACGGATTTGTCTATGTGTTCATGTTCAGATATTATCTATTTACCAGATAATCACTGTTTACTTATTTATGTCCATATTCATCCACATGTTTCACAATTTCTTTGCTAGTTTTCCGATTTTAAGTCATTGAATGAATCGTATCGCCATGATGAACCAATATCATCCATGTATCGTATCAACCATGTATTGTTGTGATACGTATTGTATCCATGTTAAAAGGTATCGTTACACCCCTAGGTGTGTCCGAGAAGGTCGAGGTCGCAACGAGGTGGAGAGAAAACGTGCTCAAAGGCTCTCCGGTCCTTTTCGAAGGTACCGGCTTAGTCTATCAGCTGAAGCCACTGGGGAAGCTAGGAGGAAAACCACCGCTGACCAAAGTATCGCCCGCACCCACAGTGGTGCCGACGGTGGCAGTGCTGCGCATAGTCGTACCGACTGCAGCAGCAGCAGGGGCCCCTCTGCCGCTGTGTAATGGAAGTGATACTGGTAAGCTAATCCCACATAACTCAATAATACATTTTAGAACAGTGGTTTTCAACATTTTTCATATCAAGGCCCATTATTTGGGATTTGAGCCACGGACCACCATTTAGTCTAGTCTAATTTTGTAGACTTGTTGTATGTATCCAACCAGCAGTTGTTCCCTATGGAGACACAAAGTGTCTCCTTGGCTCTGGTGACTGATATTGTTCTAAAGTTTTTTTTCAATAACTTGGGGGAAATGAAAATAATCATACCAGTACTAATCCTACTAGTCTGAATTGACCAGGCAGTGTATTTTGCCCAACAGTGGAGCCACTGGCATATATTCAGTTAAGCACGTGGCATCCTCCCATAGAGTGTATCGATCGCTACACCGTAGATGTAACAAATACCTGAAATGTATTTTCATATTTTGGTAATAATTCCTTTTTTCCCCTCTCACCCATAGGCCCCTGTGATATTGGCAACACAAGCATCAGGCCAGAATCTAGTGAAACTGAAGGGCAAACTGCACAGACCACGAGTTCCGCAAAGAAGCCAAAATGTTTTGTATGTGAAGTCTGTGACAGGCGCTTTAGAGGTGAGGGTTATTTGAAGCAGCACATGAGCATTCACAGTGAACAGAAGATGTTTGGCTGCAACCAGTGCCCGAGGCGCTTCAAGAAGATAAACAATTTGGAGCATCACCTGTTGCACCATGAAGAAAAGAAGCTTGAAAAGGAGCCCGTGTCTGTCAAGTGCCCGCTCTGTGAGAAGGTTTTCAAATCTAAAGATCTTTTGAGAAGCCACCAGCTTGTACATACAAATGCGAGACCTTTCAAGTGTGTAACCTGTGGAAAGGGCTTCAAAACGAAACGTTGCTTAAAGAACCACCAGCTTGTTCATTCTGGTGAAAAGCCACATAAATGCATACAGTGCGGAGAGAGTTTCAAATATGCTTTTTCACTAAAGTGCCATAAGACCGTACATACTGGCCAACTTCTGTACAAATGCACAGTGTGCGCTAAGGATTTTGGTTCGAGGAAATCGCTTACGCAACATCAGAAAATCCATTCAGGGGGGTTTACGTGTGAGGTGTGTGGAGCCAGCTTCACACTCGAAAACAACCTAAGGAGGCATATGCGCTTTCACACAGGCGAGAGGCCCTACAAATGCAAGGTTTGTGGCGAGAGTTTCAGGCAAGGCGAAAAGCTGAAATCCCATATGCTTCTCCATGGCGCCGCTAAGCCCTTCATGTGTGATCTATGTGGAAAGACCTTCCTCTACAACTGCGAGTTGAAGAAACATATGACATTACAACATGATCCCGCGATTATCGGACAGGGAAGATCTACATACGCGCAACGGGGGAGACCGCGCGGCCGAGACCGAGGGAACCGCAGAGTGATATATCGTACAGACAGGACGATAGAGGACGTGTCACAGTTCAGTTGTAAAATATGCCGACGGAGCTTCAACACGACTTACATGTTAGAAAGGCACGAGCAGTGGCACCACAACGGGCCGAAGCAGTACACCTGCGGCGAGTGTGGCAAATCTTTCTTCTACAAGAATACCTATGTGTACCACCAAAGAACCCACACCGGGGAGAGGCCCTTTGCGTGCAGCGTGTGCGGGAAGAGCTTCATCATTCACCAGTCTCTGAAGTCCCACATGCTGTTGCACTCTGGAGAGAGACCCCACAAATGTGAGCAGTGTGGCAAGGCGTTCAGGTTCTACACAAACTTCACCAGACACCTACGCATCCACACGGGAGAGAAGCCATATGAGTGCGAGGTGTGTGGGATGAGGTTCAATCAGATGGTTCACGTTAAGTCTCACATGCAGATTCACACCGGGGACAAGCTGTATTCCTGTGACAAATGTGGACAGGGATTTTCAGACTCAAGACAGTTCAAGAAACACAGTTGTAGAAATTATTAGGAAGCCCTTTGGAAAGAAGTTTACAGAACCCCCCCCCACCTCAGGAGTGACTACATCCTTTCCTTTTTCTCTACTACACATACAATAATACTTTGACATCTTTATTGATATATGTACAATGCATACAACTTTATCAAAATGATAAAAACACAATAAGCTGACAGCATATTGCCATTGTGGTCCTTTAGGGTGTACATAAAATGATGCACTGATGAATAAATGACTGAATGCTTGTTAGTGATGAAGTGCAAGTGAGTGCGCAGGGCTGCACATAGAAAGTATATACGGCTGGGTACAGATTTACCACTGGGTGTGCTTACCACACCAAGAGAGAGGGGAGGACAACAATTATGATGCTTAAATGCTTTTAGAGCAGCAATAGGTAACTTTTTAACAATAGCATTGTAATAGCGACGTGAAAATTAAACTTAAAGTCGCTGAGAGGCGATGGGATGGGCCATGTTGTCAGACACGCTCCGCCGCAAACAAAAGGAATTCGCTGGATCCAAATGATGCATTTTAAGGGTTTTATTAAAGCAAGGTAGATAACTCATAATGGTGCTCAAACGTAAAGCAAAATGTCCACAGCTACAAAGTAAATAAAATAAATGAAATAAAGCGGTCAACAAAAAGTATGGCTTCCCACACCCCCTCTCTCTCTGTGTCCACAGCAGGTGAACAGGTGATGTTAAAGGTAACCTTGGGTCCGCCCCTATGCCCGTCAATCATCCACATCAACACCAGTGACAGCCTACTCATTTCATTGACCGAATGTATAGTCAACATAACCAAACCATTTCATGGCTCTTACAAGCATATTACCGCTTACCGGTATGTTCCACAAAATTAACAATCATCCTTCTTTAAATGTATAGAATTGGGGGACCCCTGCTCTGGGCTTGACTATTACTATGTATTGGTGAGATAACTTTAATCATTTATCATTTATTTGCCAAGGCAGGACCAAAGATTGTTAATTTAGGAAGATACACCATCCTGATTGGGATTGGACTCGGAGCCACTAGAGGTGACCAACACAAAGCCTACAAATTGTCTACTAAGTGGATGCAAATCTCACAAACGTCCTATGGTTTACTGGTGGTTACTCCTGTGGAGTGTGGACTGTTGCTGGGATCATTATTATTACTACTACTACTATTAGTTGTAGTTATTTTTTATTTTTTTCTACTAATTATTACTATTAGCAGTACCTAGTAATATATTATTAACCAATATTAAGTATTATTCATATATCAATCTCCTTAATCCAGGCAGGATGTGATCATACTACAACTACACGCCAGTAGGTGGCGTGGGCGGTGTGTACCTTAAAAGCTTTGGTTGCAACCATATAAATTATAAAGCATAGGCCTATAAGGCGGATCATGAAATAATGGGCGCGTGGGCCACTGACATGCACACGGTCCCCCCGCCCTGAATGGGAGCAGTTTTTTTCTTTTTCGCCGACGCATAATTATGACATTCACACGCACACACACACACAAATGGAACATGCATTGTGTGTGAGTTATGGCTAGTCAGTGGCTTGACTGGGAAGGGGGGTGTAGGCGGGTCTTTGGAGTTCATCATGTCCCGTGCAACGGGCAGGCAAGACACATGTCAGGCCTGGTTGCATCAGTTTTCCACCAAATTTCCGTCAGGGCAAATGGACTGTTGCATCATTGTTAAAGGTATATTCAGTGATTTCACTCAAAAAGCCTTAGGTTTCGTTTTTGGCTGGGACCCAAGCCTTTCATCCAATCAGGATAGAGAGCCAAAAACGAAAACTAAGGTTTTTTGACCCCCAGGCGTTAACTGGGGACAGGGAGGAACTCCTTATATGGTCAGCACACTCTATAGTAGAGAGGATTATCACAACAAAACAAAAAAATAAGTGATATTTGAATTAAGTGAAATCACTGAATATACTTTTAATCGTTGTTGAACGTTGTTGGATTGTATATGAATAGTCAGTATGTTGCTACATATTCTCTAAACAAACAAATCAAACTCCTTAGCCATCTGGTTTTAGATTTCATGGTACTGTTTGTAATCTCTTGAATGGCCTGAGTGTGAAATTACTTTCTTTTAGATGCTACAGCAAATAACGGTATTGCAGGTGAGGACCAAACAAGGCATCATGACATCCAGAATGTCATGAGTGAAGGAGTGTTTTCCACAACTCATTTGAGTCATTGACACCAACCACTAAACCAATTGTGCTACATTATTATTTTTAATAATACTGACTAGCCATACTGTATATATGGCTGATGTAATAGACTGGTCTCCAAGTACTCTTACTTTGTTGTCTTCACCAGGCCGAAGGCATGGGGGAGAGTATGTTTTGCACTTTGTCCGTGTGTCCGTCCGTCCGTTATCAGCTAATCTCCGGCACCGTTGGCCCGATCCATGCCAAACTTTGCACACACACTCCCTGGATGCCAACGACGAACCTCTGCTCCAAATATTTCTCAACGGCCTGTTATAGCGCCACCATGAGGCCGAATTAGGCAAAACACATTTCTGTAGATTACTCGTACACATTTTATCCATACATCACACAATTCGGTATACACTATCTCCATAGTCATGTGATCAACATGGAGCGGCACCATTTCCCATGTTCCATCCTGATTGGCTGAGATTGGCTTCCAAAGCTCACACGATTGGTCCGTTTCGAAAAAATGCCACAAATCACAAACTATTATACACATATATCATTTTCCATCCTAATTGGCTAACATTGGCTTTCAACGTTTGCAGGATTGGCCCGTTTTGAACAAAAAGCCTCAAATCATCCAAGGCAAGAAGAAATGGCACCCTTTTCACATTGGCCTATTATAGCGCCACCAGGAGGCCACAACCTGACCTGCCCTGGTGGAGACCTGTGCCGATGGGCACTTTATCTAGTTTCTTATCATTTTGTCCCTCAATTTTGTAACCCATCCTTCACCCGGTCCCAATGCCTAAGCTGTGATCCTGGGCGCTACTCTCCCTCTGCCAACCTGGGGAGAGCCAACTGAGCTCATGCTTACTTAAATGCATGAGGAGTAAGCAGGCTGCTATTTATCACCTGCCTGGGGGGCGGGGGGGACCTGCCTTAGGGGACACAGGGAGAACATGCAAAAGTACTCTGCATGAGTATAACACAACCAGAACCTTTTTCATGTATTTATACATTATTAGAAAGATATGGTATCCAGTGGACAATTACATCACAGTTGGATGAACTAGACTTTACGGACAACATCACTCTGCTCTCGCATAGTCATAGACAGTCAGGGTGGAACGCATGCAGACGTCAGAGCCAGATGATTTGGAGCTCTAAACAAATAAGCCAGCGGACAAAGCTCAGACTCTCAGCTCAAACGTCAAGCCACTAAGCTAGTACTATTTTACCGATCAGAGACGTGGAGGACAACAAAGACGAATGATGAATGTGCAAACATTCCTCAATAGCTGCCTGCTGAGGATCCTGAGCATCCGCTGGCCAGACACCATCAGCACTAAAGAGGAAGAGGAGATTAAGAGAAGAAGGTGGGGTTGGATCGGGCCACACGCTCTGGAAGCCATCACGAGACAACAAGCCCTTAGATGGAACCCGCAAAGGCACAGGAAAGAGGGGAAGGCCGAAGAACACCTAGCACAGGGACCTTGAGACTGACGTCAAGCAGTGTGAACTGATTTGGAAACAGCTGGTAAAGAAGGCCCAGGATAGAGGACTGGTTGACTAGTCAAACGGCCTATGCTCCATGAAAGGAGCGATATACATAAGAAGAGAGAGGCATTAGAAAGGTTGACCGTGGTGGTTATGACTCGAGAAACCAATGGTTAATAGCAGAAATGAATTTGGTTGTGTGTGAATTATGGCCAGTCACCGACCTGTGCGAAGTTGGGACCGGTCGGCGAATATATTAATCTTGTCCCGGGCAGACACACAGCCTGGTTGCATCAGTTGTTTACCATCGAATTTCAGCCAACAATGGCCTGTTGCATCATTGTCAAATGTCAATTGGTGTGAACAGACAATGGCGTGCTATATCACATGTTCTTTAAACAAACACATCAATTAACTCCTGTTACAGGCTGCAGCAAATAACTGCATACGGGCACTGCATAGACATGATGACATCCAGAGGGAGAAGTTCCAGGTTCCACACCCTTCTCTAAACACTGATTGGCTGTAGGAGGACCTCTAATTTCTCTGGTCATCAGCATCACGAGTGAAGGAGTGTTTTCTCATTTTCAGTGAATGGCTCAGTTTTTGCTCATATGTGACAGAGGTACACTGCAGTCACATAATGATAGGATGAAGTACGGAGCTGGTTCATCAGTCACTAAACCAATTGTGCTACATTATTCTACTGAATAGGTAAGTGCCTTTATTTGCAGATATATTCTTATACTGTACACACAGTATATTATGCTTTGTGGATTTGTCCACATACTTGCCTATACTGTTTATTGAGTATGTGCAAAAACAGAGTAGTAATACTTTTAAATAAAACTATAAGTCAACTGTAAACCCATTAAAGAAGACAGTGGATGATGGATCTATATTTAAGATGTCTTTTTTAGATGCAGTGAGAGAGTTCACCTATACATAACTTTATATTGGGCAAGGAAAGAAACATTTTGGTTATTGCCCTATTATTTATTGAATCCTTGTCAAGTGACAACTGATAAAATGAGTGTTTTTATGCAGAAAATAGAACGGTTCCTGTCAGCATCCAAGAGAGCAGAGGCAGAGAAGGCAAAGGGTTTTTAGGGAAACGGATGAAAGTGAATCTTCCCTTGATGTGTACCTTTTGTATATAATCCATTGCTTAGAATATAGACAAATTACAAACTGCTTTAGGGGGAGTATACATTGCTGTGTCTGACAAGAACATTGATCTGATTTTCATTCTCTCATGCTCTATTCTTTGCCCAGACAGATCATCTTTGGTTATTCGGCTGCTGTCCTCCTGTGAGAGCTCACCAAAATCAGCCATCATGGAGGTATTTTACATCAACTCCTCTTTGCTGCTCATCTCTCAAAGACCCATCAACTACAGCCTTGGAGAGAAGACAGAGTACGAGAGCTGCAGACACATGCCAGCTCTCTTATTGTGGTACCTGATTTTACAGGTCATTAACATGTTGCTAGGAATTCCAGCTAACATACTGGTGCTGTGGCTCATTCGCAAGAGCAAGGGGGAATCATCCACCTCGGATATTTTCATCGTGCACTTGGCGGTGCTGGATATCCTTTTCTGTCTCACCATTCCACTGGAGCTCGCCAACAAACTCTATCCGACACCCAGCAGCACCTGGTACGCACTGCACTTCATCTACGGCGTGAAAGACTCCTCGCCCATTTTCCTCTGCTGCATCTGCCTGGACCGCTACATGGCTGTGCTCCACCCCATCACCTTCAGCAAACTGAAGAACCGCCACCACAGAGCCGTCCTGGTCACAGTAGTATGGCTCGTCACTCTGGCATACTCCACCGCCAAGGGAGCGGATGTGATGGTCAATTCTTACAGGGTCTTCACTGCCATGATCCTGGCGGTGTTTGTCTTCATGGTGTTCTGTAACATTGCAATCCTTTGGGCACTCGGGCAGTCGGGGCCCGGGCGCGATGAAAGGCATCCTGTCAAGAAGAGAGCCTTCAAGATGGTTCTCATCATTTTGGCCATCATAGTCTTTAACTACTTTCCACCTGTAGCATTATTCCCTTTCAAGCACTACTTTTCTCCTGATGTGTTCCGTTGCTATATTCACTATATTGCATTTGGATTGATGGACTTCAGCAGTACCATCCAGCCTCTGCTGTATCTGTCCAAGGAGAGGTTGCCAAGGCCTATGTTGCCAAAAATGCCAAAGTAACCTAGAGTCACAGAACTAATTTGGTGAAGCGGCAGTGGCTCAGGGGTAGAGTAGCCTCAAGCCTGTAGAGCGGCTGGATGGGACCTGCAATGTTCCCTTCCCAGTTTGATTATGCGTAATCTGGGGGCCCGCAGGCTCCCCCAGAGTTAGTGTTGACGTGTCCTTGAGCAAGACTCTGAACCATATGCTCTGAGCCTCTGAACCCCTAATTGCTGCTGTGCAGGTTGGTGCCTTGCTAGCTCTGGTCCATAGCTCTAATGCTTCTATGATTTAAATAATGCAGGGCAGAATCATAGAACAGAGCAAGTGCCTTGCATGGTGTATGAATGTGTGTGTGAACTGTGAATGGGTGAATGTATACAGGCTAATGCACAATGTAGGCCTACTGTACGTAAATGTAAATGCATATAAACGCTATATAAATGCATCATTAACCATTTATCCTTATTGCTCTTGTATAAAGAATGATTGTAGAATTTGCAGATGTCGTTTTTTCTATGTTTATTACATTCAAAATGTGTCATAGATATTAAACGAAAGATGCTAAGTTATTCTGAATAGAATTAATATGGTCTCCACACACCGAGCGCAAATTCGGATTTTTAAGCGGCGTTTCTCCATCAATCAAATCAAATCAAATCAATAATCTGTACATTATGTATTTATTATTTTATTTATCTTATTCATTTAAGACATGAAGTATACACAAAAGACAAACTCCACATTGAATTCAAGTACACATTTCAAAATACCTGGTTATGAAGCCATATTAATCAGTTGCAGTAGTCCTATAATCATACATCATACTTTATACCTTAATTAGTCTCGCTTGTACCCTGACTTGCAAATACTTGGTGGCAATAGACATAGCCTATATACCGTATTTCCTGTGTTCTTAGAACATTCATCTTTAAAAGCAGTAGGGCTGGTAAAACAGTTAATTAATGGGCATACTATAGCACCTCACAATATTAATGTAGAATAACATTGGGAATCTTGTAGATCACATTTTTTTACCACATGTTAAAGAGTGTATATGCTATAAAAGCAACTTCATATAATTAAGAATCTATGTGCTGCATTGCCGGTGGTGTGTCCCTCCATCAGAGCCTTCATCATATCCTTGCCTGTGTGCGTCTCAGATGCTTTTTAAGAGGGGAAGACATTTTCTTTGTTGTGGAACAGCTCTTGTCGTTTCAGGTGGGTGGTCAGATCTGCAGACACACAAATGGGCCATACTCCTCCCCTGTAGTGTGCATCCTCACTCCTCAGGTGCAGTTTGTGGCTGTCAGCCAAAGTACATTTACCATGATTGCCATCATTTTCTTCAATTAAACAGGTGGTCAGAATCACCTCTGAAACAAATAAGAACCATACCCCTCCCCTGTGTGTCAGTTGTCAGATGCATTTTGAGGCTGCTATAGCAACCACTGGTGGAATGTGACTATACAACGTACATTTACCATAATTGCTATAATTGTTGATTTAATTAAATCGGTTATATGTGACAATGCCATCCTCACTTGTAGGTGTAATTGGACACAGTATAAGGGTCCCCAAACAGGTACAGGCTCAGAATAAGCAGAACCAGAGGCTGATGTAACCAGAGCGTCATGTTTACTCCACAGAAGCAATAACACAGGTTCACCAGGCTGTAGCTTTGGACCAAAAATAATATTAAATTAAATAAATAAAAATAAATAAAGAGAGAACTGTATCCAAACAATTAATAGCAACATTGGGATGTAGCCTACAAACTAGCGATTATATTGTTTAAATGTATGGTGTTACTACTCCATAACTAATGATGTGGAATACTGTTGAGTAGGTCTAAAATACATTGCATCGCTGCATCCGAGAAACAGCGCCATCTAGTGATTGATATTATTATAGCCTACTCGTGCGTTAAAAAAAGATGAAGAGCCACAAAACACACAAAGCAAAGCATGTGATGTATGTATATATTTGGCCTGACTGTGAAATCGCCGACGGGAAGTTAGTATAAGTGTATGCTAAAATCCACTGACTGTGAGTGATTCGCCAGGCTGACGCACTAGGTTTCATCTCATCAGACAGTCTGTGCCTCTTATTGTCTGAGATGGACGGTCGGTCACTGCATGGTGGTCGTTGAGTGACATTTTTTAAATAAATAAAGCAGTGGCTGGCTGACCATCACCACCGTAGGCTACAGTCAGTGTGACAGTGACGTATGAATCTGATGCTGCTGGATGGTGGTGGCTGCCTGGCTGGTGGTCCTGATACAGAGACTACCAGACTAATAATACTCAATATGTTACTTATTACAAATTACTCCTTAAAAAAGTAATAATATTATATTACATATTACTTGGAATCGAGACTATTATATTATATTACATTACATATTACTATTGCCCCCCTACCCACAAAAAATGACATAAGTCAGCTTCTTTTAGGACTGAATCCAATTGTTTTGAATAATAATAAGAAGATTCACCAATCAGCCTATAGCAGCAGTCTCTTTTTACGAAATGTTTTCAAATGGTGGCCAACAAATCCTGAGTAATATATCTAAAAACCTTGTACCTTACACTACTCTCCTTATGGGTAAAGTAATAATAATATACAGTAATACATTACTAGTAAGTAGTAACTATAGTTGCCCAACTTGCCCAACACTGCAGACTACTGGGACATATGATCTGGTTACTATACCTAAATGTAATGTTGTAAGTGCTAGTTTGTCAGCTTTCACCCTTGTCCATAACAAACCCACTGATGCACCCATTCTATGGGTTTATTCTTTACAGTGAATTGGCTTCTACATGTAAAATTGGGTATTTTGTCCAAAATGTTAATGTTAAATAGTGTATAGGCTACCTTGCATGTTCATCATTATCAGACTTCATTTTCTCCCTCAACGTCTTGTTTGTTTTATTATTATTAATATTATATATGATTAATTCTATTACTATCAGTATTTCAATAGAACATTTAGAGACATACAAATATACGGTACACTTCTATAAAAACCAGGAATCATCATTATAAAGAAAGTAAAAAAGGGGGAAAACATGATGGGGGGTGGGCTCAATTAATTAATAATGTCTTCTTAATTAGTTTTCTACCACTGTTAGGTTCAGGTGGGTGCGCGTGCACGAGCGCGCGCGGACGGTCGAGAGCAGCAGTACGCGCTCGCTCGCTCACGCGCGCGCACAGCACAGTCCTCGACGTCGTCATCGCCCTCCCTGCCCGCTGCTCCTCCTCCTTCGGTCGTACAGGAACATGATGGAGTAAACATGGCTCACAGTCACAATAGAAGCTCTTTCTTTGAAGGTAAGAATTAGGCAAACGTACGGTGCAACAGACAGACAGGCAGGCGGGCAGGCTCGGTGGCGGCCACACGGCGACAAGACGGTAGCGTACCGACCCACCGACCTACCCTTAGGCAATATTATTACACTGTAAAACCAGTGAACATTTTCTGGTTCGCTTCCACACACACACAACACAAAAAAAAGTGTTTGGGTCCAACACGGGAGCGTTAGCTAAGCTAAGCTAAGCGTTAGCAGAGATAGCGTTGACTTCAACGCTATCTGGGCTAACGCTTAGCTTAGCATCGGCTCCTTCCCACCACCCCCGGCGACGGACGGGGTCCACACAGTCGATATTATTATCAACGACGCCGGCTTGACCGCCTCGTTAGGCTCGTTATCCGGAAAGGAGGCGGAGGAGGCCAAGGGCACTTCGAGCTAGGCATTAATGGGGAGGGGGATGTTGAGTAGAAAAAAACAATAATAATAATAAATAAATAAAAACTGGCCTTGCTAAGTGCTGTGTTCGCTGTCATTATAGCGCTGACGTTAGCTAACTGGCTGGCTGTGTACGGACTGTAGACACTAGACAGGGCCTTCCTGTCGCCTGGCTGTGCTTGTAGGCAAGCTAACGTCATGTATATTATAGCAGGTTAATGGCTGTGCCTTTCCAAACATTTTCATGTACGTCAATGGACATTTGAACAGATTTGGAGACCCCAATAAGATAAAGATCTTAGTCGTTGGATCCAGTACATAATCCTACAACAACTGTCTACTGTAGGTGGGGAGAGAAAGCTAACGGTCATCCTTAAACAGTACAGTCTATCATTCTGGATTATATTCTAGCTACTATAGTAATAGTTGGTGAAATTATAGTGAAGTGAACCACTTTAAACGTGGCGTCCCTATTTTGTGAATGCCATTGGGGGGGGGGGGGAAAGCAGATAAAGCTCACAGTGCATTGCATCTCGACACCTGAGCTAATTGTAGATGAGCTATTTGTGAACTATGGCTTAAGTGGTGTTACTAATTTGTCTGGGGACCCCTGGGGGTCCCCAGACTACACTGAGAACCTCTAGTGTATAGCACAACAACCTGAGCTTGTTTAATATATGAATAATAAGCAAACTGCTAATCCACAGTTCGCATATTAATACTAAAGTCCACTTCCGTGCCACAGGCTGGATAATAGATTGGTTTTCTAAGTTTATGGGAAAAATATGTAACCAAAACTACATTGTAAAATCCAGAGTATTCTGGGTCCATTTGGTTACATTTTGCACACACTCAGTGTTACAAATGGATAATGAGCTTGTTTAATATATGAATATAAAGCAAACTGCTAATCCACAGTTCGCATATTAATACTAAAGTCCACTTCCGTGCCACAGGCTGGATAATAGATTGGTTTTCTAAGTTTATGGGAAAAATATGTAACCAAAAATTAATGACCTTAGCTACGGTCTGTCTCTACACCATCATAGCACGAAGTCTCTGTACCTACAAATTCCATTCTGAACAGGATAGGTTGGCAAATGTGCCAATAAATAGGAATCCCGTAGCCTACATCAGATTCTAGAATACTGTCTGCATGTACTACTGCATAATACTAGTTTTGAATTGACCTATAACAGTAGCCATAGTTCATGGCAGGTAATGATGTAGAAGATAAAACAAAGCCGCAGTTACAGTGTTGGTGCTATGGATTTGTACCACCATAGCATACACGGTATGAAAGCCCTCTTTCAGATCCTTCGCACTCCCTCACCGTACTGTAGCTGCATGGGGTAATAGACATACACTGGTAGCCATTGAAGAAGTTCACCTTCTTGCGTTTATCCGCGGCATCTGTGCCACATTTACACAGTATAAAATAAAACTCCACCGTCGTCGGTGCCTTCTGAAGGAGTAGATGGAGCTGAGCAGGAGTATTTCAAGTATGCAGTAAAAACAGTGACGTCTAACAGTAGTAGCTACATCTGTATCTAGGTGAATGTAGGGCAGCGATTGAGGTAATTACTAATTGGGTCTAGATAGTCTTGATCTAGAGGCCTAAACTGCTGGCTTATGGACAGCAGGACTAGTTGATGTTGTTAACCATAACAATTTGAATTTATATTAAGTTTCTTTGAACACAGGGACAATATTATTAAATGTACCCCAAAATGGATAGTTCAGCTTCTAGCTACAGCACTCTTATTCTTCCAACAACATGGATAACAAATGGATTGCATAGCCTATTTTACTGGTCATGGTCATGGATGTAGACTTGTATCTGATATGCAGCTTTGTAAACCTTTGCTTGGATTTCTGAAAACAGCCAGCCTCATAAAATGTCATCATGGCTTGACAAATCTTAATCTTTAAAGTCAAATTGTCAATGCAACTTTCACATTGTTCCCTGAATCCTTGCTAACATGAGAGGTACACTGCAATGACGACGTGCATATTTTTTTAAGTAACGTGAGTCCTCACAGAATATGTTTGTAGGGATTGCCATTTACCAGCAGTAAATATAACATTTCCACATTGTGGCTTAGCACGGGACTAGCTGTCTAGAAGATCATCTGTCTGTCCCTGTGTCTAATGTATTTTTCACATTATGCTTTATACTGTATACTTTAATGTTATAATGTAACATAAGTCAATGGGGCTCTGATTGGGCTGACACTATGCCCACATTTGGAGTCATACGTCATATAGATATGCAATAAACAACTGATGTCATAGATAATTAATGTTACAGGTATAGCAGACAGAAGCAAACTGCTTGAACATTATTAAACTAGCTCTCACCATCTGAGAAACTAATTAACGTGTCTGTTCTGTTTACCATTGAAGTAGCAGGATCAGCATTGATATCAAGCACCACATTTCAATATAATCACTTATTTTATTTCTGAATCTTTGCTATTGTCAAGACAACACGAGCATAATTACTACCACAGTGGCATTGGTGACCACAAAATGCAGCTTATTTTTTTTTAACCAGCCATTTTGGAATGCTAACAACTGTTCATGCTAACATGCAGCTTTATCGGCCACCCTAGCTGTTTTTTAAACCGTGAATTGTACACATTCAGCTGGCAGTGTTCTGCAGTGAGAGCCAAGCAGGGTTATTTGAACATTCCAAACATAGTGTCACAAGGAAATAACCCCAAAGGGGAGGCACTGTCTCAGGAGGCATAGCGGCCGTCTGGGTCTGGGAGCCAGAAGTTTTCTGGTTCAATCCCTGGCTCATCCTCCTGGCTTTGTGTCAAAGTGTCCTTGTCGCGAGAAACTGAACCTCTACTAACTGCTACCGATGATGAGCAGGTTCATGTCGTGCGGCTCGTGCCTATTTGGCTCTACCATCGTGTCAGTCAGTGAATGTGTTGTGTGAATGTAATACACATTGTAAAATGGATGTGTTGTATCATGCTGTATTATAACAACACAAACTATTATATTTAGCCTACAATAAGCCACTCCCGACCTTATGTACAAAAATAATTTAGCTGATGAGTCTGACCCATTGTCTGCTGTGTCATGGATCCTGTTGAACTGACCTGAATGAATCCTGTGTGTTCTCCTTATTCTTAATTGCTGTTCTCATGGAAGCTCTGGAACGAACTGAGGGGAGGCGAGGTGGAGGCTACAAGCACACCTGGGGTTATTCCCTCTCCAATGACAGCGAGGAGACCAGACATGAGTAAGCACTTATCTAGCCTTTATTTTCTGCACCAACCTCTAAAATGCACACACACACACAACACAAACAAACACGCACACCACGCCACGCACCACTGTCCCCCCAGCATGCATTCACTTGCTTTCCGGCACGTACAGTGCATCCATAAATATACTTGTTCTATGATGTTGAGTTTGTATGTCCTCATTACACTTGGATCCTATTTTGTCCCCTCAAGCGTCCTATTTATCTGTGCTGCGTACAGAATAATTCATCATGTGTACTGTGTGTATACTATTTTTATTTTTATTGTCATTGCTCTTATGAATTTCCACAATGAACACAAAGCAATGGGCTGCGATACCAGAATGTCCTGTGAAGCTGGAAAGTTGAGGCAGCAGAGCACTAGACCATTTTCACAAGCCTGAGAGACATTCTTCTGCTTCAGGCTGTACAGTACACACAAAGTACAAAGATTTTCAGCCTGCCGGTTTTAATTGTTCAAACAATGTAAATGTGCCAGATGCACGTCTCCTTAACATTGTGTCGCATGGCACCACAATAGCACTGTTGATGTTTTGCCTAAAGGAATGTAGCCATTTACAGTAGTCTGTCTTCTTTGGAAAGTACCTTGTAGGGATGTAACACATTTGCGAGACAGTACCTACGTACCTATTATCTCTGGTCAGAGCACGCACAGATCACTGTGACCATGAGTAGATAATAAAGAGTGAACATTTTGTTTGATCACATCTCATGTTGCGATTGCAATAACCAACCAAGTTTATCACACGTGGCAATATGTCCACCGCAGCCCTAGTGCGTGCGGCATTCCTATTTCCTGCCTACAATACATGTGATGATGATACATACTAGTGAGGTCAAGGTTAATGCAGAATGTACACATTTAGAATATTGGCACCCCCGCTCATCTTTCCTCTCGTCTCCTCTCTGTCCTCCAGCTTGTCGGTGATGACCATGGAGGAGGTGGAGCGACAGCAGACCTCCCCGGAGGGGAAGAAGGTAACAGGCTATTAGGCGTGCACGATTATGAAATTATGACCGATATCCGATCTCCGATTATTTGCAGGGTCATATCTGCCGATACTGATTCTAACCGATTCCGATATTATACGGATTATGCTGCCTTCAAACATTAGAAATACACAAAACAAAAGCGACAGAGCCATTGACAGTCACATTATTATTGCGTCATCAATATCTGTGAAAATAATCTGGATTTGTTTTAGACCGATCCGATACCGATATGGCATTTGTATAGCCTATTTCGATATGCTACAGATTATATTGTACATCACTACAGGCTATACCTCCTTCACTTCTCCCCAAAGATCTGTTCTACGTTCTGCCTTGTTTGTGGCTGCTGCTCTTCTCTCTGCTTGCTTTCATTCTTTTTCTTTTCTTTCAAGATCTTCGTCTTCTCTACCACATCCTGTCTTCGTTCACTTCCTTGCCGCCTGTTCTCTCTCTCTCTGTTCCATTATCCCTCTTTCTCTCTTTTATTATTCTCCTTTCCTCTTAGTCTCCATCTGCTGCTACCTGTGTCCACCCCCATCCATGACTCACCCTCACTACATCTCTGATCTCTGCTGCTGTTGTCAATCAGGGACGCTCTCTCTCTCTCTCTCTCTCTCTCTCGTTTGTTTGGCTGTTCTATGGATTGTCATCTGTGCCAACCGCATCATTGGCATCTGGTGTCATGGGGCAATTGCACCCTGGAGGTCCAATGCACAGCTGGCAGCACTGGCACTGACTCATTCTCTATGGGGGGTTGTCCTTGTGGTTCACGAGGTGGAGGCGATGGTGTTATTTGGGAGTAGTAGTACATTGTATTCCATTTATGTCGTATTATATTTTACACTAGGAGTGTAGCAACCAAAAAGTAAGTAAGCCATTGAATTCAATTTAGTTCAGTATGAAAGTCAAATTTAGATTCGCTTAAGTTGAGATAGTTAATCCAACAAACTGAAATCTATGAAAGGAAATCTATTAAAAAGGTTGATCTGCGACACAATTTATACAATGTGTGTTGTGGGTTCCTGCTTCATCTCTCTCTCAGCTAAGGGGTCATTGGGCTGAAATTAGTGTTATGATCGGCTAGGCCTGAAAAGCTAACCCCTTTTTTATCATACATTACACATACAATACATGTGGTAGTATGTGGATCGAGCTGTTATATTTGTCTCACTTTTCACAAAGGAAATCTACTAGTTGGTTGGAAGTAGTGCTGCACAATTAATTGAAAAAAGACCGAGATCTAGATTCAGACAATCTCATTTCTAAATTTGAGCAAGAATCGTGCAGCACTTTGGCTGTCCAGTTAATTTTAGCTACAAGAGGCTTTAAGAGAGAGGTTTAAGTCGAGCACTTTGATGTCGTCTCACTGCCACATTTTGAATGTAGTAATGTCAGCAACTAGAGACGGACTAAAGACAATAAATATCTTCATGGTAAAAACTTGGAATCGTGTGAAAATCGTAACCTCAATTTCCGGTGTGGCACCGGAAAATGTATTGACTGTAGTAGCGTCCATGAACGCTGACTCAGACTTACACCAGGAAACTATGTGTTTTCCTGCATGGTAACGGCTTTACTCACTTTATCACACTGTATATTATATTAAACAGATGTGTGCTCTAACCGTAATGGTTTCTTTCCAAGCAGATGCCTCTGCTGCGTTAAGTAATCTGTTTCTCTCTCTCTCTCTGCCAGTCTCCATCCCTTAGGCACTTCTTGGCGTCGGATCCCTTGAGAACGTATGAAAGAGGGACAAACAATCACAGTAGGCCTCTCAACAAACTAGCACCTGGCAACTTTGGCAAGAGACTCGGGTATGACATGCAAGGATTGCCTAGATCTGTGTTTGTTGCTTTCACGCGTCATTATGGATTACAGTTCTCAGTCTGATTTCACTCATCTGGATTTCATAGAAGCCAGCATGCCTTCTATGGAAGCATGTTGTGCAACGATAATAGCCGATATACAAGCTCTCAATGCGTCACTAGATAGGCTATTTTGGGTCATTATTTTTTAGATTAGAGCATTTGAAGTGGTCAAACTAGCAATCTGTTCAGAAGCATCATCCATAGATTGTTAATACTCTCGGATATTTCATATAAAAGTCAAAGCCTCAGTCTGATTCCTTCACCTAGTTGGCTGTATGTATGAAGAACTGCAGGAACAGTGTTACTAAAACATCATAATGTTACATATTGTGTTAATTGTTTAGGACTTAGCGCTAGTGTAGGATTTGATAATGTTTCGTAATTCACAAATCGCACATTAGGACTTTGAAATACAAACATTTTCAGTCGTGAGATATGGAACCGATGAGAATTTCACATTAACCCATTCTGACCTGAGATCAGATTTAAAAAATGTCTTCTACATCCTGACAGTTTTCTGAAAAAGCTATGTTTCTACGTCAGTCGTTCTTCGATTTTTCAAAAATAGCAGACCTACAAGCTCATAGCGCGCCACCGAGTGGCGCGCTATGAGCTTGTAGATCTGCTATTTTTCAATAGCTAAAGCATAACATAATGCTAACACCAAAAGGGGTGCCCGCCCAAAATGGGTTAAGGACCTAGTGAAATGAAAAAAGTTTTTTACACTTTTAGACCATTATCTGTGGCCATCATATGGGCATACAGTACGTAACAATGGATGCCAAAACAATGGGAACATTTACATTGTTGTGTATTTTTTTATCAAAAGTCCATAATTTCTTTTTATTTCACGCACATTTTTATTTTCCATTTCACCTGGTCTTAATGTACCAAAATAAATGTTTTTCTATTGTGACTATATCAGCTGTGTCTGACAGACCATTTGTTACTCTTTTTGCAGTGATCTCCCAGAACCGGCTATCCATAACAGAAACAACTATTGCATCGTCAGTCACACTCACACGCCAGGTGTCGTCCTACAAGGACGCAACTTTCAACACGCAATAAGGAAACCAGTCCAAAGGTGAAAATACAGGTCACTCAGTCGGGTTCAATCTGGGGTTTGTGTTTGTGTTTGTACATGTATATATATTGTATGTATTGTATATTGACCATTGGTATCCGAGTAGTATCAGGATCTTGGCGTGAAATCACACATTTTGCCTACACGTAGGCTACTGCATAGGAGAGTGCAATGAATGTTGGTGGTTGTGACACATATTTTGAGCATAGAGGTATGCTCATGCATAAAATGAGTGGCAGATCGAGTTTAATGTAATTTAATGCAATCAAATAGGACGTTTCTGTAAAAAAGTTGATCCCCCCCCCCACTCAGTAGGCGTTAACTTCCGGGTATGATGATGATGTCACGACGTCACGTGCATTCTGCTCTATTCATTGTTTCTCCTATGTATTGTTATCTCTGAGCACGCACAAATAACCCATTCTGACCTGAGATCAGATTCATACGAGGTTTCCACTGGACACACACTGGTCTGATTAACCCATTCTGACCTGAGATCAGATTCTAAAAATGTCAGTCGTTCATCGATTAAAAAAAAAATAGCAGACCTACAAGCTCGTAGCGTGCCACTCGGTGGCGCGCTATGAGCTTGTAGATCTGCTATTTTTCAATAGATAAAGCATAACATGATGCTAACACCAAAATGGGTTCCCGTTCAGAATGGGTTAAATTCCAAATCAACTGCAAGATTGTTTTGGCAATAAATGTTTGAATATTATGTGAATATTCTCCATTTATAACAAGTCCAGGGTCAATTTTATTTTCAGAAAACCATATTGCTTCAACTCGGGTTAGTTAACTTACCTGAGTTACCGGAGCATATCAGCATTTTGAATCAAGTTAACATCAGGTATCCGGGTATAATGTCGACAATCGACATTGAAGCAAATCAACATTCTTCACTGATAAGGAGGATTATCATTTTCTGCTGAACTTGACAAAAAAGTCAACTTAGACTTCACTCCATTACATAGACCAGTGGTTTTCAACCCTTTTCATGTCAAGGCCAATTATTTATTCTGCATTTGAGCCATGGACGACCATTTGATGACATCTAGCCTCTCAGCCAAAACCAAAGAATATTTTTGTCCACAATTCCATGATGTAAATTAAGTAATGCAGATGTTTAACAATTTAACTCTTGAGAGCGTGAAATGAAATCAATGGACCCGTACTTCATTTGGTTTCATTTTACGCTCTCAAGATCTATAGGGGTCCATTTGGTTACTAACTCTCCATAATGTAGCTGCATGGGACCACCTGGAACCCCCTCAAGGACCACTGGTTGAAAACCACTGACATAGACTGCTGAGTGCTGACTGCAAGGCCTCCCAAAAAGAACAGATTATTATTATTTAGTACCACTGTATGAACTTCATTCTAGGGGGAACACTGAACATTGTTTTTTAAATGCCCATGCAATTTTAAGATGGTTTTGAGCCTTTGTCAATATAATTGGGGCTTGGGAATATGGGATCAATAAAAGCAAATGAAAGGTTACATTCATACATCTTCAATTTAAACCCATGTCTGTCAAACAAGTACTGTACATTTAAATGTTGCCAAAAACACGGGTGGAGAGAGACTTTGCTTTAAGTGTAGACCACTAAATGCTTTAGTGAAACAAGACTCTTCTTTTTGTTCTTTTTTAAGCAGCCTTGACTTTAAGGAAAGGTAAGCAGTCACTCTTGAGCCCCTTGCTTGGCTCAGAACTGGAATGCGAGCCATTGCATGCCATGCACTTTTTGATATACTCTCTCTCCGTCTTAAAAATAATACAAATAAATATTATACACACGCACACAGAGTATAACATTTTTATGTATAACTTTTTTGTGTGTGTCTCTTAGTTTGTACATTGACCTTTTGAGCTGCATGCTGATTTCTTCTTGCCACCTTTTTGTTATGGCACTTGTGGCTGGCCATGGGCCTGGAAGGGATTTTGCTTTCTCTCCGTTAGTCAAAGCTTATTTCTATAGAGTGTATTGTTCAGTATGTGAGTTTAGGCTAATGATATATTCATACATGCGATTAAAAACATTGCATTACAACATTATAGCTGTTTGTGATTTGGAAATGGGTAGTTTATGTTTTCTTTACAGTATATACAGTATCTGTATCAGAGTTTTAAACAGTACAGACATGCTGTACTTTATCTGAGTTTTAACCCATTCTGAACGGGAACCCATTTTGGTGTTAGCATCATGTTATGCTTTAGCTATTGAAAAATAGCAGATCTACAAGCTCGTATCGCGCCACCGAGTGGCGCGATACGAGCTTGTAGGTCTGCTATTTTTGAAAAATCGAAGAACGACTGACATTTCTAGAATCTGATCTCAGGTCAGAATGGGTTGATCATACCCAGTGTGTGTCCAGTGGAAACCTCGTATGAATCTGATCTCAGGTCAGAATGGGTTAAAAGGTACAGACAATAAGAGTGTGTCTGTAGTACTGGCTTTAGTGCATGTTATCGCTGACATCTCTAACCAACCTTTGGCCTGATCCTAATTGCGAAATACTGTAGTTTGGCCTGACACGACTAATTATCATACATTTTAGGCCCGACCCGGACCTAAAACGTTGTGTCTGGTTTGGGCAGAATTTGAGAACATAACAGAATTATTTTTATTTTTATTAAAAAAAAAATGCAATACATTATTTTACTAAGGAGTCCGAGGCCCAACCCGGCCCTACTGATTAAGCATACATTTTAGGCCCTGCCCGAAAATGTCGGATCGGGCCAGGTTCGGGCAGAATTTGAGAACTATCAAGAATATAGGATTTTATTTCTGCCACTATGCCCATGTTTACCCTGTTTTTAATTACATGATTTGGGTTTATTTTCTGTACACAGGGGGTTTATAGTCGGTACTCAACTATTGACAGTTTTATTTAATGTTCTGGCTTATTTTCTTTTAACGCATTTAGACCAGAGGCAGTTTTTTATGAAAGACAACCTAAAACCTGAGGTCTTAATGAGAAATTTCACAGAATTGAATCCGGGAATCTGGATGGAATCCGGAAAAGTACAGAAAAAGACTACAAAACTACATGCAGACATGCACGCTTTCCCGGCTTCAGAGATAAAGCAACCCTGCCACGGCACCCGGTCTAAAGGTCCTTTCAAACGGGCAGCGATTAACACGCCTAGTAATTCATTTTCAATGAGACGTACCCGCGTTTTTTTTGTACACGCAGAGAAGTCAAGCGGCGACAATGCAAGCGTATTTATTTATGTGAGTGCGGTCCCGTGAAATTGTCGCGTGCATGCTCGTGTCGTGCACAAGGCTTACCAGAATTCTGTTCTGGTTCTTTTTTTTTACGCTTGCGTTGGCGCGCCCCTCATGAGCAGACCTGTCGTTGATCCAGGCAACAACGTCTGCGTTAATCCATGCCAGTTTGAAAGTACCTTTAAGGGGTAAATAACGTGGCCATGTTAGCCCGTCTAAATGGGTTAACGTTGACCAGGAAATCCGCAAAACCAACCAAAAAAAATGAAGACCTGGAAACGTAACAGCAGTTTGCAAAACTAGGTCAATTGAATTGAACATACTATTTGCTGAGTCTTGCTAACCAATATCATCATTTCTTTTACCCTTCCAGAAATAACTTCTGCCCTACGCAGCAAGCAGTTGAAGTGGACAGCATTGTGCTCACCTGTCCAGATATAACAAGTAAGCAGCATCCACATTCATGAGAAAGTCACCACATCTTGTTTGTGAAAGTTGAGTGTAATTCTCTGTTTAGGGTGGTTGACAATTTGCAGCAAGCAAACAAACAAGCATTTCAGGGAGAACACGGTGTTCCTGTGTGTGCACGTGAAGCACGTGCAGGTTTTGTACATGTGTTTGTGCATCTGTGTGCGTGCGTGCACGTACTGTGTATGAGAACAAATGCAGTATACTGTATGTACTGTGGTGTCGATACACGTGTCCCTGCTGTGTGTGCTCTGTAGCATTGACGGGCACATTTTGTGGCTTTGTTTGCGGGGCTGCGGATCTGGGCAGAGTCTCCTGCCTGCTGTCTGCCAGAGAGGGGGATCAGAGCCCTCTCAGATTAATCCACAAAGCCCCTGAGAGAGGAAGGAGGAGTATCCATGCCTTTCTGCCTCCTTCCATCTCCCTGTCTGCCTCTTATTTCCCTACCCCCCGTCTTCCTCTTTTCCTTCTCTATCTCTATACCTGTCTCCCTGCTTCTGTGTCGTATGCCTGCCTGCCTGCCTTCTCTGCTCCCTCTGTCTTTCTCTCTACCTTCCTCTCTGTCCTTCCCTAAGTCCCCGTCTCCTTCCCCTCCCCTCTGTGCCTGCTTCCCTTTCACCCTGGCAGCAGCATCAGATGAGCAAAGAGAGGACGGCTCATCACACACTCGCATAGACAAGCTTAATACGGCTGTGTATAGCTTTGCCAAGTCTCTGAATCCAGGAAATGATTAGAGGATTTCTGTCCAAAAGTGACCTTGGTGACGAGCCTTATTTAATCATCATCTCAACATCTTTGAGTATTTTCTTTCTTTTTATGAACAAAAACTGGAAGCGAAAGAGTAGCTGAAAATGCAAGGAAGTCATACGATGTGAGCAATTTGTGTGGCCTTCCAATATGCTATTGGGCAATTTGATTTCTTGGAGCACAAGGTTAAAAGTTGAGTTGATAATGAGGGGTGACATCTTGGAGGAATTTCAGAAACTCTGGCACACAGAAACTACTCAATGCATTTAGGCTAATCCATGGTGGGCCTTCACAGACGGGCAGCTCTTTGAAGTTGGTTTCTCTTAGTTTGTAATACTTTAACTAAACTACTGCTGAAGTTTGTCCATTTATATTTTGTATTTAATACATTCTGAGTAGCCAATTGTGTTTTACCCCGTTTTCTCCCGTCTAGTCTCAAGTATAGTTGTGCCAAATGGATCTTTATGATCCATAGGGTTCCATTTGTAGCTCTAAGAGGTAAACACATTCAGCAGTCAAATGATTATCACTGAACGTGAAGGACCATGACAGATACCTGTTAACACATTTGGTGTCTCATCCTATAAATTAATTATGCCGGGCGCTCATGACCAGTAGACTCGTATAAAGTCAAAGTCGTACGATTTGTCACACACGTTACCACAGTGAAATTTGTTATCCGCATTTGACCCATCTCTTGGAGTGGTGAGCCGCAGCCGTGGAATCATTTGATTAGTTGATTTGGCGTTTGATATCGCTATAAGAAAGCCTCGCTGTGTTTCATCTTTACAATTTACAATTTAGGCATTTAGCAGACGCTCTTAATCCAGAGCGACTTACAAAAATCAAGAACAAAAGCATGGGAATACATCACAAAAGCATTTATCATAAAACATGCGTAAGCTAAGAAAGTAACAGTGGAATATCTATATTATGAGACTATACATATAAACTATATATATATACTACTATGCTATACATATGTACTATGGCGTGCTATGACTATATACAATGCAATTATAGTGCCGTCTACATAACATGCTATAAGTCTGTATCAGGTGCTATCTAAGTCTACAGAAATGCTATCTAAGGGGGGTAGGGTAAGTGCTATGGGCCATGATGGAGTCTAAAAAGGTGGGTTTTCAGACTACGGCGGAAGATTGGGAGTGATGCTGCAGTTCTGACTGCAATGGGAAGTGCAGAAGTTTTGGAGCCAGAAGGGAGAAGAGTTTGGGACGTGTGGAGCGTTGTCCCGGCATTTTAGTGAGGGTACTTCCAGCTTCCCTGCGTTGGCTGATCTGAGTGCGCGGGAGGGTTTGTAGGGTTCAATCATACTTGCAAGATATGGGGGAGCCATACCTTTGGTTGCCTTGAATGCCAGCATCAGAGTTTTGTATTCTGTGCGGGCAGCGACCGGGAGCCAGTGGAGGGAGCGGAGCAGGGGGGAGACATGGAATCGCTCTGGTTGCTACGGAGGCTTGCTAAGGCCTCGCCAGCACTGCTTCTGTTTCTTCATAGCTTCTGTATTAGCCGCAGCCTTTGCACGCTCTTTTCTCCGAAACTACGTCGCTGTCCGTGGTTTTGAACAAATCGCCGATGTTCGGAGGTCATTTGTGAATATCTGGTGATCGCGATTGGAACATTGGCGTTTTCTAGAGCAAGAATTGGCCTATTTTAGCTCGCTAGCATTAACACTAATAATATAGCATCCAAGATGGAACCCAAAACCGGATGTGCGTCATACTAAAACAGATTCTGACCACCACTTCCGTCCACCAGGTGGCACTCAATGTGCACGGAGCCTGCCAGAAGCGTAGAAAGCATAGATTAACTTTAGTCTTAGTTAACAGCGTAGCCTACGTTTTCTAGGCTTTATATTCTTTGATCCATGTTTTGATCGGATCGCATCGATAGCTGTCTCTCATTAGCATCCCAGTGTAAAGTCAGGTAAATAAATGCCAGAGGTGGGACAAAAATTGAATCTTTTTGTTTCTCAACTGATTCTGATAGAAAATTAGGTCTACTAGCCAGGATAAAAAAAAATCTACCCTAATCTGCTCACTGCTAATACCCTAAATTTGCCTTAATCCAAGATGGCCCTATTGATAACCTATTATAAATCAATATTTTCTACATTTCATTATGCTTTAAGTAGCATGTGACGTGTCAAACTAGGGGGTTTTCATGATTCTGAATCTATTCCAAGCATTAGTTTTGCATGAAAAAGTGGCTATGGCAGAATTTAGCCCAAGGAATGTTTTCGTGCAGAAACAAATGCTTAGAATGGATTCAGAATCCTGAATAACCCCTAGTTTGACATGTCACATGCTACTTAAAGCATAATGAAATTTAGAAAATATTAGCTTATAATAGGTTATCAATGGTGGCATCTTGGATTAAAACAAATTGTGAGCAGATTAGGGTAGATTTTTTATCCTGGCTAGTAGACCTAATGTCCTGTCAGAATCAGTTGAGAAACAAAATTATAACATTTTGTCCAAACTGAGTGGATCTTTTATTTGAAGATGCGCGCGCATCTTTCCGACAGCAGGCACTGTGATACTCGCGGCCGGGTTTTTTTTGCACCGAGCGAGAGAACAACCGGTCAAGACACCACACACAGCATTACGTCATCGTAACATTGGGTTACGGATATTTGGCTCTTCAACATAAGGGTTGAAAGTGATAGATGGTGAAGCGATAAATAGATTAATAAATCCTGGCGGTTAAACGGCTAACAGCAAAAAGCATGAGGATATAGTCCATAAACATTGAATATACTGTAATGAGTAGGCTATATCTACAGTGAATATGAATGTGCAGACAGTCTATCAACCATGAATAGGAGTAAGTCTCATTATCCTTAGTTGTCTAGTAGACTTAGTACATTGCCTTTTAATATGTATTTATTTTTCTGTATGTGTCTGCCTCTCCCCCTAAACACATCTCAGAGTACACACACATTTGCACTTTTTTTGTTTTATCAACTCTTCAAGACCAAATGAAATGGCTTTTCACTACCATATTGTGATATGTGAGATTATTTCTTATTGAAACGGGCTGTGTGCTTCTCAACAAATGATAGCCGCGATGGAGGCAGTAGGAGAGTGTTGTTCATTGACTGATAGGGGATTCACACTGAGTCCATTTGATTCAAACTGTTCCCAAATACGGTTGCCTGGTCCCCTCTGGCCATGATTCACAATTTCACATTGGCCTTGATTCTTCTGCACCCGAGTACACTTCATTCAATTGTATTCAATGCTTTCACATTGCATCGATCTGTATCCGAGTACACTTAAATCGGTCCCGATGCGGTTCCGGGAACGGTTGGGTGATCCGCTCCCGGGAACGGTACGCAGCATTCACACTACCACAACATCTGCCAAGTGGTCCTGAGTGCGCATCCGGGACCATAGTGTGATGTGAATCCCCTATGAGTCGGTCAGTGCAACATGTTTAGTTCGTTCAGCTGACTGTCCAGTCCCCTCGGGCTATGAGATTGATAGGCAATTCACTCTGAGACGGACTGAATCCGTTTCATTGGAACCGTTTCCGAATACGGTTGCCTGGTCCCCGATGGCCATGATTCACATTGCCCGAGATTCAACAGTGCACCCGGGTACACTTGCATAACACACTTTAATCCTCCAGATTGCGGTGTGCTTGATGGCTGGCACGCCCGGACAATGACCATCAACTCTGCGACATTGTCTCAAATAAATCCAGACACACTGAATTGCCTCTTTGGCTCTTTGCCGTTATACTACTTCACTGTCAGCCTGCCTGCTATTCACTGTCAGTCAGTTCTGTGCTCCAGTGTCGTGTTTGATATTAGTTTGCTATGGATTCTACTTTAGCATTATTAATTTGTTTTACTTTGGAAACTATGCCAAGCAAAGCCCAAGAGCCACGTGTAGTCTGCAGAATAAGATCAGCGAGTACTGCGGTGCTGCGTGTATACGCAGATTCAACAGGAGACGGACGCTGTTGAGAAATGATGCTTGGCTCGTCGACTAGAGATTATGTCACGTTCTTAAAAGAAAACAGTCCACTTCCTTCTTTAGGTACGCATGCATTCACATTGGAACGATCCGTATCTGAATACAGTTCAACGGTCCAGAGACCCGCCCCCCATGCGCTCCCGGGGACGGTTGGGCGATCCGCTCCCGGGAACGGTACGCATCATTCACACTACCACAACATCTGCCAAGTGGTCCCGAGTGCGCACCCGGGACCATAGTGTGAATCGCTCCTGAAACTCTCAAAGCTCTTGTCCTGCGCTATGAGACAGTGTAAAATCACGTTCTGATTCGTCTGCTTCTGAGTTTTCACCTAACAAACACCATAACACTATTGATATTAATGCAGACCTGTCGTTGTGTCTGTTCCGTCCCTCCCTCCCTGCTAGATGAAGATCACTTGAACATAAAGCGACGTGTCCCACAGAAGAGGAAGCCCCTCCTAGAAGGCTGCAGTGGTTTCCCCTCTGCTATTAAACCTACACTGGTAAGATCACAACACCAGTAATAAACATATATTGGTTTACATTGGGTAATACAAAAAGTGATTTTCTTTGGTTAAAATAAGTGTTAAAAAGCTCTATATTGTGATTGTACTCATTGCTATAGGGTGTTTGTTCAGTAACAGGAGTCTCTATGTCTCTCCAGCTTTTTATTAAACAGAAAATGCATTTTCAGAAACCGAAACTAGGATACCAATTTTATCCAATCGGGATAGAGAATACAGTCGGGATACAGATTACACAAGTGGAATTGTAAGTAATGACACAAATGAGCAGACAAAATGGAACTGGAACACTATAGAGCACCGAAGTCTGACGTCACTTTCAGTAGAGGGCGTCAGTCCCCAGGTTCATGTATTTGTTTAGTTGCATTGAAATCCCCATTGAGGCGATTTGAGATCGCCTCATATAACAACTGTTAGAAAAATAAACATGTCACCCCGGCCGCTTCACTCATATGGATATGAAGAATCAACTGACTGAGAGAAAACGCTAATGTTACTGCTGCTGAATTAGTTAGTTAGTTATATATGAGTGACTGACTGTTGCAAACGATACAGAGACACCTCCCTGACAATAACGCCGAGACAGCTTGTTTATTTTTGGACCACAACGCTTATAGTAGACGATATTAAGATCACCCCATGTTATTCTCCATAGAGAAATTACTTCCGCGAACCAGGGGAATCGTCGGGATCGTCTGGCTGAAATTTTGTCAGCTACCTGGAAATGTATTTTCTGTTTATTAAAGAGATGAAGAGACAGGGAGACCCCTGTTACTGAACAAACACTCTATAGCTATAGCAATGATTACTATCAGAATATTGTGATTTAACCTAACAAAAAACTTTCTGTTTTAACCAAAAATGTTTACTTACTCTACTTTTTTATTTATCTTTTATATTTTTTATCCCACGATTTTGGAACCCCTGTGTCAATTATCTAATGTGATCCTGGGCTCTACACACCCTCCACCAACCTGGGGGGCAGTGGACTGACCTCATGCTTCCTTCTATGCATGAGGAGTCCAAGCTGCTTCTTTTCACCTGACGGGGGAGTTTCCCTGGTTGGACGTAGCGCGTTGAAGGAACACGTTATTCCAACCAGTTCCGTGCCCCGGCTGGTCAGGGGACTGGGGGAGGCAGTTTCACTTACTCTACCTTTAGTGACTCAATAAGTAATCTCTCAAGAACGGATTCCAAGCTACGCTACTGAATCTGTCGGCAGGGCCATTCAGAACGTGTATACTAAGGTTGGGCGATATGCAAAAAAAAATCGTCTGTCCAAAGATTGCCGATGGACGATATATTCGTTCGTGTTATAAAAGTAAAGTGAGAACAGCTCACTGCGGTTCGCAAAAAAGCCAGATCTACAAGCTCTAAAGGCGTCACATCCTGCCTGTTTTTGCAGCTTCGGTGTCAGAAAATAATAATAAGATAAATTAATTACAGGCGGAGATGAAGTGAAGTTGAACAGACAAGCCGCAGCTAGCTAAGCTAACATCACCACCACTGGTGACAGTGTTGTTAGCTTATCTTGTTGCAATGCTAACGCGTTGTCACTCGATCCTAGTCTATTCCTTTTCTTTATTTATTTTTTTTCCCCCTCGACTTCACGGCCGTGCATTGAAGCACGTCGGGGGATGAGACACGAGACAGCAGTGTTAACTCTATATTATTTAACTGGTTCCGGACTGGAGTGACAGACGTAAACATAGCAACATAGCCTGCCCTACAGTAACTGCTTCTCCCCGCCCCGGATGGTCGGAGCGTCGGACCCCAATGCTGCTGGGGGTTGTTGCGGGCTGCTGCTTGGCCAGGAGCATACCATTACAAGGGGAGGAGGGGTTTCTACCGGCAGCTGCTGGCCCAAATTGATTTGCATTTTGCTCACACTTGTACAGGCTACATTTGAAGAGTTGAATTTTCGATAAGATTGAGTATTATTTTGCTAAATAAAAAATAAAATTAAAATCCTATTGGGCTACAAATGCCCAATAAAAATATTCGGCGATAGATTGCCGATATATTCGTAGCATCACCCAACCCTAATGTATATATACAATACAATGAATACATTGTTGTTAGTGGGAATGAAAACATAGGCGCCCCAGAAGAGGGCCTAAGGGCCGATTCATACTCCTATTTTACCGCTGTTTCGGCGCTGTAGTGCCGAAATGATTTCGGCTCGTCAGAAATTTTCAGTAGCACCGAAGAGCCGACTTTAGGACGGTACCCGCCCCCCCGAACCTCAAATGACGTCAAATTGTAGGCTCTACAGCGCCGAACCGACTTTTATTCGGCTCTAAAATAGGAGTATGAATCGGCCCTAAGATGGAGCAAGCGCGCAACACCTGCTATCCACGTTCTGTTTTTTCCTTTTTGTCTCCACCAGGCCGAAGGCATGTGGGGAGAGTATGTTTTGCACTCCGTCCGTCCGCGTGTCCGTCCGTCCGTTTGTGTGTCCGTGTGTCCGTGTGTCCGTGAACAGCTAATCTCGGCCACCGTTAACCCGGTCGATGCCATATTTTGCACACACTCCCTGGATGCCAACCATGAACCTCTGCCCCAAACTTTCCAGAACGGCCTGTTATAGCGCCACCAGGAGGCCGCTTTGTGCAAAACAAGTTTTTCAATGCCATATTTTGCACACACACTCCCTGGATGCCAACCATGAACCTCTGCCCCAAACTTTCCAGAACGGCCTGTTATAGCGCCACCAGGAGGCCGCTTTGTGCAAAACAAGTTTTTGCACAGTACACCTACAGATTTTGTCCAAACATCACGCAAATTGGTAAACAGTCTCTCTAGAGCCATTCAACGAAACGGGTCTTTCAGATTTATCAGACTCCATCCTGATTGGTTAAGATTGGCTTCCAAAGTTCACAGGAGTGCTCAGTTTCAAACTAAATGCTGCAAATCATGAACACATCGCGTGATTTCCGTGAAATTGTGCACCCACATTCCCACTAGGCCGAGGACGAAATGCCACATGAACAATTTCAACTCAGCCTCAAGGTGGCGCTATAACTGGCCGAAAAGTGTTTTTACCTCTAACTGCACGGATCTGTGGATAACCTGGTGGAGACCTGTGCCCGGAAGGGCACTTTTTCTAGTTTTGCTGATGGGTTCCCAAATTGGTCGACAAGAGATGCACTTTGAAGTCATTATTCATAGATAGTTTCAGTGTCTCTGTCATCTGTTTGACCGGACTGGGATATGTGTAGTTCCAAACTGATGGGTAGGACGGACACATACCTAGGTTTGGGCAATTAACCGGAGATGTATTGAAGTCCAGAAGCATGTTTTTTATGTAATCTACCCTTCGCTTACCGGCGTTTTCCATGCTGACCGTGGTGCACTGGACACACCTGGTACAAATGAATGTACTACTTTCACTACTGGAATCAATTTAATCCTTTTAATCTATCACATAACATAATTTTGTTTACTTTTGGGTCAATTTTGTTATTAAGTAGCCGTGCTTGTAGTCTGCTGTTCTTGAGGCAAACGCCTGAAGTAATCGTGACATCGATATTGCCCAGCCCTTCACATACTCGTAACTAATATAGTATATAACATGGTTTTTCTCATCCATCTGCAGCCTATGCGACCAGCTGTGCACATAGCGTTTTGTGGGGAGTGCAAGACGCCGACGGCGAGCCAGGACGGCGGCTCCAAGTGTCAGAACTGTGGCAGCAGCCTGGCCCTGCCCCCTTCCTGCCAGCACGTCCAGCAAGCCCCTCCCCCGTCCTCGTTGGCCTCCCGGCCCCCCTTCCGCTCGCAGCCCCCCACCTCCCCCGGACCGGCCGCCAACACCATCTCCACCAATGCCACCTTGGCCACCGGCGTCGGCAGCCCCCACATCATCAGCAAGCCTCCGGTCTTCTACGGGCCGGGATCGACCATGAGGGCGCCGCGCATGGAGATCCTCCCGGTGCGGATCACGAACGCCAGGGGTGGCCTGCTGCCCCACCCCAATAATAACAATGCCAATGGGAGGGCCGCGGCAGTGGGACTGGCGGGCACGGCGCCGAGCTGCTGCGGCTCCAGGATCTCTCTGACCAACAAAGGAAAGAGGACGGCGGCGTCCAGGCAGCAGCATCAACTCAACGATCCCAGTAAGTTCTCCAAGGGGGTACAAGGCAGTGGTGCAAAAAGTACTCGCATGTTTTCCTTAACCCATTCTGACCTGAGATCAGATTCATACGAGGTTTCCACTGGACACACATTGGTCTGATTGACCCATTCTGACCTGAGATCAGATTCTAAAAAATGTCAGTCGTTCTTCGATTTTTCAAAAATGTCAGACCTACAAGCTCGTATCGCGCCACTCGGTGGCGCGATATGAGCTTGTAGATCTGCTATTTTTAAATAGCTAAAGCATAACATGATGCTGACACCAAAATGGGTGCCCGGTCAGAATGGGTTAAAGGGGAATGCCATTCAATTTCAACATTGAACTGTCATAAAATATAACTTAGAGATCATCGTACTGTTCATCATGACTGCACTTGTATGTGTCTTGATGAGAGAATAAATAGTGAAAAGTTGAATGGAATGTTAATTCACCAGCGTTGGTAATTCAGTATAAGACTGAGGATTTTGAAATGCAACTGCGTTTAGTAACACTGACACAGAAGACCTGCTGCTGAGTCGCTCCAGGTCAGCCATGAATGAAATACGTTCACAGCTGCTTGCGTGCCGTTAGAGACTAGAGAGAAGATGAATGTTTGATATTTAAATGTAGCTGAGCCGTATTGTCCTAGCCTGACGCTCAGTCCCGCTGTTAACACACGTTCTCTTGGTTTCCCCCCCAGTTGTACTGTCCAGTGACGAAGAGGAGGATGTGGACAATGCCAGCACAGGAAGTGTCAACCGGTTGGACAGCGTTTCGCCTCGGCCGGCGGACTCCGCCCACTCATCTCCAGCGCCCTCTGGTGGTAGGGTGGAGGCGGCGGTGAAGAGCAGCGGGGAGCAAGAGGACATCATGAACTCCGACTTGTTCAACGACATCGACATGAAGATCTCGCTAACCCGGAGGTCTCGAATGAAAGATCCGGTACAATGAATTTAATAAACGTTTGCACAACACCTACTGTCCATTCATTCTGTTTTATGACTGACAACAAAACAAGTGTGCTTCTAAAGGCCATGTTTAAAGATTAGATTTCACATGAAACCATGCCATGAACTGGTACCATGTTATTGTTCAAAATTGTCAAATTGTCTGAACCTTCTGACTTTATTTTTTTAGTATGTTTGCAGCAATTTTTAAACTGCTTTTGACACCCAGATTTCACCATCTTTGTACCACCTGGTTGTCTTTGTAGTCCCTTACAGAGGGATTAGAGAGGTCTGTACCTCCGAAACACCTCAGCCAACCTTTCTTCAAATCTGTACGCAATATCGGTGGCAGGTTGCAGAAATAAAACGTCTATCAATCACGAGTGAATTGAGTGGCTGACCAATCCCATGCAGTGATCCATTTGGTTGTTGTGGGGATATTCGAGTTGGAAAATCTTAGAGGCGCAAGAAATGCCAAAACTTGTTTTCGCCACAATTAAGTTATTCTCTTCTCATTAGCTTGCCGAACTTGGTTTCCGCAAGGAGTACACTGCAGCCTTTAATGTTAAACAGTGCCCTTTCTGACTGTGATGTTAAATGCAATCCTCCCATTCCTGAAGAAGATCCTAAGGGATCGAAACGTTGAATCAAATAAACCAGTGGAGCTGAGTTTTTCATATCAGTGTTGCAGACTCTATTTCTTCTCTTGTACTGCCTTTTGTCTAGCACCTGGGCTAGAGTGGAGGTGCATGCTCTATTTCCTTTGTTAAATGCAATCCTCTCCCCATTGCCTCCATTTTGCAGCATGGAAACTTTAGCATGGACTCGGACTCTCCCAGGATAAAGAAATCCAAACCATCTGACAAGTGTGGAAGCATCATTCTGGAGTGTCGGAGTGTGAGGGTTGGGACGCTTCGCAGGATGGTGACAAAGCCCGTCATAGTAAGTCATTTACAGTACACCAACGCCATACATGAGAACATTTCTGACATTGTGGACACTCTGTGTTGGCTGAACCTCTGCTACTCACTAACTGCAAGGGGTCTGATGCTAAATGGATCCATTCCAGACCAGTGTTATGCTGGGTAAAGTGGAACATAATGAGGGGGTGTGTGGATAACGTCGGGAGGGGATGACTGCACCACTGTGCAGTGGTGGATGACTGAGCTGGGAAGGGTTTCAGCATATGAGCGTTTTATCTCACAGGTTGCAAAATAGATCACACCTGTATTTACTGAAATGGGGGACATATAATCGGGGTCGGCTGGTCCGTTTGCGGCCTGTGGGCCCAGTGGAGGGCTGGTGTCGACACGCAATTATTTGCATACAGTAAATGTTTGTTTCTTTTCAGTTCTCCATAGAGCACATCCAGCTTGAGACTGAAGGTAAGTGAAAATCCTTTCTATCTGATGTTCAAGATATACTGTATCCCATCTCATAGTTCCATATGTAAACATGTTGACAAAGCAAAAAGCAAGCAATCAAGTTGTTGCCGTTTCCAGTTATGCTTTTATAATATATCTCTAAAACGTAAGGCCCAAAGATGCTATGGGAATGAATAGTGAACGATTATGGTATGTGCATGACAGACGAACATCAAAGCAATCTGGAGAGATTTCTTTCGAAAAAAAGAAGAAAAAGGTCTCATCCTCTGTACTAGAAGGATCATTAAATGAAAAGGGTCGTCTCTTCACTCAAAGTTTCTAAATTAAATAGATTAAAGTTCTCAGTCATGTGGATTACAGAGAAGCCAGCATGTCAGCATGTCTTCTATGGAAGCATGTTGCGCAGCGAAAATAGGCAATGTAGATCGTCTATTTTCAGTTATTTGTGACTTTAAATTCGAAGTGGTCAAACTAGCGATAGAATGAGGAGTGTTTGAAGAGTATTTGAATTGTTCAAAGTAGCAGAATAGAATACATGTTCAGAGAAGCATCTTCCATAAAATCCTAATTTTGTATCAGATATTTCATGAAAGCTTAATGTTAAAGCCTCAATCTGTGATTTCGTCACCTGCTTGGCAGTATATAGAATAACAAGATCATCATAGTATAGTATAATATATATATAGTGTGTGTGTGTGTGTGTGTGTGTGTGTGTGTGTGTGTGTATATATATATATATATATATATATATATATATATATATTTAAGTATAGTATAATAAATATATTAGAATAAAAATGTTTCAGTCGTGGGATTTGTCTTTGCCTTATTCCATGAGTCCACGATATGAACAGTAATCGATGGCCAATGGTGACTAGATATGTGCATCTTTGGTTTGTCCGTCTGGGCAGCCAACAGTAAGTGTGACGCGCTGGAGAAGGTGAGCCTCCGGGCATCGGAGCTGATCAGCTGCGAGTGGTGCTGCGTCCGGAAGCTCCCCGTCCTGTTCTTCCAGACCACGCCGGAGGAGTGCCTCCGCCTGCGTACGCAGCTCAACATGACCCGGGAGAAGGGAGGCCAGTGGTACGACTCTGCTGGGGGCCGTGAGTACATTTAATGAACAACATGTTAACTTTACATTATATGAACTACGCGTTACGTTTACATATGTGAACTACACGTTGAGTTTAAACCACTGCATGCTGCAGTGGTTTCTCAATCCTTTTCATTTCAATTAACCCATTATTTAAGGAGAATTCCTCCTTAGCTGTTTCTTTATTAAATTCTGTGGATTCTGAAAAGGTAGGCGTGAGCTAACGTCGGCTCACGGTGAACCATGGACTATGTTTTCACATCATATACGACAGATGTAAAACGGGTTGTGCGGAACTCTCCTTTAAGACCTGATTCTGCAAACGTCTTCTGAATCCTGACAGTTTTCTGAAATACATGTTTCTATATCAGTCGTTCTCAAACTATTTCATGTACACAATTATATGTAATTAGCCTGCAGACCCAAAGCAAAGATTTTAGTTAAAATGTTCGCTGTGGAAGAATGTATATTCAAAGTTTCGCACACGTTTTCACGATTTTTCAAAAATGGCACCTCTACAAGCTCGTAGCGAGGCACTTGGTGCAGCTTGTAGAACTTGTAGATCAGATATTTTTCAACAGCTAAAGTGCTACAATGGCATTTGCCATTGTAGCGTGTGATAATAATGTTCGTTCAACCGGTGTTTTAGTGTGTATGCGTTACAAGGGTTTGTGTGTCTGTGACTCTTAGAGTAAGACCCGCTCTACTCTGTCAGACTGTCTCTGATTGGCTTACCCTGAAATCTGGCCCTACGTTAGCAAATCAATGAGAAGCCATGTGGGCTTACAGATCTGTAAGGTTGATGTTTATCATTTAAACCATGTCCATGAGGAGGCATTGTGTTGAGATAATGCATATGAAACCTAGCAATTTTTTTCAGTCTGAGATTTTATTTAGCATTCATCCATGGGTACTACAGGTTATCAAATCAGACAACCCTCCAAACGTTGACAGACTTACAGTACACACAAACATCCCACACCACAGCGGTGTGTAAGATCAGACAGGAGTTTTCTGTAAAAGTTGTCATTTAATTGTCTCCCAATTATAATGGTATTACTTACTTACTTACTTACTTACTTAATGCCCTTTACGCCGGCTGGCATGTAGGGCAGCCACAAAGGATCTCCACTTCAGTCTTTATAGATCCCCAGGTGTGATGCAGGGTCTTCAACTCTCCCTCCACTGTCCTACGCCAGGTGTTCTTGGGTCGGCCTCTTTTGCGTTTGCCCTCTGGTGTCCAGTGAAGTGCAGTTCTGGTGATGTTGCCTTGTTCTCTACGTATTACATGCCCAATCCATTTCCACCGCCTTCTCATAAGGATGGTATTGTCTTTCTATAATTCAGTTCTTCTTTGTCACTTCAGATTTCCCTTTTTTTTAACGTTTAAAAAAAACCAAAATGGTCTCATCCTCTGTACTAGAATGGATCATTAAATGAAAAGGGTCGTCTCTTCACTCAAAGTTTCTAAATTAAATGGTTTAAAGTTCTCAGTCATGTGGATTACAGAGAAGCCAGCATGTTGTCTTCTATGGAAGCATGTTGCGCAGCGAAAATAGGCAATGTAGATCGTCTATTTTCAGTTATTTGTGACTTTAAATTCGAAGTGGTCAAACTAGCGATAGAATGAGGAGTGTTAGAAGAGTATTTGAATTGTTCAAAGTAGCAGAATAGAATACATGTTCAGAGAAGCATCTTCCATAAAATCCTAATTTTGTATCAGATATTTCATGAAAGCTTAATGTTAAAGCCTCAATCTGTGATTTTGTCACCTGCTTGGCAGTATATAGAACAACAAGATCATCATCAAGGATGGTATTGTCTTTCTATAATTCAGTTCTTCTTTGTCACTTCAGATTTCCCTTTTTTTTTACGTTTTATTTAAGGGCTTGAGATGCAGCATCTCATTTTCGAGGGTGTTCCATAAAACATGAAACTACAAGTATAACGATATATGGCTTCCTCACCTTCTCCCCCACACCCCACCAACCACCACACCATCAGCTGTTGAATAACAGAAGAAAGAAGGGCACGTTGCAAATACATCAGTGTATATGTCCCCACAGGTACAGAAGCATAAGCAAGTTGACGTAGACCTATTATTAAACACTTTATACTCCACTTTTCTCTTTAGGGCAGCCTGTACGTCAAACTCAACCAAACAAAGGTAAATATCGAGAAAGGCATTCCTATTTCTCGGAGGAATGAAGGTTGAATTCTATTTCTGAATGGTGTGGGTTTTCCTACAATAGAATTGGTAGTGGGGTGAAGCCACGTCTAGTTTATAACACATTTTCACATTCCACATTAGATTGTCCATGTCCATTGACTGTCACTGGGGACACGGTTGCACTGGAATTAAAGAGTTCTTTGAGTCTCAATGTGCGAAAAAAAAACTATGTTTTAAAGACTGTCTTGATAAGCCTTTGTTAACAGCGCTAGTGTGCACAGTTCTGTGTTCTGATAGCTTTGGTTGAAAAGTTTAACTTTACCGCCTGCATGTTTTGCTCCTGTCTTTTCTCCAGAGTCAGACGAGAAGTACATTGTTCTCATCTTCGAGAACGGACTGCATATGAAGGAACAGATTATCCTGGAAGAGATTTTGGTGGAGATCGGAAATAGCAACAACCTGACGGACTTCCCCGCCAAGCTGACATTTGATGAGGCCAACATCCGGCTGGTCAACTACAACAAGGCCACCAAGGAGAAGGAGGAGAAGGTCAGGGCTTTTCCTTTCCACTGCTATGCAGGCCGCAGTGTTATTTTTATTTATTTTGTATTTTTTCAAAACTTTTATCCCTCGATTTTGCAACCCATTTTTTCACCCGGTGTCAATTATCTACCGTAATTTCCGGACTATAAAGCGCACCTGAATATAAGTCGCACCAGCTAAATTTAGGGAAAAAACCAAATGTGTACATACTGTATACAAGCCTCACTGGACTATAAGCCGCATAGAGGCCATAGAAATAGATTTAGAAGGTCCCCTAGTGGCCGTTAGCTGTAAAAATCCATACATTAGCCTATTAACCGTTGTATAGGCCGCAGGGTTCAAAGCATGGGGGAAAAAGTAGCGGCTTATAGTCCGGAAATGAGGGTAATGTAATCATGGGCACTACACTTCCTCTGCCAACCTGGGGAGGGCAGCGGACTGACCTCATGCTTCCTTCTATGCATGAGGAGTCCAAGCTGCTTCTTTTGAGTTGTGGCAGGCCGCAGTGTTGATTTTTATCGACTAAAACTATGATGAAAAATCTTCGACTACCTTTTTTCACTGACGAAAACTAAATGGAAACTATATGAAAACTAAGCTACGATGACTAAAACTAAGACTAAATGTATTGACAATTTTTTCAACAAATGAAAAACTAGACTATAATGTTAAGAAGGGACTAGTGGAAATGAAAATAGCAGATCTACAAGCTTGAGCTTTTATATCTGAATTGGGATTTGTGTGTTTGCGTGTACCAAATTTGTCATGATTTGATTGGCTGAGCACTGAATGTGATGTATGTGACGATAAGAGCGCCCCTTTACTTCACACAAGTGTGATTTTTGAGGGACACTAGCCCCTCCTATATTAAACTATTAGTGTAGATTTTCGTCTTGCATAAACATTAAATTCCTATTGACAATGAATGGAGAATTTTCGTCGTGTGTCTGAGCAAATCGACATATTGCGTAATGATGATGTACGATCACTTCACACGGGTGTTTATTTATACTTTTACAATAGCCATTGATATTTTTGAGGGGTGCCATGCCCATCTTTGTGCGTTTGTGTGTACTACATTTGTGATGATTTGATTGGCTGAGCCAGCTTTGTGTTTGTGTGTACCACATTTGTGGTGATTTGATTGGCTGAGCACGGAATGTGATGTATGATGATAAGAGCGCCCCTCTTGTGATTTTTTTTTTATAGTTCTTGTATTTCCAGTACATAAAAATAGTTTTATTTTGGCATGGGTACCATCTAGGAGTGACTGGATAAACCACCATCCCCTTCACATGCAATACTTTTTGTCTCTCTGCAGTCAATGCCTAACAACATCACCCCGGTCACACCAGTTTCACCGGTCACCACGGTTGCCCAGGTGAGTCCTGTGCGAACGCGGATGACCACCCGCCAGCAGTCCAGCACATTCTATGGGGATGACGAAGAGGACATGGGCGAACTTCAGTCCACCTTCTCTGGACCAATCCTCAAGTAAGCGGCGTCTGTGGGTCACGTCTACACAGAAACGTGTCTGCTAGACCAAAGTTTCAGGCGGTGTTGTGTACAAAGATCGGTGGAGAATTGTCTTGAATGCTTTGCTTGTGACCTGAAGTCTGAATGGTGATTTATCTGAATGGTGCTATCATGCAATGCATACACAGAAAGAGACTGAGAGAGATGGAGGAGACAGAGACAGAGGAGAGAGGGAAGCTAAGAGAGAGTGAGAAAGAGAGTTAGGGAGAAACTCCAGCCTGGAAGTCTTGGACACTAAACCGTCCACTTTTTATCTCTATGACACCTCCATTTTTCGGACGCAGCTTACCCGGGGAGCGACCCACAGGCTCGAAATTAGAGTGAAAAAATGTATGGAATTTTTAAATTCCAAATGTGTAGGAACCCTGAAAATTGCATCATTTCAATTATTCAAGTATTCAATCAAAAAGGGTGTAAGTAGTTAACACCTAGAACGGCTATTTGTAACCATTAAATCAGGACGCCCAGCGATTCGTTTCTTCAGGGCCCATTTCAAGGTGCACAAGGCTGTAGCTTGGATGTAGCTAGATGTAGCCAAAACACCCCCGAGGCGATCGACGGGAAGTACGAATACTTCTAACGCGACAAGCGACCGTGATGGGCCGTCAAAAACATTTAACATCAGGCCCAGGCGGTGGCGTAACCGTCTGGGACTGGTAATCCAGTCGCAGTGTGCCGCGGGTTCGACTCCCGAGCCCGACACGGCCTTTACTGCATGTCTTCCCCCATCTCTCTCCCGTTTCCTGCCAGCCTACTGTCTGTCCCTTAAAAAAAAACAATAAAAGGCGTAAGCCGCAAAAAGAATATCTTAAAAAATATATATATATATATTTACATCTAACTTTGGTTAGAATTGGACGGATTGATTTAGATCAAGAGTTATTCACGTTTTAAGATTTTCGATCTCATCCACTGAAATGGAGGGGGACAACTTTGGATGACGTCCCAACCGGAAATGACATCGAATGTTGCCCAACAGGCCTGTGGAGCGGTGCGCTTGGTTATGCGTTCGGTTATGATATTAATGTTCCGTCCTGTGATTATTCTCCATCCTGAGCGCTGAGCGTAACTATTTGATAGGATGGAGACCTCCGTTTATACAGCTCAGGGTGTTAATAACGGCTTGATTATAATTTATTACGGTCATCATGGTAATATTTGTTTTCTTTTGCAGGCTCATAATATACCCCCCTCCCCCAGCCAAAGGAGGTATAACTGTTAATAATGAAGACCTTCATTGCCTTAATGACGGAGAGTTCCTAAATGATGTCATCATAGACTTTTATTTAAAGTGAGTTTTATTCTTTGTTTTTTTTCTAACTGTAGTCAAACGTGCAAATTGTTGGTGTCGGGTAGACATGTTTTTTTTGTAAATTAATTCACTAATTCACAAAACACAAAAGTGAGACACTCTTGTATGATGAAGGAAATGGCAAGTTGTGAGCTTGTAGATCGGCTATTTTCAGTTGTTAACAAAATAGGAATGTTTTTGGACATACGTTTCTACCCGACAGCAACGAAACACTATATCTTTGCGTTCCAACATTTTAATTACCACACTCGACAATTGCATTGCTAACGGCTCCTTTGTTTTCTTTCCTCCAGATACGTAGTTATGGAGAAGTTGAAAAAGGAAGATGCGCAAAGGATCCACGTGTTCAGCTCTTTCTTCTACAAGAGGCTGAATCAGAGAGAGAGGCGGAATGTTCCAGATATAGCCAATCTACCGTGAGTGTGGTCCTCCTCGGCAGCGCACAATTCAGCACAAGGGACCATACCTGTGGTCTGGCATGTTTACAACATTGATTGCTCACTTGACATTATTGTGGACCCAATTGCAAGCTTGTATATGTCTCCCTCCCCCTGTGGGCATATGTGTGTTGAATTTGAATCCTGAAAAGTAACAGTGTTGGACAAGTATGAGGTTTCCAGTTTCCACCCGACAGAGACAATATCACATGAGCTAGAGCAGGGGTGGGCAACTTTGAAGATTGACAGGCCCACTACCTTTCCACCCTTACTCCAGAGAGCCACGTTGCATATAGTCGTAGCAAAAATAGCAGATCTACAAGCATTTTTAGCTCAGCTTGTTCAGCTGAAATCCTGAATAATGTTTAGCCATTTTTTTATTGGAATCCTGAAAAGTTTTTTTAATTTAATTTCAAATGCATGTAGTTATAGTTATGTTAACTTTATGAACAAATAGAAATTCATTGGACATAAAAAACCTTTTAATACTAGTAATTAACTGAAATCAATAATATATCAATGTTCAGATGTGTGCGTGCGTCCGTCCGTGTAGAGTACACATTTTTTCCCTATAACTGCACCCTCCCTCAACGAAAAACCCTTGACCTGCATTTTTCACATCTTATAGTGCCACCAGGAGGCCGACTCCAAAAATCCCCAAAATCTATAGATATTTCATATTTTATCCTAATTGGCTAACATTGGCTTTCAAAGTTTGCAGGATTGGCCCGTTTTGAACAAAAAGTCTCAAATCATGAACGCAGCGTGCAATTTACGTGAAATCTTTCACGCACTTTCCTACTAGGCTGAGGAATATATCCCACCCTTTTCACATTGGCCTGTTATAGCGCCACCAACAGGTGGATTTTTGCAAAACACATTTTTGGAACAAAATGCCTCAAATCATCCAATTGCCATCCATCAAAGGCGTAAGAAGAAATGGCACCCTTTTCACTATTAGCACCACCAGGAGGCCACAACCTGACCTGGCCGGAACTGCACAGTACTGCACCCCAATGCACGGTACTGCACCCCAACGCAACAGTGTTGTGTACCGAATTATATGTACAGGGCTGCACACAACTTTTTTTGGTCTAGTACTCAGAGGAGCACGTTGTGTCAGACAGTCAGACACACATGGCTCCTCGGTGCAAAATAAACAGTGTACACTACAAGACTTTACGATAATAAGGGACAGTATGTCGGGACACGCTGTTGTCGTGTTGATAAGCTTCATGTTGTGCAGCTGCAGTGCCAGTCCGCAATGCTTTGCACTCCTCCCACTCCACTATGGCCCGGTGCCTAGGCTGTGAGAGACGGCATCGCACACGAGCAACTTGCTCCAGCACCCGGAAAACAAACACAGGCACAGCGGTCGAATGGGAAGAGTGCAAAGCATCCAAAGCATGCCCTTTTACAACTTTTACTTTTTAGTTCGCTCCACATCTGAAACGGAGAAGCCGAACCATTTGTGTCAGATTTTCTCAGTAGTAAACTCTTATCCTCCTGTCAACCGCCCTCCTTCCAGCAGTGAGCAGCATGGAATCCTCCCTAGTTTGAGTAAGGACGCGCTGTGATTAGCCACAATGGCCAGTGCACTTGTGCAAGACGTGCTGTGATTGGCCAGTAGTAGCTACTTTGAGTGGCAGTCAGTGGGAAATGCTCTCGCCACAGAATTTACTAGTATTCTGGCCATAATAATCATTCTGGGCGGCTCCAGCTGTTGGTACGCAGAAGCACTTCCCGGCGATTGATTGACAGCGCATAATTAATTTTGACGACGCATGCGCACTGGCGCATGTATGAAGTCCTGGACTGTTAGGCTCGCAGCCTTTCTAACCAACTTGCCAAACGATTAACTTTTTTTCAACAAACCCCTCCATTGCGAAAAGAAATGTCCACGCATTACTCCTCTAGAATAATCATAATCGCCTATATAGTTTTTATTTCCATTTATGGACTAAACGAAACCTTCCATGTGTTTAACCTTAAACTCTCTCCTCCAGTCAGCTCTCATATTGCTAACAGAGTCCTGTCTTTCTCCCTGTGGTTGCCAGAATCCAGAAGAGGAAGCACAATAGAGTGAAGAACTGGACTCGACATGTAGACCTTTTCCAAAAAGACTTCATCTTTGTACCCATCAATGAGTCGTGAGTCTCCCAGTCTCATTTATAAATGTCCCCTTGACTCCCCTACGCGCTACTGCTGTAGTGTGGAGCAGGCTGCTTTATCAATACACCCACCATACACACATACTGCTGTAGTGTGGAGCAGGCTGCTTTAGCACTACACCCACCATACACACATACTGCTGTAGTGTGGAGCAGGCTGCTTTAGCACTACACCCACCATACACACATACTGCTGTAGTTTGGAGCAGGCTGCTTTAGCACTACACCCACCATACACACATACTGCTGTAGTGTGGAGCAGGCTGCTTTAGCACCTCACCCACCATACACACATACTGCTGTAGTGTGGAGCAGGCTGCTTTAGCAATACACCCACCATACACACACACTGCTGTAGTGTGGAGCAGGCTGCTTTAGCACTACACCCACCATACACACATACTGCTGTAGTGTGGAGCAGACTGCTTTAGCAATACACCCACCATACACACATACTGCTGTAGTGTGGAGCAGGCTGCTTTAGCAATACACCCACCATACACACACACTGCTGTAGTGTGGAGCAGGCTGCTTTAGCAATACACCCACCATACACACATACTGCTGTAGTGTGGAGCAGGCTGCTTTAGCACTACACCCACCATACACACACACTGCTGTAGTGTGGAGCAGGCTGCTTTAGCACTACACCCACCATACACACATACTGCTGTAGTGTGGAGCAGGCTGCTTTAGCAATACACCCACCATACACACATACTGCTGTAGTGTGGAGCAGGCTGCTTTAGCAATACACCCACCATACACACATACTGCTGTAGTGTGGAGCAGGCTGCTTTAGCAATACACCCACCATACACACATACTGCTGTAGTGTGGAGCAGGCTGCTTTAGCAATACACCCACCATACACACATACTGCTGTAGTGTGGAGCAGGCTGCTTTAGCACTACACCCACCATACACACATACTGCTGTAGTGTGGAGCAGGCTGCTTTAGCAATACACCCACCATACACACATACTGCTGTAGTGTGGAGCAGGCTGCTTTAGCACTACACCCACCATACACACATACTGCTGTAGTGTGGAGCAGGCTGCTTTAGCAATACACCCACCATACACACATACTGCTGTAGTGTGGAGCAGGCTGCTTTAGCAATACACCCACCATACACACATACTGCTGTAGTGTGGAGCAGGCTGCTTTAGCAATACACCCACCATACACACATACTGCTGTAGTGTGGAGCAGGCTGCTTTAGCAATACACCCACCATACACACATACTGCTGTAGTGTGGAGCAGGCTGCTTTAGCAATACACCCACCATACACACATACTGCTGTAGTGTGGAGCAGGCTGCTTTAGCAATACACCCACCATACACACATACTGCTGTAGTGTGGAGCAGACTGCTTTAGCACTACACCCACCATACACACACACTGCTGTAGTGTGGAGCAGGCTGCTTTAGCACTACACCCACCATACACACACACTGCTGTAGTGTGGAGCAGGCTGCTTTAGCACTACACCCACCAAGTGTGTTCTGGGGAACACACTATACTATTACAATTACAATGCATCACATTGGATGCATTATTTCCAAATGTTATACATTTGGAAACCTGTGAAATGGAATATCCTGGATCATTTCGGATATACTTAGTTAGCATAGTGTGCAAAAACGTGGTAAAGTTTGAATTTGGTCTTATTATTAGATAACTGTATAATGCTTGACAAAATAAATAAATAATACTAAGTATATTTAATGTTAGTTATTCTAACAGAATTACTGTTAAGTTGAAGCATCAGTAGTTGTCGTTATGAAATCAAATGGCAGAAGATTGGCTCATTTTTGGGAAAACAAGACATTGCACCAAACTCTTCATGTTGTATTCTGTCATTCTCCATAGAGCCCACTGGTACTTAGCAGTCATTTGCTTCCCGGGCCTACGGGGCCCCGAGTACGAAAGCAACCCCCTGTACCAGAGCCCCTGCCCAGCCTCTGCCAGCGCCCCAGCCTCCTCCTCTTCCTTGGTGCCCCCCTCGGAGGACCACCTAGCAGACCACTGCCGACCTCTGTCCCCAGAAGGAGATGACGTAGTGGGCTCTGCGCTGCACCGGTCCCCTGGGGGGCAAACGGAGGCGGACGTGAACCGCGACCAGGCCAAGGACAGTTGTGCTTTTAGCAACGGGGCACCTCAAGAGACCTCGAGTGCTGCAGGAGCACCCATGGTTAACGGTGTGCAGGGCGACGCTGGGCCTCATTACAAAAGTGAGTCGCTCTATTTCATTCATTTAGACCTGAGGATGCATCTGTGTCGTTGTCACCTTATAGCTTTAAGTTTAGCTGTTGAAAAATAGAAGATCTACAAGTTCATAGTGTGGCACTCGGTGAACTTGTAGATCTGCTATTTTTGAAATGTTTTGAAAACGTGTGCAAATCATTGAATATATATTCTTTCACAGCTAAGGTTTTTAACTCAAATTTTTGTTTCTGGGAGGTCCCTGAAACGACATTTTTTGAGATGGGGTCCTTGACATGAAAGAGTTTGAGAACCACTGATATAGAAACATAGATTTTTCAGAAAACTGTCAGGATTTAGAAGACATTTTGTAGAATCTGATCTCAGGTCTCAATGGGTTAATTTTTTTAACTTTTGTAAAGAACCTTTTAGATTTGGTTTCAGATAAGCGTTGAGGCATTTTTCTCTTACCCATGGAATCAGCGTAATCCCCTATAGATCATTACAGAATGAAGTCCTGCTTTACTAATGCTTCTTCTTGCAAAAAGCTGGTTACAGGCCTCTTCCTGTCGCAGCTCGATTATGGCAATACTGTCTACCGCTTTGCTAGTTCCTCAACTCTGAGCAAACTCAACCCCTTGTTTGATGCTGTATTGAGGTTCATACATTGGTATATTCTCACTTATAAAGCCATTCTTGGCTCCCACTCTCCCACTGCATTTGTTCTAAATTTGAACTTGTCCAAAACTCTCTCAACCTCACAGATCAAATGCTTGGCTGCGCTACGTTGTGCCCTCAAAGAAATCTGAGGCTGGAAAAAAAGCCTTGCTTATTTTGGACCCTGGTCTTGGAATGACCTACAGACCAGACTCAAACTGGCTGTGAATCCCCTAGTGAGCTTTAAAAGGATTGCCATCATGGGCACAATTCCCAAACACTGCTCCTGCTTTGACGTATAGCAAATGTTCTCTTGCTTTGTAGTTTACTAGCAAATTAGTTTTTATTTATTGGTTTGCGTTACTAGACGTTCTCCCTTTGAGCTTCTTCGGTAGTGGGTACTGTATTTATGAGCATTGTATGATTGTCCTGTGTTTTGTCGTGTATTTAAAGGTATATTCAGTGATTTCACTCAAAAAAACCTTAGGTTTCGTTTTTGGCCTGGGACCCAGCCTTTCGTCCAATCAGGATAGAGAGTCAAAAACGAAACCTAAGGTTTTTTGACCCCCAGGGGTTAACTGGGGACAGGGAGGAACTCCTTATATGGCCAGCACACTCTATAGTAGGGAGGATTATCACAACAAAACAAAAAAATAAGTGATATTTGAATTAAGTGAAATCACTGAATATACCTTTAATATTTATTGTTACTGGCAGAGCTGTGTCACTTATTTTGCCTCTTCACTTGCCCAGTTCACACTTTGTGAAAGAGACTTCAGTCTCAATGTGGTTTTTACTGGTTAAATAAACAAATAAAATAAGGGCTTCTCAAACTTTTTTAAGACCACAATCCCATATTAGAGGGAAATTTTTGGGGCATCATTCATTTCATTTTCTAATGTGTACATGACTCAAAGTCTGCAAATACTTTTGAGTGCGCACAACTCCAGGTATGGACTAGTATTTTATTATTTTATTTTTCTTGTTTTTTAGGTGCGTTGCACAGAATCAGCGTGAGTTACGGGTCGGGGAAAGGAAGTGATGACAACTTTACCTTCTCTGATGACCAAAGCTCCTGTCAGGTACTCGATTCTATGGTTTTAGGAAACCTCATTATGTCTTGTCTCCTGTTGCCAGACTGTTTGTTGCCTCTCGCAAATTTTCAAACACTTCCGTCATACAGTCTGGAGCAACGGAAGCTCTATCATGAGTAAAATATAAAGCGGAAGTGGAGCCTCCTCCCCACTAAGCATATATAGCTTGTTGCTTAGCAGAAAAGGAAATAAAAAAATAAGCTCTAAAGATATTTTTTAAAACAGTCATTTACAAAAAATAAATAAAAGCACACAAAGTTAAAATATATTGAAAAGAGGTTTCTGCCCGACATTGGACCAGACATTGAAGTGATGCTGTCATTCAGAGCAGTGTGTTGCCTGGGTATATCGCTCAGTCAAAGCTTTCACCTAACGGTTCCATTGTTGTTTCCACGTGCAGGATGAGTGCAGTGAGGATGGGACTTTGGCTGAGGAGCCTGTAGTACATCCTGACAACTCTGCCTGGACCTCCAACCCCAGCCTCTGTAAACAGTGAGTCAAACACAACTTCTGTGCTGTCTTTACTTTTTTGCATCCCTCACAATGAGCTTGTACATCTGGTATTTTTGGAAAGGAATGTTGGTGCAGTGTGGAAAATAGAGCACACATAGTAGGTCAAGTTTCCCAAACATTGGGGGTTTAAAAAAAGTCTGAAAAATACACACAAATATTAATTCAACATTAATAGAAAAATATTATATAAAAACAAACAAACAAAACACATTAATTGACATAACATTGATGATAGTGCTGTCAAACAAGTCTATGAATCTATGAAATCTATGAAAGGGTTTGGTCTGCAACATCATTTTATACAATATGTAGTGTGAGTCCCTGCTTCATCTCTCTCAGCTAAGGGGTCCCTGCTTCATCTCTCTTAGCTAAGGGATCCCTGCTTCATCTCTCTCCTAAGGTGTCCCTGCTTCATCTCTCTTAGCTAAGGGGTCCCTGCTTCATCTCTCTTAGCTAAGGGGTCCCTGCTTCATCTCTCTCTGCTAAGGTGTCCCTGCTTCATCTCTCTTAGCTAAGGGGTCCCTGCTTCATCTCTTAGCTAAGGTGTCCCTGCTTCATCTCTCTTAGCTAAGGGGTCCCTGCTTCATCTCTTAGCTAAGGGGTCCCTGCTTCATCTCTTAGCTAAGGGGTCCCTGCTTCATCTCTCTTAGCTAAGGGGTCCCTGCTTCATCTCTCTTAGCTAAGGGGTCCCTGCTTCATCTCTCTTAGCTAAGGGGTCCCTGCTTCATCTCTCTTAGCTAAGGGGTCCCTGCTTCATCTCTCTTAGCTAAGGGGTCCCTGCTTCATCTCTCTTAGCTAAGGGGTCCCTGCTTCATCTCTCTTAGCTAAGGGGTCCCTGCTTCATCTCTCTTAGCTAAGGGGTCCCTGATTCATCTCTCTTAGCTAAGGTGTCCCTGCTTCATCTCTCTTAGCTAAGGGGTCCCTGCTTCATCTCTCTCAGCTAAGGTGTCCCTGCTTCATCTCTTAGCTAAGGGGTCCCTGCTTCATCTCTCTTAGCTAAGGGGTCCCTGCTTCATCTCTCTTAGCTAAGGGGTCCCTGCTTCATCTCTCTTAGCTAAGGGGTCCCTGCTTCATCTCTCTCAGCTAAGGTGTCCCTGCTTCATCTCTCTCAGCTAAGGTGTCCCTGCTTCATCTCTCTTAGCTAAGGTGTCCCTGCTTCATCTCTCTTAGCTAAGGGGTCCCTGCTTCATCTCTCTTAGCTAAGGGGTCCCTGCTTCATCTCTCTTAGCTAAGGGGTCCCTGCTTCATCTCTCTTAGCTAAGGGGTCCCTGCTTCATCTCTCTCTGCTAAGGTGTCTCTGGTCTGAAACACGTTTAAGCTACTCTAAAACAATGAGTCAAACATGCTTGCATACCACTGTCAAAAAAAGAAAAGAAAAAGTCAATCTGTACTTTGACCACTAGTGGGAGCTATTGTACAGCAAAAAACGAATACATCATGCTCTGGATGTCAGGAAAATGGCTGCAGTTTGTTTTAAGAATGTTCTGATCTAGTTTGGAATGTGTTTAGATAGAAGGGCCATGTTTTTGGATGAATTAGTGAGATGGTGTGGGTAGTGTGTGTGTGTGTGTGTGTGTGTGTGTGTGTGTGTGTGTGTGTGTGTGTGTGTGTGTGTGTGTGTGTGTGGATACAGACTAACTATGATATTTCGGCTGAATATTGCTATTGTGATGTGTATTTTGTGATACCTGTGCACACGGCTATGATGACGTTCATCTGTATGTCTTTGTTTGTTCCTCACAGGCCTTGTATTCTCATCATGGACTCCCTACGTGGTCCTACCAGGTCCACAGTGGTCAAAACCTTGCGAGAGTAAGTATTTTACTGCTGCTATTATTGAGGGCCTATGATGTCCAGCTTTTGGTGTGTGTGTGTGTGTGTGTGTGTGTGTGTGTGTGTGTGTGTGTGTGTGTGTGTGTGTGTGTGTGTGTGTGTGTGTGTGTGTGTGTGTGTGTGTGTGTGTGTGTGTGTGTGTGTGTGTGTGTGTGTGTGTGTGTGTGTGTCTTCACACAAACATTGAAGACGAAGGTGAGGATGCAAATTCTGATTGGCCAGAATGAGATTATGAATGATGTACAAGAGAACCCCTCCCTCACTTCACACGGGTGTGATTATTGTTAATACTTAAAACATTTTAAAATAGTTTGAATAGCCTATCTACAAGCTCACTATGTGTCGATGTATATGGGCTAGTTTAATTATTTTTAAATGTTTTTCAAAACCGTAAAATATGGCTAATACCTTTTAAGCATAAGGGGTAAGGCGGCACACAAGATAGGTCCCGATATCGGCTCTACTAAAGTTGCAGCCTGACTCAAAGTTGTGTGTTCGATGCCTTGGAGTCTGAGAGTTGGTGTAGAGAGAACAGGAGCAGACCAAGCACAGAACTAAAGGTCAAATTGACTAAATATTGAGCGTTTAAAAGGTTAACTGTCCTAAAATACACTAATCCGACATATAAATGGTAAAGATAATGTATGTCAGTAAGTCAGTCTATGAAGCTGATGTTGTTTTGTGAATATGGAAAACGGGTGCGCTTTGGAAAGGGTTACGTATCAGGACAGGAGTTCTAATAAGTTCAATTATTTTGTAGATTGTAATAAAACAGGTGGTGAACATAACCCATTCTGACCGGGCACCCATTTTGGTGTCAGCATCATGTTATGCTTTAGCTATTGAAAAATAGCAGATCTACAAGCTCATATCGCGCCACCGAGTGGCGCGATACGAGCTTGTAGGTCTGCTATTTTTGAAAAATCGAAGAGCGACTGACATTTTTAGAATCTGATCTCAGGTCAGAATGGGTTCATCAGACCAGTGTGTGTCCGGCGGAAACCTCGTATGAATCTGATCTCAGGTCAGAATGGGTTAAAGAAGGCCCAAGGCAGCTCTGTTCGGTTCAAGTAGAAAATATTTTATTACATAAAAAGGCGAGGGTTAAAAAAAACCCTGCAGTCTATAAAATCTATGAAAACCTGGAGGTGCGTAAATGATGATGAATGATGGTGCATTATGATTGTTTCAGGTAAAGGATGATGGTGCATTATGATTGTTTCAGGTAAAGGATGATGGTGCATTATGATTGTTTCAGGTAAAGGATGATGGTGCATTATGATTGTTTCAGGTAAAGGATGATGGTGCATTATGATGGTTTCAGGTAAAGGATGAAGGATGACGGTGCATTATGATGGTTTCAGGTAAAGGATGATGGTGCATTATGATTGTTTCAGGTAAAGGATGATGGTGCATTATGATTGTTTCAGGTAAAGGATGATGGATGATGGTGCATTATGATTGTTTCAGGTAATGGATGATGGTGCATTATGATGGTTTCAGGTAAAGGATGATGGATGATGGTGCATTATGATTGTTTCAGGTAAAGGATGATGGTGCATTATGATTGTTTCAGGTAAAGGATGATGGTGCATTATGATTGTTTCAGGTAAAGGATGATGGTGCATTATGATTGTTTCAGGTAAAGGATGATGGTGCATTATGATTGTTTCAGGTAAAGGATGATGGTGCATTATGATGGTTTCAGGTAAAGGATGATGGTGCATTATGATGGTTTCAGGTAAAGGATGATGGTGCATTATGATTGTTTCAGGTAAAGGATGATGGATGATGGTGCATTATGATGGTTTCAGGTGAAGGATGATGGTGCATTATGATTGTTTCAGGTAAAGGATGATGGATGATGGTGCATTATGATGGTTTCAGGTAAAGGATGATGGTGCATTATGATTGTTTCAGGTAAAGGATGATGGTGCATTATGATTGTTTCAGGTAAAGGATGATGGATGATGGTGCATTATGATTGTTTCAGGTAAAGGATGATGGTGCATTATGATTGTTTCAGGTAAAGGATGATGGTGCATTATGATTGTTTCAGGTAAAGGATGATGGTGCATTATGATTGTTTCAGGTAAAGGATGATGGATGATGGTGCATTATGATGGTTTCAGGTAAAGGATGATGGATGATGGTGCATTATGATGGTTTCAGGTAAAGGATGATGGATGATGGTGCATTATGATTGTTTCAGGTAAAGGATGATGGTGCATTATGATTGTTTCAGGTAAAGGATGATGGTGCATTATGATTGTTTCAGGTAAAGGATGATGGTGCATTATGATTGTTTCAGGTAAAGGATGATGGTGCATTATGATTGTTTCAGGTAAAGGATGATGGTGCATTATGATTGTTTCAGGTAAAGGATGATGGTGCATTATGATTGTTTCAGGTAAAGGATGATGGTGCATTATTGTTTCAGGTACCTGGAGGTGGAGTGGGAGGCCCGTAAAGTGACGCGGCGCAGTTTTGCGAAAGAAGTGATGAAGGGCTCCAGCCCACGTGTGCCTCAGCAGGACAACTTCAGCGACTGCGGAGTTTATATCCTGCAATATGTGGAGAGCTTCTTTGAGGTGAGACGCAGATATTTATGCCTAATCGAAAGTAATTAGAATAGAAAGTATAGAATTATTAAATATATGTCAGTAATTTCTTTGTATTGTCTTCCCTGTTCAATGTTTGATGCTCCAGTTTTCAACGACAGAAACAATTAATTAATGTATGACAATTAATCGTCAACATGAATCCTGTAATCGTGACAGCCCCAGGTGGGTGGGGTCTTCACATACTGTACTGTTGCTGTCGGGCAGAAACCTCTCCCTCCCCCCTTCATAAATGAATGCCGTCACACAAAAGTAGCAGATCTACAACTCGAAACGACACGTTATGAGCTAGTCGATCTGCTACGTTTGCAATGCTGAATTTGGGGTTTCCGCCCGACAGAGACGATGTCCTCCTTTTCTCATTTTATATACAAGAACAAAACATTCTCTAAGTTAGTTACTACCACCCTTTTGTACAATGCTGCATACTTCCAAAGACACACTACTTGCCGCACTCAAATGTTGGGTTATTCCTTTTGTTGTTGAGGGGTTGTTATTGTTAAGTTGTCTTTGGGCCTCGTCCTCTCTCTCTCTGCAACCTTCCTTCCTCATGTAAAATACATAAATGTTAAATAGTGGTGTTTTCTTATTTTCCGTCCTCCTGTCGTCAGAACCCCATACCCAGCTTCCACCTGCCAGTGAACCTGTCCGACTGGTTCCCTCAGCAGCGGATGAAGACGAAGCGCGAGGAGATCCGGGAGCTCATCCTCAAGATCCAAACGCAACAGGAGCAGGACATGAAGGAGAGTGGCGTGGGCCCCTCCTCTGCTCTGCTGGCGCCCCACTCTCCCGATGAGGAGCCCGAAATCGAAGAGACACAGCTGTACTGACCCCAGGGCCTAGTTGGTCATCAACTCCTACATGACCACAACGACGACAACAAAAAAACTGAAGTAAAAAAAAAAAAGACTCGGAAAGCCTGATTCCTCTTCACCCTCCCCCAACTGGTTGGCACCGCCAAGTTAAAAACTCTTGAATGCGGTGCAACGTCCTATCAATTGCCCATGACTTTGCTAGCCCCCTCCCCCCAGCCTCCAAGGCTTTCACCACAGAGGGGCCAATCGTTGATTGTAATGCTGCTGGTGTTTTCACTCCCACCCTCCATATATTCCTTCCATTAACCATAGACATGCAGACACACACGCGCACACACACACACACACACACAAACACAATTTTTATTAAATAAAAAGAAACGTTAACTGTACATATGTTTTTTTTTCTTTCTGCTGCCTTTGTAATTTCACCGTTTTCTGCCTCGTTTTTGGCGTGACAACAACCCTCACCGTTAATTTATGTTTTCAATAGATGTGTTATCTGGATCTGTGCGGAATTATAGTACTGTCATGCTCTTGCATCTTATTTTCTTTTTATGCTTAACGAGTGGTGTAGAAAAAAAAGAGGAAAGAAACAAGAAACTTAGCTGTCATTTGTTTTATTATGTATTTATTGTTTGTTTTTTTCTAATTAAAAAGGTGGTACCACAGCATAAAAATGCACAGAAACCAAACGGATGAGGGGGGTGGTCAATGGGACATTACAATGCATGAGAATATAGGGCACATTTTAGATGGTGGAATCACTCAACCAATCAAAAATGGCAAAAGTAGGAGATCTACGAGCTCCAAACATGCTGCGCTGTGTTTCGAGCTTGCAGCTTGTACTTGCTTAAGTACAGTAGGTGTGTTCATTTACCAAAAAAGAAAAAAAAAAACCCACAAAGTGAAGATTGAAGGTATTTCATCATGGGTGGATCATAATAACCCCCCAATGAATGATTTTTAAATAAATGGCCAATTTACAAGCTCCAATCTGATCCATGATATGTCGCTTATTTTTTTATTTTATTTTTTTACCTGAGCCCAATTCTAAAAACGCCTTTCCGAAAACCTTCAAATTCTTATTCAAAAAGGAAAATGATGACGTTGCAAACTTGCATGCACGGTGACTGCCAGGATTGTACAAATAAGTACTGCAATACCGGCCATACATGGTTAGTCAGATTAATCTATTATGAAACAATAAAAATAAAAAAAATCTGTGATTTGTTAATATATAGGCTACTATTAGAAATGTAATGATCACAACAAAAAACATCCATTATTCAATTAACCTCCTCGAGCAAGGAGTTCTACATTTTCAATGTGGCTAATGCCCAGCCCTAGTCAGAGTCCAGAACAATATTGCTGTCATGGTATAGTAAATATAAAGTGTGAGGATGTCAAATTCCATGTGAAAATTGACCTTTGTTGTCCCAAATTATTACATTTTCTCACAATGCCAGACCTGCGTAATAGTATTTCTTTATGCAATTCAAGGAGTTGTGGACGGATTTGAAATTAATTAAATTAAGTTCTTGGATCTTTTTGGAGGTACTACTTCTTGTGTATTTAGGATACATCTAACTGCAAATATAATTCCTCCACAACAAATCTGACTATATTCCTCAGTCACAAATCGACATGCAAAACTTTTAATTGCTACACGTTATTTGAAACGGATACATTACACAAATCCTTCATAATTATTCTATTCCGATTGCCTTCCAAAGTTTGCACGAGGGGCCTATGTCAAACAATTCACCCCATAGTTGACTCACAAAACCATTTGAACCTCTAAACCAGTGGTTATAAAGGTTTTCTGAGCTCTGGTCCACTTGCAAATTTCTCCAAGGACGATTCTTTTCAAAGTGAAGCAAATGTGAAAATCACACCCGTGTAAAGTGAGTGGTGCAACTCTGTGTGGGGGTCCCCGGAAGTTCCAGACCCACAGGACCACGGCCAGGGTGCCGGCACGGTTCCGGCGAGCCGCCACAAGTCCGAAACGGTAGAGAAATGACAGAGTTACCGTGTGGGGGTCAGTCTACTGTACTGTACTGTACTGTACTCTACTGGCACACCCAAAATCATCATATATACAGTTAATATGTTTGTGTGTGTTTCACGCACAGGTGGTGAAAAACAAATGCTATTTTTGTGCTCAGACCTAGCCACCCAGCCACACACATAGCTCCATAAGGGAGTGGTTGCACCACTCAAAATATTTTAATGAACAAAACATCCCCCACACTGCTCTTGCTTAGCAGAAACGACGTTTCGGCCCCACTGGACCTTCATCTTTGTGTCTCCATCATCCATCTTCAAGCTTATCTGTAGTCGGGGCGCAGGGGCAACAGCTCCACCAGAGAACTCCAGACTCCCTCCCCAGAGCAACATTAGTAACTTCCTCCTGGGGGATCCCGAGGCGTTCCAAGGCCATTGAGTCGATGTGATACCATCTGTGCCCTGGTCTGTCACGGCGACATGCCTCGAAAACCTCCCTATGGAGACGCTCGAGAGGCATCCTAACCAGATGCCTATCTCTAGGGAGATGCCAGCCACCTGTCGAAGAAAACTCATTTCGTCCGCTTGTATTCGCAACCTTATTCTTTCGGTCATGACCCATACTTCCTGACCATGGTAAGAAGATTGCTCGGTAGACACTCTAGACAGAGAGCTTTGCCTTCTGCCTCAGCTCACTTTTCGTCACAACAGTGCAATACAGTGACTGCAATACCGCCTCTGCTGTTCCCATTCTCCGGCTGATCTCCTTCTCCGTCCTCCCTTCACTTGTGAACAAGACCCTGAGATATAGTTAAATTCTTTCACCTGGGGTAATGTCTCATTCCCTACTTTCTTTGTGTCTTTTTGTCTTTGTGTCTTTTAAAATGAAATTGGAAATGGTTAAGTGTGTCTAGTATAAATATTTAACCTATGAAAAGTATTAACAAGAGACTATTGACTATGATTGATCTATTGGCAACCAGATCGTTTTTGAGGGGCGCTAGCCCCTCCAATGTCTGGCTTTCGCAATTATGTCATATGGCAGCCAAGTCTATGGACTATTAATGTTTGTTCAGAGCACTTTTAACAGAGTGGCAGCAAAGTTTATGGACTTTTAAAGGTATATTCAGTGATTTCACTTAATTCAAATATCACTTATTCTTTTGTTTTGTTGTGATAATCCTCCCTACTATAGAGTGTGCTGGCCATATAAGGAGTTCCTCCCTGTCCCCAGTTAACCCCTGGGGGTCAAAAAACCTTAGGTTTCGTTTTTGACTCTCTATCCTGATTGGACGAAAGGCTGGGTCCCACAGCCAAAAACGAAAACTAAGGTTTTTTGAGTGAAATCACTGAATATACCTTTAATTGTGTGACGACATGTGTGACGACATGTGACATGTGACATGTTGAGTCAATATAAATGACATCCTGCGCCCATCACTTTACACCGGGGTGATTTGCATTTGAGGGAAACGAGGTGGAGGCACCAAGCGCCTTCTATGAACAGCGGCAGACCAGAACAACTGTTTTTAACACCCCCCATGCCATGCACGCTGCGTTTTAGACAGAAAATACAGCAGCCAGAATGATCATTAAAGAATATCAAGTCGTCCTGCCCATTTCAGTGGAGGAGTACCATGTGGGCCAGCTGTACTCGACCGCACAGGCTAGTAAGAGAGAGACGGGCGGAGGGCAGGGCGTGGAGGTGGTGGTCAATGAGCCTTACGAGGAAAATGGCATGAAAGGCCAATACACGCACAAGATCTTCCACATGACGAGTAACCTGCCTAGAATCGTCAGTATGCTGGCGCCGGAAGGTTCTGTTGATCTCCACGAGAAGGCCTGGAATGCATACCCTTACTGTCGGACAATTACGACTCACCCATACTTTGACAAGGACAACTTCTTCATTAAGGTCGACACGTTGCACAAGCCGGACATAGGAGAGGAGAATGTTCACGGATTAGACGCAACTGAGTGGGAGAATGCCGAGGTTGTTCACATCGACATTGCAAGTAAAGTATCGAAAGGCGACTACAAGCCTGATGAGGACCCTGCTATCTTCAGGTCAGAGAAGACAGGAAGAGGGCCCCTGGGACCTGACTGGAAGAACGTTGCGAGTGACTCCAGTGGTCCTCGCATGTGTGCCTATAAGCTAGTTACAGTCCAGTTCAAGTGGTGGGGTCTGCAAAGTAAAGTGGAGAACTGGGTACACGGCAAGCTAAAGCGCTTGATCACCCTCTTCAATAGACTGCTGTTTTGCTGGATTGACAAATGGATCGACCTGTCAATGGACGAAATACGATGTATGGAGGAAGACACTCAGAAGCAGCTTGATGAGATGATGAGGGAGAAAGGCGAATACAGCGGCATGGTTTTGGAGTGACTAATGGTGAAACTAATGAAACTGACACAAAACCCAGAAAAGTCCAAACTCGACTAGTCCCCGACTAGTCTATTTGCCAACGAGGCCAACAGCAGCTATTGACTCTGCCAGGCCGAAGGCATGCAGGAGGAGATTACGTTTTCACCTGTACAGTATGTCTATCTCACAAACCACTGCACTGATAAGCACCACATTCTTTGTTCACGCTGCCAGCCGGAACTCAATCCCTCAACTCAATTTGTTTTGTGTGAATTAATAATCTCTACAAGCGTTCACAGTGTATCACATTGTGATGTGTTGTGAGCTCCATTTTCACAAAAGTGAGCTTGTAGATCTATTTTCACAAAATTATTAAAATTGGCTATTGGAGGGCCGACGGGTGGGCGACACACAGCTGTGTCAATCACTCCGAAATAGCCATAAACATATACCCGATACACCCTTATGCATGTCATTAGAACTCAGATATAACCAAAACAAATCACACCCGTGTGAAGTAAGTGGTGCAACTCCGTGGGTGGGTCCCCGGGGGGTGTGTGGGGGGGGGGTTCCAGACCCACAAGGAACGCACCCAGGGTGCCGGCCCGATTCCGGCGAGCCGCTCGCGTCCAAAACGGTTGAGAAATGACAGTCACCGTGTGGGGGTCCCTCTACTGTACTGTACTGGCACACCCGAAATCACCATATATACAGTTAATATGTGCGTGTGTGTTGTCCCTGTGATGCAATATGTCTTGTTGCACGTTGACCCACGTTGACCACTTGACCCACATTCTAGTGATTCAACGCATGGAATTTTAGCGTTAACTCCTTGCAACCGTTTGGACCCAAGGAGTTGCATGGTGACCCCTTTGGTGTGGTTAGGGCTTAAGGTTTAAAGTGCTCTAAACAAACATTAAAAGTCCATAGATGTGGCTGCCACTCTGTTAAAGGTGCTCTAAACAAACATTAAAAGTCCATAGACATGGCTGCCACTCTGTTTTTAAAATGCTCTAAACAAACATTAAAGGTCCATAGACTTGGCTGCCTTGGCTGCCACTCTGTTAAAGTGCTCTAAACAAACATTAAAAAGGCTGCCATATGACATAATTCCAAAAGTTCCATGTTAACTATGAATTATGTTCTGTTATAAGCTTTCAGCTTCTACCTATTCCTTTTGATCACCTTCGTGTTTTGTAACAGCTTCCATTCATTGTAAATATTGTATTTGAAACTGAAGGATGATCAAATAAACTGAACTAAACTAAACCAGACTTTGGAGGGGTTAGCCGCTAGAGCCCCTCAGAAAACAGATAGGCCTACTCAAATATACTAAATATGAACTTAAAGACCACTTCACCCATTTTCAACCTATCTTCACTGCTCATTATAATATGGTACAATATGGTAAATATGGTACAATTAATTTTTGTCTCAGACAGTTCAGAATCCTCCTATACCAAAAATCCAAGAATCCAATCCAATAGAAACTGCAATATTTTTGTTCCTGTAAAGGGAAGCCATTGTTCTCGCGTTTAAAAATAAATAAATAAAAATAAATCACACTTGTGTGAATTGAGGGGTGCACTTATCATCATACATCATCATACATCATCACATTCTGTGCTCAGCCAATCAAATCATCACAGTCCGTGGTACAAACACACAAATCTGTGCATAGGAGGGAGTTCCTAGCGCCCCTCAAAAAGGTGTCCTCCGAGACATAGATACGGTAGAAATAATAATTATTATATAATTATATCAGTGAGATGACATTTTACGTCATCATAATTTCAATCATAATTCAAGTCCATATACACTTGGCTGGGCCTGGAAATGTATCATTATAATGGTTCTCAACAAACCATAGACTTGGCATAAGATAGCCTGACGAAGGTCGTGTAGGCCGAAACGTTGCTGTTTCTTTAACTAAAGTTCTTCACTGCATTTGAAGACAGTATGCAGGAGTCCTTCTTTTTTGAGGGCGCTAGCGCTTCCTGTACAGCTTTTGTCCCCACACGTCTCATATTTGCCATGATGTCATCACTCATCAACCTTCTGATCAAAGTATAGGTGACAAAGCTTCAGCAAACAAATGCCTTCTAAATCAGTTTGGTTCTCACATTTGAAACATTTTCAAAAATAAGAGATGTATACTGCTCACTGCACTGCGCAAAGTGAGCTTTTTTATCTGATATTTTTGAATAGCCAATGCAAAAATAATCTAAAATAACACAGATGCTTTCCCAGTTTTAATAAGCTGAGTTGAGCTGAGTGAGTTTTGTGTCTTTTATGCATGCCCAAACAAACCTCATGTCAGAATGGGTTGAAACTTTCCACAGTGTTGTGTTAAGATCTGGGGAACTTTTTGAAATGTTCCATACTTATGGAACATAAATACTTACTTATAAGCTTTTGTTTTAATTGCTGGATGTCAATGGAGAGGCGGCTTCAGTTGAAATGTCGCCCAAATATGGAGATGACTATGTCATAGTACTGATGTCGTAGTAGTGACATAATATACCTGCATGGCTGACATCATAGACTGGCTTCCAGGTTCTTTGTTCCTATATTTAATTTGAGCAGAGCTGGCAGCTCAGGTACCTGGCAACAATGGAAGCGAGCTTTTGTGTGGCATCTCGTCTGAATTCATGTTCTTAAAGTTTTTTTCCAAATACAAGCCAGATGTTGACACAGAATATCAACAGAGGCCACACAAGCATGTCAGACTCGGACAGCGACGAGGACAGCCCCTTCTCTCTAACTGGCTTCCTGTTTGGAAACATCAATCTGGAAGGCCAGCTTGAGGATGACAGCATTCTAGACGTTGAGACCAAGAAGCACCTGGCTGGTTTGGGTTCCCTGGGTCTGAGCTCACTCATCGCAGAGATCACGGAGGGGGATGAGAAAGAAGAGAACAGGGATGCTGAGTTTTGGGAGAAAAGCACAGACGCAGATGCAGTTGATTACTCTGACATCAGTGAAGTTGCTGAAGATGAGACAACAAATTATTCCCAGGCCATGGGAGGTCTGCAGCCAGCAAGGAAAACTGATGATGATGAGGATTATGATGCAGACTTGGAGGATAATAATTCTAATCTCATGCACCCCCCTCCACCTCCAAGTTTAAGTACACCCGGCAAGACAGAGGAACCCTCTCCTCAGACCACTGCAAGTGGGGAAGACGGTGATACCATCATCCCACCTTCCGTCATTGCTCCCTCCTCAGAAGATAAGATGGAATTCAGCACATTGTCAGACTCTGAGTTAAAGACTGACCATACGTGTAAGGGCTCTGGAGCAGGTGGGCCGCCAGGGAGCCTCACCCTTCCACTGGCTGGCATCATGCAGAAGGATGCTGCCAAAGCCTTACCAAGTGCCACTGAGCTCTTCCCGGAATTTAGGCCTGGGAAGGTGCTTAGATTCCTACGACTGTTTGGTCCCGGAAAGAACATACGATCGGTATGGAGAAACGCCCGAAGAAAGAAGAAACGTAAGCATCGTGAGCACCAGCCCCCGTCTCCGGAGAACGAGCCCATGGAGCAATCCCTCGAGAAGAAGTCTGCTTGGACTTACGACTACCCTCCCGCTCCACCATCAGAACAGTGTATCTCCGATGACGAGATAACCATGATGGCGCCTGTAGAATCCAAGATTTCTAAGACATGCTGCGACAGGGACAAGGACACAGAGTCTCAACCCAGTGTTCCGGAGTGGCGACATGGTCCTGCTCAGCTGTGGTATGACTTGCTGGATGTACCCGAGGACGGCACCAACTTCAACTACGGCTTCAAAATGAAAGAGGAGCAAGGGGATAGTGGTGAGAAAGACAAACAGGGCCTTGAGAATGAGCTGTTCTTGATGGTCACCCAGCTCAGGTGGGAGGATAACATCATCTGGGACGGGGAGGGCATCAAAATGCAAAAAGTGAGTCCAACAGGTCTTTCTGGAAGTAAATCCCAGCTGGTGCCCCCCACATCTCCAGCCAGGCCCAAAGCATCTTCGATATATGGCTCGAAGCAGGACAAAGACAACCATGACTATCAAGCCTCTCTTGAAGGCAACTCCCCATATTTCCCCATCTTCCCCATCGATAGCGGGGAGCTGGTATATCAACGCTGGGAGGACCACATAATTTGGGATGACCAGGCAATGGATTGTCTGCTCACGCCACCCGTCCTCACTCTGGACAATGATGAGGACATCATTCTTGAAATTCCCGACGAGAAGGAGGAGAGAACGTCCAACTCCCCGTCCAAAGAGGACAAAAAAGAGTCGGTGATGAAGAAAACACGGATGCTGTTGGGGAAGACGGGGGTGATAAAGGATGACCCACAGCAGATTGTCTCTCAGCCTGATGTAGTGAAAGACCCTTGGAATCTTTCCAACGACGAGTTCTATTACCCCAAACAACAGGGTCCGAGAGGGAGCTTTGTTGGCAATATAATTCAGCACTCCACCCCAGCCGCGGAGCTCCAACAGCCATTCTTCCCTACCCACATGGCCCCCGCGAAACTCCGGCTGTTCCACCGACCCGCCTTGAAGAAGTATTCTTCTGGCGCATTGGCTCAGCCTGGTCCCCACTCTGTCCAGCCTCTAATCAAACACATAACGAAAAAGGCCCAGATGAGGGAGCAGGAGCGCCAGGCGTCAGGTGGAGGAGACATGTTCTTTATGCGAACAGCCCAGGATTTGACAGGCAAAGATGGTGACCTGATCCTGGCAGAGTACAGCGAGGAATACCCTCCGCTCATCATGCAAGTTGGCATGGCCACCAAAATCCAAAACCACTACAAAAGGAAAGCCGGGAAGGATCCTGGAGCTCCGGATTGCAAGTATGGCGAGACGGTGTACTGCCACACATCTCCCTTCCTGGGTTCTCTGGACCATGGACAACTGCTGCAAGCGTTTGAGAACAATCTTTTCCGTGCCCCCATCTACCCACACAAGATGCCGGACACAGACTTCCTGGTTGTGCGAACGCGTCAAGGCTACTACATAAGAGAGGTCATGGACATCTTTGTGGTTGGTCAAGAATGTCCCCTGTTTGAGGTTCCAGGGCCCAACTCCAAACGAGCGAACACCCACATCAGAAACTTCCTAAATGTGTTCATCTATCGTCTGTTCTGGAAAAGCAAGGATCGGCCCCGGAGGATTCGTATGGAAGACATAAAGACAGCCTTTCCGTCACACTCGGAGAGTAGCATCCGGAAACGCCTAAAACTCTGTGCCGACTTCAAGCGAACAGATAGGACGAGAAGGAAAGACTCTAACTGGTGGGTACTGAAGCCTGATTTCAGACTGTCTACAGAAGAGGAGATCAGAGCCATGGTGTCTCCTGAGCAGGGCTGCGCTTACTACAGTATGCTGGTAGCCGAACAAAGGCTCAAGGATGCTGGATATATTCTTCATTCTCCTCTAGATGAGGAGAATGAAGAAGACTTGAAGATGGAGGATGAGCCTGAGGTCCGAAATGCGCCTTGGTACACAACAAGAGCCTTCATTTCTGCCATGAAGGGGAAGTGTCTGTTGGAGGTCATGGGCGTGGCCGATCCCACAGGCTGCGGAGAGGGCTTCTCCTATGTCAAAGTGCCCAACAAGCCCACTCAACAGAAGAACGACAGAGAGCCTCAGCCAGCCAAGAAGACCGTGACAGGTACGGATGCCGATCTGCGGAGGCTGTCACTTAAGAATGCCAAGCAAATGCTGCGTAAATTTGGCGTTCCGGAAGAAGAGATTAAGAAGCTCTCCCGCTGGGAGGTGATTGACGTGGTAAGAACCATGTCAACAGAAAAAGCAAGTATGGGTGAGGGACATGAGCATCGTGACATGAGCAGGTTCGCCAGAGGATCCCGTTATTCTGCGGCTGAACACCAGGAGCGCTACAAGGAAGACTGCCAGAGGATCTTTGACCTGCAGAACAAGGTGTTGGAGTCCACAGAGGTGCTCACCACAGACTCGGACAGCAGCTCGGCCGAGGACACGGAGGACTTGGAAGAGTCGGCGAAGGATATTGAGAACCTGCTGCAGAATAAGAAGACCAGCTCCCAGCTGTCCCGCGAGAGAGAGGAGCAGGAGAGGAAGGAACTGCACAGGATGATGATGGATGAGGATAGCGACAATGATAACAAGGGGCGGATGGAGCGCCACAAAGGATTCTCCAGGGGCTTGTCCCCCAGATGCCCTAAGGACAATGCCTCCTCAGCCACCTGCCTGAATCCCTCTGCCACTGGGCGCCGGCTGAAGATCTACCGCACCATCAGGGAGGAGGATGGCAAGGAGTATGTGCGCTGCGAGACAGTGCACAAGGCAGCGCTCATCGACGCCTACATTAGGTTCCAAGAATCCAAGGATAGCGAGTTCATACAAGAGGAGATGAGGACGAAAGGAAGGCACAAAGGAGGAACAAAGGAACCGAGGAGGCTGAAACGGAAACTGGAGAAAGACAAATTCAAAGCCCCCCCGGAGAAGAAGACAAAGAAGATCAGGGGGAGGACAGGCCTCAAGATCAAATAAAGTGCATCAACACAGGATAAAAACGCATCTACGTAAGCAATTACATACTGTATGTGTCACACTCTACCCCACATTCTAATATGTCTCTTGACATTTGACACCTTTAACATTTGCGACAATTATGTCTATTTAATCCTTTAATCCTGCAGCTTTAATCCTGGGTGTACCTATAGTGGGCAGTATGGCACGAGGTCTTTCAGGTGACCCAATAATGAAACACTCATCCTACTGTTTTCCGCTTACACCTTACAGCCTGGTATAGACTGACTGTTTGGGAGGGCACTTCCGTTTTATATTACTGCCCATTGAAACATTCATAGATTCTTGATTCTTGTTTTGGTGTGTGCTGTGTGTGGAAAGTTAGGCCAAGGAGTTGAGCAGTTTGTCATTTAGTATGATTCATGAATTCTTAAACTTTGCTTTGTCTCGCCTCTCGCCCCATTTCCAAGGTGAAAACATGGACTGGCTTCTAGAATGGTTTAGCATTACAAATATCTCTAGTTATCACAGACTGTTGTGAATTCTTCACTTATGTTTTATGTTAATGATTTGGTGGTTTTGTCAGTTCGAAGAAGTTATTGGTATATATCTTACTATTAAATTAAACAAGGTCATCAATCAAATCAAATCATAAAATTGAGGCAAATTATTTTGGGCAATTATGGGCGAGGTTATTTTTCATTTAATGTTAAATGCTGATATGCTTATCCAAAGTTAATAATGTATAAGCACCTAGGTATTATTCAGGATATGTGTACTATTATGCAATGTGTGGACTGAATGGAGGCCTTATACCATGCACTCAACCTTTCTTGTTCTTTCTTTCTGATTAATTATTCTTTCTTTGAGACCCTGGTTTAAAAAGATGATTTTGATATAATTTTCTAAAACAGAATACATGAGATTCATTGCGATATTAATCACAATATACTGTAGGCGGTGATTTTGAAGCACATCGTTATAATAGTATGTATTGTAAAAAAATAATTACAAGTCAGTTGAATTTGGCTGGAGACCCCTGGGGTGTCCCCGGACCACACATTGGACAAACCCTGAGCCAGTGTGTCATCACCACCACATGCCTCGACTGTATAGGACACAGCATGGCACCACATGCTGGGCCTATACGCTGTGTATAATTGTTTTGGGTGGAAATTGTGGGGAGTACCGCTCAAGGAAATGACGTTGTCACTTTACAAATCATTTAGATTCTGCGTGAATGAAATATGTGTTGTGATTGGTCGAAAACATATCGTATCCGGGGGAAATATATCTGACGGATGTTCCGGCCCGATTCACTATTTGTTGTGACCAGGCTTTTCTCTTCGCCAATGAGTAAGGCTGGGACCGATCGCTAATGGCATCATGTCGTTGGGATCCGGAACCGGACTCGGCTCAAATCGTTGGGATCCGGAACCGGACTCGGCTCAAACAGCATGGCACCATATCATAATGTTGGGATCCGGAACCGGACTCGGCTGTATGGGAGACGGCATAGCACCATGGCATTGGGATCCGGAACCGGGCTCGGCTGTACGGGAGACAGAATGGCACCATGGCATTGGGATCCGGAACCGGGCTCGGCTGTACGGGAGACGGCATAGCACCATCGCATTGGGATCCGGAACCGGGCTCAGCTGTACGGGAGACAGAATGGCACCATGGCATTGGGATCCGGAACCGGGCTCAGCTGTAGGGGAGACAGAATGGCACAATGGCATTGGGGTCCAGAACCGGATACAACTGTTCCATCTCATTTGGGATAGTTTCTGTAACTTTTGTAACCGTCTGTAACCTTATATGCACAGCTTTGTGTGTCTGTTTGTGTGTACCATGTTGCAAATGATTTGATTGGCTGAGCATGGAATATGATGCATGATGATCTAGCCTGGACAGCATTCCATTTGGGGTTTATGATCCGGTCGGGAGCGGAAGGTAACTGTCGTCATGTTGTAGTCATCTAGCAGGAAACCACAAGGCGGAATCAGAACTATTAATGGGTACTTTCTTATTCCGCCTTGTGGTTTCCTGCCTGATGACTACAAATCAAACATGATGTAAATTAGCATCCACTCCAGACCGGTTCACACTGCGATTTTGGAACACGCTTTCCTCCGAGGTGAAAAGCCTGGTGACGCAAGGTTAATGATGATCAGGTTCAGGTTCAGGTTTATTTGTCATATGTATAAATAAATACAATGACATTACTTTGCTTCAAGCAATCTCAGTCTTATATGCACCAGTGGGAACAGGACAAAAACAAACAAACAGCTATAGTGCAAAAGAAATGTAAGAACACAAAATGAGTCTATGGACTTTGTTTAGAGCATTGATGATGTACTGTAAATGATGTACTGTAAATCGTTTGCCATCCAAGTCTATGGGCCGATTCATACTCCTATTTTACCGCTGTTTCGGCGCTGTAGTGCCGAAATGATTTCGGCTCGTCAGAAATTTTCAGTAGCACCAAAGAGCCGACTTTAGGACGGTACCAGCCCCCCCGAACCTCAAATGACGTCAAATTGTAGGCTCTACAGCGCCGAACCGACTTTTATTCGGCTCTAAAATAGGAGTATGAATCGGCCCTATGTACGTAAGATGTCATGTGGCCGATATAAATAGCGGTACAAAGTTGTGACTTATTCCGGCGGTGGCTCAGGGGTAGAGTGCCTGGATGGTAACCGTAAGGTTGCCAGTTTGAACCCGGGCTCCCCCAGAGTTACTGTCGAAGTGTCCTTGAGCAAGACACTGAACCCCTAATTGCTCCCGATGTGCTAGTTGGTGCCTTGCATGGTTTCCGCTGCCATCGGTGTATGAATGTGTGTGTGAATGGGTGAATGTAATGCACAATCTCTGTAAAGCGCCTTGGATAAAGGCGCTATATAAATGCACCATTTACCATTTACCATTTATTCCGTTAAATACAGTAACACACTGCATTTGTGAGCTGGTGGAATTTTAGATGTGTTTTGGTTTGTTGTAATTTTCATTGTTTTATAATTTTGCATGTTGTACAGTGAGATTATTGTCGAGTGATTTTACTTTATTTAGCTTAATATATTTATTTCTGTTTGAACTGCATGATTTTGTATAACTTCATTTTTCCACTGACTGGCTATACCATAACTCACTAGGACCTGCAGTTGAGTGACTGACTTGCACCTGGGACTGGGCGTGGCCAGCAATCAGGAGCCCTATATATTGGGGCTGGCAAAGGGAACAAGGGGAGAGAAACAGAGGAAGGAGAAGGCTGTGTTGGGAGAAGGAGGAATGGGGGCAGCTCCATGGGCTGGGTGGGGCCAGGACACTCCAGCTGGGGGCCAGCGGTAGCCATGATTGTCGACCACAGATGGGCTGTAAGTGCCATGAGAGCCAGGCCTTCGACACTGTAAGCGCCACGACCGCGGCCCCTGGCTGGTGTGTGCCCGGCTTGGCCTTGCCCATGGGCCATGGGGGGTGGCTGTTCGGAGAACATGAGACACACAGAATGCAGCAGGGGACAGAGAGAGAGAGACGACCCAGATGGACGAGGCTGGAGAGAAGGAGCGAGTGCTGCTTACGTGTCATGCATCGTAGGTGGCCGGTTCTGATGCCGGCTGCTGCTGCTGTAAGTAACCTTCTGATGCACTACTCGCTCACATACCTGTCTACCAAAGCCCTTTGATTAATAGAAGATGTTGGAACCGTTGTACTGGCCTACCTGCGTGTGATTGCAGGAGCTGTTTGTGAAGTGGAAGAGTGACCAGGATATTCCAGACTATAGGCCTACTCTTCCAGAGAACCTCCCCTGCACCAATCCCTACCTCTGAGCTAATGTTGCACATGTTGAAGGACTAGAGTGTTTTAAGAGTTGTTTATTTTAATGTAATAAAAGTATTTGTTCGTTCATTCAAATCGGCCTCTGTTTTAAGTTTGCCTTTTATATTTGAAGTTGTCCACGAACCTGTGTTGCCTTGTTTTTATATTAGTATTATTTAATAGAGGACCAGACCTCTCAAAAAGATGGCGTGGTCGGCTGATTGAATCTTTAAGCTAAGCTCCTCTGCAGTATATATTTTTTAGTGCTTTTGTGTTTTTAGCTAGTGCCACACATTCAAGTCTCGTGGAGGAGAATGATGATAGTGCCACTGCCACACCCCTAAAGAACGAGAAGGAAATGGACTTTTTAGGTAGTATGACAGTGGAAATGATAGGGCACGATGACAAGTTTGAGCAATGGTGCGATTGCAATGGTCTTGTCTTGACTTTAAGCCAAGAAAGCACCAGCCAGGTAAATGGAGAAGAACTCTTAAAGGTATATTCAGTGATTTCACTCAAAAAACCTTAGGTTTCGTTTTTGGCTGTGGGACCCAGCCTTTCGTCCAATCAGGATAGAGAGCCAAAAACGAAACCTACGGTTTTTGACCCCCAGGGGTTAACTGGGGACAGGGAGGAACTCCTTATATGGCCAGCACACTCTATAGTAGGGAGGATTATCACAACTAAACAAGAAAATAAGTGATATTTGAATTAAGTGAAATCACTGAATATACCTTTAACCATTACGAGGTGGGCAAGGATAAAGATGATGACGCCACACCACTAAAAGCAAATTGAGTTGAATTTACAAGAGATGACGGTGGAAATGAATGAAAGTGACTCGTGGCAGCCACAGTGCGCGCCCCTCACTTCACCTGCGATTGTTTTTAACACACTGTCTGTCAGAGCTGGCATGTGGACCACCATGTACAAATGGTCCATTTGGTTCCATGTGTACACTCTCTGAGTTACAGACACTTGTGCAGCATGTTGTGCCCCATGTTAGGTTTGCCATCTTCAGTTCAGAGTTCAGACAGAGGTCACAAAAAGTAAAATAATTTGCTCTCTCCTCTGAGATGTAGTGGAGTAAAAGTACTGAGCATTGGAAATAAATAAAGTAAAAGTACTTGAGTATACGGTACTTAAGTAAATGTAATTAGTTACTTACAGTGGTTCCCAGCCTTTTCTGGATCAGAGCAAGTGTCCACTTCCCACCCCTGTCTCCACTTAATGTGGCTGTCGTGGTCAGACAGGTGAGCCGTGAGCATTTTCAGATTTATTTACACATAATCAATCAATCGATTGTGTTAAAAAAAAAAAAACTTGTGTTTTGCCAATTATTTGGGAGCCCACCTTCAATAGTGTCACAGCCCAGTGGCCGGTTGGGAATCGCTACTTTAGCATTAAATGTAAAGACCTTTTTATGTGCTCCAGCAGTAACTGTTTATGGTAACACAAATGTAGGCTACAACATTCCTCAAACTTTTTTGTGTCAAGGACCCCCACATTATATTTGTATATTATCTGCTCTTTTTGAGAATAATAAATAATAATAATACATTTTATTTATAACGCACTTTACATTTGAAACAAATCTCAAAGTGCTACAGGCAGAAAAAATTAAGATACGAATAAAAATAAGAATAAAACAGTTAAAAACAGCACACAGGGCAGCTTAAAAGTCTGACTGGGCAAATGCCTTACTGAAGAGAAAGGTCTTTAGTCCCTTTTTAAAAGCGTCCACGGACTGTGGTGCTCTCAGGTGGTCGGGGAGGGTGTTCTAAAAACAATGTTCTAAATCCTTAAGAGTTTTCTGAAACAATACATTCCAAAATGACACAGATGCAGCTTTCCGGACTTTAATAATTGAAAATAAATAAATTCCGTATATAAATAATTTGAAACTTATAAATGTCATGTAATATAGTAAAATAGGCCTACTATGAAAGGTCACCTGACCAGGTGGTCACTGGTCAGTTCATCTCCATCTTGGACCTCTGGACAAAGAGGTGTCTTCCTCAGACCTCTAGGCCTACTCTGCAAACATATTAAGTACATCAAACAGGAACACATCAACAGATGTGAAATATATCTGTGGCCTTAAAACCGTTTTGTTGCAATGAGTTGACTAGTCACTAGTTGCATTGGTGCGGTCTGGCCTACAGGCCTGCCCTGGCTACCACCAATTATATGAAGATAAGGTTGACATTGGATAAAGCGCTCCCATGGCCTTTTGATTAATCGAAAATGGAGGACCCTGTCCCTGATTCAAACAAGTCTGTATAGTGCTTTTTCTGGTTTTATCCAATAGATTTTGTATTGAGTACCTTCCCTGGACAGTAGAGTAGATTGTAGGCTACCCATTGTGAAATATAGTAATACAAATTTCAATCAATCAATCAATCAATCAATCAATCAATCAATCAATCAATCAATCAATCAAATCGCTGCACCTCATAGTTATATAGTTATATAGCGCAACAGCGCCTCCAAGTGGGAAACACACGCTTTGGTTTGCTTTGGTTTGGTTGCAAACGGTGCGCGTGACGTCACGATTGCAATTCCCATGGAGTTCGTAGCGAGGAGGAGGAGGAGGAGGAGGAGGAGGAGGTTGGCCCAGCCTGCTTGCTGTAACTGCTAGGGAGAGAGAGAGAGCTCGTCGGTCTCATCCGATCTCCACCAACCAACCTACCCCCGGTGCAAGCTAGCAGACAAACTCGCTCCTTTCTCTGTATTTGACTTGATCTCCGCCGGGGTGGACCCACCAGGCCAGGCGAGGCAAGGCGAGTTGGCCCACCGACGAGGTAAGGTAACAATAACAATAATAACCAAAAAAACCTTATGCTGATTTTATATTAAAAGCGCACAGTATGGAATGAATGCGTGTCTCTCCAAGCAAGGACACACACTGAGATGATGTTAGTTAGCCTGACGGGCTCATGGTATATATATTATATATAGTGGTGGTGGTGGTGGTGCTAGCCGACACACACACACACACACACACACACACACACACACACACACACACACACACACACACACACACACAGCCTGTCATACATTCATTCACAACGAGAGAGCGAGGAGGCGATTGTTTTTTGTTCGGGAGGATAAGAAAGTCGTAAACAATAGCAGTAGTCACTGCTGTTTTTCTGCTACTTTGTTTACACGACCGAGATTTATTTCTCGATGTATTTATCCACGTATGGTTAGGCTAGAACTACACAGCCACCCACCATATATAAAAGTCGGGTTGTTTTTTGGTACACAATACAATACATGACAACAAACAGGCTATATAGGCAGCACCCACCCAGCTGGGTCATGCAATGAACCTTGTTGCAACTTGCATTGCTGCTGGCATGATTACTACAACAAGGTTGATTACACACACCGATATGTACAGTCCAGTCCAGTTAACACATAGGGACATCACCCCGGCTTGCACAGGGAATGCATGCACTGATGCGTGCATTTGTTGCATGAGGGGGGCCCTCATGCATGCATGTCATACTGTACAGTGTACATGCACTGTTTTCAAAAGTAACGTCTATATGCCATTGTTCTTATTATTATTATTATTATTATTGCATCCAAAACGACTGTTTGCACTGAAGTGACAATGCATTACAAAGGCTTTACAAAGGCTTGGCCCCTTCAAGAGGACTTACTACACAGTAACATGCTCGGAGTTACAAGTGTGTCCATTTGTTAAGCTCTGAGAGTATACAGCTGTACACACATGTATCCAAATGTACATTTTGCACACTAATGATATTTAAGAGCGACCATCTCTAAGGCATCTAGAAGTCTCATAATATAGGCCTCCCTTTTGGGTGGTGGGTGAAGATCCATTGCGAGTCGCAGGGGTGGAAAACATTCTAACACAACAGTGATATGTTACCATGCATTCTGAAGTTTATTACACACACAGAGTAATGTATACAATAGGACAGATCTATGACGTCCCTAGTAGATTATGGAAACCATGATAACACGCTTGCATCTCATATCATATTGTACGTACAGTCAGTCCCTCTTATACAGTGGTAGACAATCAAGACAATGTCATGGTTATCAATATGCTTATGCAGCCATATCATAACGCACACTAGCTCACACTTAACCCCTACAATAGGCCCCTAATAGTGTGTGTCAGACTCTTAATAATGCAATCCCAACTATGCATTTCGAGTGAACGCTGAATTTGGTTGGATGATTATATAATTACACTCTGAATGTTTTTTGTGTGTGTTCTGCATCCTGGAAGAGCTGTTAGGCTAAAGCCAGAGGATTTAGGATCGACTTTAGTTTGAGTCAGAATTTAAAATAAGAATAATACAAAAAACATTAAAGTACATGTCACCATTTAAGAAAAAAAACTGTCTGTCACCTTTGCCCTCTCATTTACATTACCGGCATTTTATGAGTGAATTGACATAGCCTAGTTAAAGAAGTTATATGCCTCATCGGTACTGAAGTGAGTGAGCCCTAGCTGTTCTTTACTGACATCCTGCAGTAAAAGTTTGAGAGAGAGAGAGAGAGAGAGAGAGAGAGAGAGCAAAGTCCTTCCAGGAAAATGTCTTTAACCCCAGTACACAACTGTAGTTATTGCTTCTTTTGTGTGTCATCATCAGATGTCCAGCTCAGTAGCGTACAGCTACGCCCTCGTCTCAGGTCCCACATCGAAGAGGCCATCCTCTAAGGGTGGTTCATACAGTGGACAGGCCTCTGAGGGTGGTTTATACAGTGGACAGGCCCCTGAGGGTGTTTTATACAGTGGACAGGCCCCTGAGGGTGGTTTATACAGTGGACAGGCCCCTGAGGGTGGTTTATACAGTGGACAGGCCTCTGAGGGTGGTTTATACAGTGGACAGGCCTCTGAGGGTGGTTTATACAGTGGACAGGCCTCTGAGGGTGGTTTATACAGTGGACAGGCCCCTGAGGGTGGTTTATACAGTGGACAGGCCCCTGAGGGTGGTTTATACAGTGGACAGGCCTCTGAGGGTGGTTTATACAGTGGACAGGCCCCTGAGGGTGGTTTATACAGTGGACAGGCCCCTGAGGGTGGTTTATACAGTGGACAGGCCTCTGAGGGTGGTTTATACAGTGGACAGGCCCCTGAGGGTGGTTTATACAGTGGACAGGCCCCTGAGGGTGGTTTATACAGTGGACAGGCCCCTGAGGGTGGTTTATACAGTGGACAGGCCCCTGAGGGTGGTTTATAGTACAGTGGACAGGCCTCTGAGGGTGGTTTATACAGTGGACAGGCCTCTGAGGGTGGTTTATACAGTGGACAGGCCCCTGAGGGTGGTTTATAGTACAGTGGACAGGCCTCTGAGGGTGGTTTATACAGTGGACAGGCCCCTGAGGGTGATTTATACAGGGGACAGGCCCCTGAGGGTGGTTTATACAGTGGACAGGCCCCTGAGGGTGGTTTATACAGTGGACAGGCCCCTGAGGGTGGTTTATAGTACAGTGGACAGGCCTCTGAGGGTGGTTTATACAGTGGACAGGCCTCTGAGGGTGGTTTATACAGTGGACAGGCCCCTGAGGGTGGTTTATAGTACAGTGGACAGGCCTCTGAGGGTGGTTTATACAGTGGACAGGCCCCTGAGGGTGATTTATACAGGGGACAGGCCCCTGAGGGTGGTTTATACAGTGGACAGGCCCCTGAGGGTGGTTTATACAGTGGACAGGCCTCTGAGGGTGGTTTATACAGTGGACAGGCCTCTGAGGGTGGTTTATACAGTGGACAGGCCCCTGAGGGTGGTTTATACAGTGGACAGGCCCCTGAGGGTGGTTTATACAGTGGACAGGCCCCTGAGGGTGTTTTATACAGTGGACAGGCCCCTGAGGGTGATTTATACAGGGGAGAGGCCTCTGAGGGTGGTTTATACAGTGGACAGGCCTCTGAGGGTGGTTTATACAGGGGACAGGCCCCTGAGGGTGGTTTATACAGTGGACAGGCCTCTGAGGGTGGTTTATACAGTGGACAGGCCCCTGAGGGTGGTTTATACAGTGGACAGGCCCCTGAGGGTGGTTTATACAGTGGACAGACCTCTGAGGGTGGTTTATACAGGGGACAGGCCCCTGAGGGTGGTTTATACAGTGGACAGGCCCCTGAGGGTGGTTTATACAGGGGACAGGCCCCTGAGGGTGGTTTATACAGGGGACAGGTCGGCTGGCCATAGACGTAAAAAGGTAGACACCTCCTTCGGCAACATGGAGGCAAGCTTTCCCGAGCATAGCGGGAGCATGACGGAAGCTTGCCAAGCTTCTGTGTGCGTAACGGAAGGAGTCGTTCGGTAAACCAATCAGACAGGCAATGTAAACGTTTGTTTTCTCATGCCAATAAAGCTCCCTTGGATTGAATTGATTGAAGTCCTGGAAAAGACGCGTTGTGATTGGCCAGTAGTCACTTGAGTGGCAGCGACGCAGCGTGCCTTCCACACCGCTCCGCTTGACTTCCGCCTCACGCTGGAGACACATTGCTCCAATGAACTGCAGCGGCCAATGAGGCATCTATTTTGTCATCTATGGTCTGCTACGGCTCCCGGCACTCACACGCTGCTCCATCCACCAGGCCCCACTTCCTCATGGATGTTTTGAAACGTCCGACCCCAGTTCACAGGCAGCAGGGTCCATTGCCGGCGTGACAGTTCCTCTCCTTCCATGCCGCCTCTCCAGGGTCCTGGATGTATCGGTGGCTGCGTGTTAGCCCGGCTCACTCCCACTCCTGCTTCCAGGCTGCTGCCAGCCATGCCTCTGTACTGTAGACTGGTCCTCAGGGGGCAGTGGAGCTGCTCTTGGGGCAGCTCTTGTGTCACCTTGTTGTTGTACGGGTGGCGGGACTTGAGTCTATTTAGAGGCAGGACTGTTGTGGCGGTGTTGTGCAGTACAGGATATGCCAGTCATATCCCCAGGCTTTCCTTGCTATGGGTGAGGGCAGCAGCCTCTCGTCGGAGGTCGGCCGGGGAAATTCTGGCAGGTGGAACACAGGGGGTGGGCTTCAGGGAGCCAGTTATGGTCCGATTGAGCATTTCCTATGGCAACGTCCACCTTCCTGGCATGTGGGCTCTCTGTACCATGCTGGGGCACAGTATTTGGCTCTGTTCAGATAAATTATTCCTGTCAGCGTTGAATACTAAAGGACATGGCCACTCCTTACAATTTATTCATTTAGCAGACGCTCTTAACCCAGAGCGATTTACATTAAGCAAGAACAAAAAAAGCATGGCAATACATCACATACATAACAAGTAGTTATCATGAAACATGCGTAAGCTAATAACGTAACAGTGGAATGTCTATATAATGAAACTGTACATATATACTATAAAGTGCCTACATTTAGTGCCTACAAAATGCTATTGTAGTGTTGTCTACATAAAATGCTATAAGTCTGTATAAAATGCTATCTAAGTCTACATAAAGTGCTATCTAGGTTACATAAGTTGAGCCTTTGCATATGCCTGTAAGGTCGTCGGGGCTAGGGCAAGTGCTATGGGCCATGATGGAGTCTGAAGAGGTGGGTTTTCAGACTACGGCGGATGATTGGGGTTGAGGCTGTTTTGATTGTAATTTTGGAGCCAGAAGGGAGAAGAGTTTGGGGAGTGTGGAGCGTTGTTTTTAGTGAAGGTACTTCCAGCTTCCCTGCGTTGGCTGATCTGAGTGCGCGGGAGGGTTTGTAGGGATCGATCATACTTGCAAGATATGGGAGAGCCATACCTTTGGTTGCTTTGAATGCCAGCATCAGAGTTTTGTATGCTGTGCGAGTGTGCGGGCAGTGACCGGGAGCCAATATTGCTGTGGTTATTATGCGTTTTATATTATTGTGTCCGGGTAGCTCAGTCGAAGGAGCACTCGCCTTTCAACCGCAAGGTCATGGGTTCGACCCCGGGCACCGCCAACTCAGCGTATGAGGAGCATGGCTTGAAGTCGTGTGGTGCCGGACCCGGTAAGTACTGGGAGCTGATGGTAGGTGTTGTGCTCCACCTCACCATTCCATCTCCCAGAGGTCTAGCCGGCGCATTGAAACGAGAATAGACTTAGACTTAGCTTGTCTCACCGCATTTCGAGCTTGTAGATCTGGTACATTTTATTTTGATACTTTTGTGTGTTGCTGTGGTTATGATCAAGTAAGTAGGCAGTTCATTTGCGGGGGGGCGGGGGGGGTGGGAAAGTTACAATATGGAGATAGGTTTCTTTTTTGCTCTCTGCCATTAAGGTGGAGGTTCAAACACCAGTCCATGGAGCTTTGGTCACAGGGGGAAGAACCCATGTCTTTCTCTATAGTAGACTATTATGTGACCATTTATTTTGGATTACAAAGCAGATTCGGATTATCTTGCTCCATTATTATTTTACTTGACGATTAATTGTCACTCAAATAATTGCCATTAACAAGTTGATTATAGGGACATTATGGATAGAAATTCACACCTGTGTGAAGTGAGGGGCGCCAATATATTAAAGTCTAACTCATGTTGATTAGGTGATGGACGCCTTTTGAGCTTGTAAGATCTGCTATTTCTGCTATTTTTGAAAATGTTTGAAAACACATTCACACATTGTTTTTGCCATGGAAATTAAGACTATTATACTAAAGAAAGAAAGGAAGGGAAAAATGCGATTATCTCAAACAATCACTATTAGGCAACAGTCACGTAATAATTGTGACTGGCCCAAATGCAGATACACCCCGCTAGACGTAGAATATTGTTTGAAGGACTTTCACTTTAGCAGAAAGAGATCACTCCACTGGTCTGATGGCGGTGGAATGGGGAGGGTGTGCACCTATATCCTGTTACTGGGGGTGAGATACTGTAAAGACAGGAGGGAGGGGGGGGGGGGGGGGGGTTGTCCTGGACCTCCATTGAGCCCCCCCCCCCCCCCCCACCCATGTGCCTTTTGTAATTAGTGGAATATGAGCTGAATTAGTCATGCCTGGCAGAGCAGACTGCAGTCTGGTGGTGACTGTGATGAAGAGTTTCACCTTACACACACACACACACACACACCGTCCTTCAGTTCACACCAGATGCTTTCCATATTGTTGTCGTCGGGGCGTAAACCTCTCGTCGCCATATTTTAACTTTTTGTGCTTTTTTCCGTAAATGAATGCCGCACTTGATCATAACCACGGTGTCACACAGAAGCATCAAAAGTAGCAGATCTGCAAACTCAAAACGCAACGCGAGGCGACGGCTCGCTTTGACGGATCTGCTCTCCTGAAAAGTAACAGTTTTGGACATACAGTATGAGGTTTCCACCCGACAGACGATATCCATGGACACACACACACACACACACACACACACACACACACACACACACACACACACACACACACATGAACTGAGAGGATGATGTAAAACTGTCAGTTTATATGTCCCCGTTTCTAAAGTCTGGTCCGCGGCCTTCCAGGGTTTCCATTTGCATACACTCAATAGATATACAGACCCGTAGGGGTCCATTTGGACCCTCTGGTGGTCCCCGGACCCGATGTTGAGAACCAGTGGTTGTAGGTGACTCAGCGTAGCTAAACATGCAAAGTTACCACACCCATAGTTCTGGTTTTCAAGCTCTGTAACCATGCCTTGTGCCTACGCAGTACACACACACCGATCATAGGCCTGTCACCATTATCACGCAATCATTTGCCATTTGGTGTTTGAGATAATCGCAAATATTTAGCATAATCGTCTTAATCGTTTCCATCTATTTTGCATATATTTTATTTTTTAAATGTTATTCAAAAATGGTTGAAATAGCAGATCGCATATTGTGAGCTTGTAGATTGGCTGTTTCAACTATTAATGTTTTTTATAATAAGTATAATACATATTAAATATGTCAGTAAAGAAAGTTATTACATATGTCAGTCATTTCCTTGCATAATAGGTCATTTGTCATCATGTCTGCCCTGTGCAACTTCCAAACAACAATCGGAAATGTAGTTTTTAATTAATTATAATTATTTGCGTGACGATGATAACCGTCATGTAAAATGTCGGTTATAGCCCATATACGACACAGAATATAGCGATGCCTGTCCCTGCTGCCTGCTGTGTGCAGGATCACGTGTTAACTTGTGTGTGTGTGTGGCCTTTGGACCCCAAAAGGCCCATCGGTATGGAGTTTAGGCTAACTCACTCACTCACTGTACCAGGCAGACAGTGCCTCAGCTACAGTGATTACCGTGTGTGTGTGTGTGTGTGTGTGTGTGAGAGAGACGCCAAGGAATTTTAGCTGGGTAGGGCTAAAGAGGGCTGCCAAAACGTTGCTTTTCATTACCGGTACTCTGAATAAAATACATTTTACCCAGAATAAAATACATTGTAGCACTTTGGCTACCAGTGTGTGCAGCCACTTTATTTCCTTGAAGACTATCATTAGGGTTAAGGCAGTAGCCATTGATTTTGTGTGTTTAGTATGAATATTCGTGTCATCATGTTACTGTTAGTTTTCTATCTTGATCGGTCTGAATATTAGATGTAACTAAAATGGCAACAAAGGTAGGAGTTGTACTGGGATTGTGAAGAGTGAAACAGTACAGTTCACACACTGTGAACAAGACAGTAATAATCTTAACGGGCACAGCCCTAAATGTGCGTGGTAAAAACTATTAGGTGTTACATTTTACTTGACGAATATTATTGTTGCTCAAATAATTGCGATTTATAACAATTTAATTTAGTTTCTGTCGTTGGAACAGTGGTACATTATGCATTATACATTTGGTTTTTGTTTGGCTTTTCAGTGTTGCAAATAGGCTGCAACCTGCATCCTTAGACTGCATCCTTGCTGTCATGTCACCCTCCGGGGGTCCTGGGATGCATGATGCATCATGCAATACTGTACTCAGTACTGTACTGTACTGTAACAGAATCCAATCGTGGTTGGATCATTTTGCATGGCCGTGTCGTATCAGACTTCATCCTACTTTGCAGACAATAAAATCCACGTATAAATCGTCGTCGAAATTCGTAATGATTGTGACGGTTGTCGCCCAGAGCGAACGATGTCAGTTTGTTTTGTGTCACTGTGCCTCCAGCTGTTAGTCCACTGAGATGTCCCTGTTGACTGCAGCGTGATGCACTTCTAGGCTGTGTTTGTTTAAAGCCTTATGTCTGTGTTGACTTCCGTCGCTTTGATGCATGCTGCCTTATATAACCACATGAGCCAACCCTAGTGTCCCCATTCTGGGGCGAACATTCAGCCAAAAAAGAAATAGCAGATCTGCTAAGCTGACGATTGCCACACGCTGCATTTTGACTTTTTATTTTCTTTTTTTAAGCATAATTTTAAGAGACGATATTAGGGGCTATATCTTGCACCACCCCTTAACCCTTATCCTTGAACTTATTTGCCATTATTTAAAAAACCCTTTAAAAAATAGTTTAAATAGCTGATCGACAAGCTCACAACGTGTAGATGTAGATCGCTAGTTGAACTATTTTAAAATGTTGGCCACATCTATTGTGATGTAGCTACTGTACAATGAAGTGAATGAACCAAACTCTCAGTGTTTGCAAAGCCTGTGAAGTAATGCATGCCAACTCTCTTTGTCCCCCTTTTCACCAGGGGTTGAACCGGTTCGGTTCTAATATTGAACCAGTGCAGAGTGTTTCCACTAAACATAAAGTGGTTCAGAACTGGATAGTACTGGAACCAAAAAAAATGTCCGCCGGTTCTGTGAAATCACCAAGGTTACTACAAGAATCTAACCCAAAGTTTGTTTGTTTGGAAAAGGAGCCTTCATGTAACACTTGTCTAAGAAACATAATGTTTCAAGTTATAGATCAGGCGCTTTTACACTTATCTGTAGGCTAGTAGACCTACTGTACATTGCGGTCGGGTCATCTATGTGCTTTTCTTTTTGTTTTACCCCTAAATAACAAAGACATGACTTTGAAAATAGCTGATGTACTGCTTCATGCCTCCTTGTGAACTTGTAGATCCGCTGTTTTTGAAATAGTTTGTAAATTGTTCACAGTTCTCTTTTTTCCCCACCTTAGTTTACTTACATGCCCTTAATATAAACTGGTGTTTGAGTTTGTCTACTATGTGGATTTCATATCCCAACAACCCTCTTTTTGTGAGACCAATGTGGTTTCATGCCTCATTGGCAGTGTAGTAGTCGACGTCCATTGCTGCTCATTTCCTTGTTAACCAATTTGGCCAATTGGCACTTTGATTGTTATCCCTGTGTGACTAAATTGAGCTAGCAGTTAGCGTGTGTACACAACAGTATGTGTTAATGCGCTGCACTGTCATGTGTGTCTGTATATAATATATAGCCTTAAGCCAGTTGTTCTCTAAGTGGGGTTTGTGCGGGGACCCCCGGGGGTCCTTGGGGGTGTTCCAGGGGGTCCCCAGCTAATTTTGTCTGTTTTTTTCTTTTTCTTTTGAATGTCTGTTTCTTGTTTCCTGTCCAAATGTCAGAAAAAGGGCTAGGGAGAAGCCATAGACTTGTCGGGCCCTAACCCTGGAGTCCATTTGCTTCATTAATTACACATGTGTACTTGAATAATGCAACTTCATAATTATGAATGAATTAATGAATGAATGCAATAATTTGATTCTTTTCTGGGGGTCCCCGCCGGCACAAAACATTTTCAGATGTGGGGATCCGGCACCTAATAATACCATATCATTTTGGGGGTCCTTGAAAAAAGTTTGAGAAGAACCACTGGCCCACATGCTTCTCGTCTTGATAATAATGAAGGGAGTGGGGGCTCCATTCCTTTGGTTCCTCGGTGTCTCCTCAGTATCTTATCTCAGCCTCAGAGACTTCCTGCCTTAGTCGTCCTATATCCTCATGTCTGGTGTCTGATGTCTGCACAGTCTCTCTGTGAGTCCATCCTGTCCCATAGGCCAGAGGTTCACAAACCCTATTGTCTCGGGGTAACCCCTAAAGTTTTCATCCAAGGCACCCTTGAATTTTTATTGTTAATTATAGAACCTTAATATTATTATGGTACGTACATATTTAAAATCTTTCCCCCTAAGATACAGTATGTGTCACGAGGAAAACTAGAGGGAATAGTAGTTTCCAGACTCACAACGTGTCACAATGTACTGTAATGCGTTGTGAAACTTGTAGTCTTACCAAGTCTTAAGTGTTTTAACTGAAGTGATATGGATAAATTCCTAATCTTATCAAACTGTTCAGTGGCATCCCTAGACTTGGCGTCACGGCACCCTAGGGTGCCAAGACGGCACCCGCTTTGAGAACCCCTGCCTTTTAGTGTCCCTATCTCCAGGTGAGAACCCCTGCCCTATCTCCAGGTGAGAACCCCTGCCCTATCTCCAGGTGAGAACCCCTGTCTTAGTGTCTCTATCTCCAGGTGAGAACCCCTGCCTTAGTGTCTCTATCTCCAGGTGAGAACCCCTGTCTTAGTGTCTCTATCTCCAGGTGAGAACCCCTGTCTTAGTGTCCCTATCTCCAGGTGAGAACCCCTGTCTTAGTGTCTCTATCTCCAGGTGAGAACCCCTGTCTTAGTGTCTCTATCTCCAGGTGAGAACCCCTGTCTTAGTGTCTCTATCTCCAGGTGAGAACCCCTGTCTTAGTGTCTCTATCTCCAGGTGAGAACCCCTGTCTTAGTGTCTCTATCTCCAGGTGAGAACCCCTGTCTTAGTGTCTCTATCTCCATGTGAGAACCCCTGTCTTGGTGTCTCTATCTCCAGGTGAGAACCCCTGCCTTTTAGTGTCCCTATCTCCAGGTGAGAACCCCTGTCTTAGTGTCCCTATCTCCAGGTGAGAACCCCTGTCTTAGTGTCTCTATCTCCAGGTGAGAACCCCTGTCTTAGTGTCTCTATCTCCAGGTGAGAACCCCTGTCTTAGTGTCTCTATCTCCAGGTGAGAACCCCTGTCTTAGTGTCTCTATCTCCAGGTGAGAACCCCTGTCTTAGTGTCTCTATCTCCAGGTGAGAACCCCTGTCTTAGTGTCCCTATCTCCAGGTGAGAACCCCTGTCTTAGTGTCTCTATCTCCAGGTGAGAACCCCTGTCTTAGTGTCTCTATCTCCAGGTGAGAACCCCTGTCTTAGTGTCTCTATCTCCAGGTGAGAACCCCTGTCTTAGTGTCTCTATCTCCAGGTGAGAACCCCTGTCTTAGTGTCTCTATCTCCAGGTGAGAACCCCTGTCTTAGTGTCTCTATCTCCAGGTGAGAACCCCTGTCTTAGTGTCTCTATCTCCAGGTGAGAACCCCTGTCTTAGTGTCCCTATCTCCAGGTGAGAACCCCTGTCTTAGTGTCTCTATCTCCAGGTGAGAACCCCTGTCTTAGTGTCTATCTCCAGGTGAGAACCCCTGTCTTAGTGTCTCTATCTCCAGGTGAGAACCCCTGTCTTAGTGTCTCTATCTCCAGGTGAGAACCCCTGTCTTAGTGTCTCTATCTCCAGGTGAGAACCCCTGTCTTAGTGTCTCTATCTCCAGGTGAGAACCCCTGTCTTAGTGTCTCTATCTCCAGGTGAGAACCCCTGTCTTAGTGTCTCTATCTCCAGGTGAGAACCCCTGTCTTAGTGTCTCTATCTCCAGGTGAGAACCCCTGTCTTAGTGTCTCTCTCCAGGTGAGAACCCCTGTCTTAGTGTCTCTATCTCCAGGTGAGAACCCCTGTCCTATCTCCAGGAGAGTAATGGATGGAAAAGGTCATTTTGTGTGTGTGCGTGTGCGTGCGCACACAATGGTGACACTTGGTGGTGAAAATCAACCAAATGCTATTTTCGTGCTCGGACACAGCCATCCAGGGACACACAGCTGTCTATAGGAGTGGTTGCAGTTGCACCACTCAAAGTGTGAGAACCACTACAGTAGTGGTTAATTTGCTAACTTGCTTGTTGCTCTTAACCCATTTAGGCCTGACGTCGAAATAAATAAAAAGTCTTCTGAAATAATAGATTTTCAAAGATTTGTGCCTCATTATCACGATTTTTCATAAATAGCAGACCTACAAGCTCGTAGCGCGCCACCGAGTGGCGCGCTATGAGCTTGTAGATCTGCTATTTTTCAATAGCTAAATAATGCTTAGTTAAAACACCAAAAGGGGTTCCCGTCCAGAATGGGTTTTGGACCACTTCACCACTTTTCAACCTATCTTCATATAATTGGTCCTCACTATTGTTCATGATATAATGGCACCATTTTTTCCTACTCAGTCTCTGTCTCGATGGGAGGGCTGCAACCAGTGACATCATCGATGGGGAATCCAAGCTAATAGAAACGGCAGGGTTTCTATTCCTGAAAAGTTGCAATGCAAAAATGGAAGCCATCGTTCTCACGATAATACAAATCTCACAAAGTACAAAGTCGAACAAATCTTGTTTAAAAAAAAGAAAAATCTGCCTAACGATGATGTCACTGGTGGACGGGTTTCTGAACAGCCCACAGCCCTCCTATAAGACACCGACAGAGTAGGAAAAAAATAGTGGTATTTTATCATGGACAACATTAGTGAGGACCAATTACATGAAGATAGGTTGAAAAGTGGTTAAGTGGTCCTTTAAGGGACTTGTTGGGTTGTGTGTTATGTTGGGTTGTTTTGGACACTAGTGCTGGACACTGCTGGACTGAGAACTGAGCTGTAGAATTGACAGTCTGAGTTCCTTAGTGTCTCTTCAAAGGAATTACTTTAGGTCCAGAAATAGCTGTTTTTTCTTTTTCTCTCTTATTTTCAAAGAAGGCCCCAGCGGGAAACTTAAATGGATTCTGGGGATGATTCGATTGCTTTTTGCTTGACTGTCTTACCGTAAGCCCTCGCCTGTCTGTCTGTGTAATGTACAACTTTTTAGCCGCTTATGGGAGCATTTTATTGGTGTTGGACTTTGACTCGGGCAAGGCGGTTTTGGTCAATCTTTAAGCTGTGTCACAGGGCTTGTACAAGTTCAGCACTTCAGAAGACCAGGAAATGAAAAGGCTTCTCTGCTGAAATCATCAAAAATAGGTTTCAGTCATGTGACAAGGGCGTGGGCGAGTCAGGTGTATTTGGGGTGGAGTGTAAATTACATGTGTGTCTGTCATTTATAGACTTTGACTCTGGCATAGGGGTGTAACGATACAGTAACTGCATCGGAGCATTTCAACAACCAAAGTATATCGATATGTAAACGGCTAAATATTGTGTCGTTTGACTTTGTATCTTATTGTTTTGCAATGCAGTCTATCGATAGATGTGTGTATTCTGTGTTTTAATTGTCCATATATGTTGAAATAGAATGTCCATGTCACACAGATTTAATTTATTTGCTAAGTATGATTGATTAATACTTTTAACAGTTTGCAGAAATATTTTTGGGGAATTTTTGATAGTTTTTACTGGGGCCGGTTTCGAGTTGCAGTCCCCTGTGCTCTTTGAGTGCAGTTTTGAAGGAGAGTAGGGATTCACATTAATTTACAACTGTTACACATTGGCGTTACACAATTTCTAGGAGAACAAATGTAACCCGTTGTTTGAGCCAAATCTAGGTTGAACATTATTAGTGGAGCTCCCTCTGGTGTTGTGATTGTGGACGGCATTGATATGATATGATATAGTACTTTATTATCAGTTCACACTGAAATTTGTCTTGCGACACAGCAGCCAAGTATGCAGAACACATATACAAAACACAAATAACAAGACAATTTACATACATAAAGACATGAGCAATATCCACCGCTTAGATTATCCTGTGGCTACTACATCTCCTGATTAAGCCTCAAGGTCGACTGGTAGACAAAGGACCTCTTTAGTCTGACCTTATTGTATGCTGGTACACCATATCTCCTTCCTGAAGGCAGCAACCTATATTCTCCATACAACACATGCTTAGTATTAGAGGTGATATTCCTTGCTAACCTTAGGATGCTGTTAGGAAGTAGTTTTACATCCAGGGTGTCTTTGTGGTACAGCATGTCTTGCCTGAACATCAGGCAAGACATTGAATCGTAACTTATCACCTGCCACCATATGTTGTACCGTCAACCATGTATCGTCTTCGTCATGCGTATCGTATCACTGTTAAAATGTATCGTTACACCCCTAATCTGACAGCTAATAAGTTTGTGTGTGCGTGTAGGTTTGTGTAATGTATGTGCTGTGTGTATGTATCTATCCACTCTACCACTGACCCACCGCCGCCAGTCTTTGGTTAGCCAAAGACTCTGAAAAACGGGACCCAGTTTAGCGTTCAGCATCAAGGGTTGGATTGGGGTATGTCCCTGCGACATAAGTATCATGTCCATGGGGTGTACTTGTACATCAAGCTGCCTCTCGCTAAGGAAACAGGAGATAGGCTCCTGCCACTTGATCGTGTGTTTCTTTGTTGTTTCTGTATAGCTTTTGTTATGTAAACACAGGGCTAAGTTACATAGGTACTAGTGATGCACCGAATATTCGTCCGCAGAAAATATTCGGCAGAAAATGTCTAAAAATGCATTTTCGAATAGGCAGAAAATATATCACCGAATTGTGTATGCAATTAATGCATTCAAAAGATCTGAATAAATGTTTTATGGACCCATAATAGTGATGGTAGGAATGGTAGGAAAAAAGATATAATATTAATCGTATTCGGATATTCGGTATTCGGCCAAGAATTTCCTTTCGGTGCATCCCTAATAGGTACTATGCTTTTCAACCACTTTGCTTGTAGACTTGCTATTGTGTGTGTGTGTGTGTGTGTGTGTGTGTGTGTGTGTGTGTGTGTGTGTGTGTGTGTGTGTGTGTGTGTGTGTGTGTGTGTGTGTGTGTGTCCATGCATGGGTGTTTGCAGTGCTGGAAAGTACGTTTACTTATCTGTCATGTACTGTACTTTAGTACAATTTTGAAGTTATTTTTATATTATATATCTTTTCATTTGTACGTAAAATATTGCACTTATTACTTGACCACAATTATTTCACTACTTTACTTTGGATCTTCTGCGACTGCAAGTATATTTTCATGCCAATACTTTTGTATTTTTACTCAAACGTTTGAATATAAGACTCTTACTTATATACAGTAGCAGAGCATTTTTTATGTTGTGATATTGCTATTTTTAGTACTTAACCCATTAAAACCGGGAAATGATCTGTCATTTTAGATTTTTGCGTTGGCAGTTCAAAAATAGCAGATCTACAAGCTCGTCACAGCACGTCACTTTGTGCCACGCTGCAATCTTGTTCAATTGAAAAAATATTTTATAAATCTTCAGTGTGAGAACTGCTGGTTTTAGAAAGCATTTGTAGAATCTGCCTCAGGTCTGCCATTGTACTGTCGTCTTCAAGCTTTCAAGTTGTAGTCTGAAGATCACAGGGTGTGGGATCGTATCCTAGCAACAGTGAAAGCGCTCTCCCATTGGTCGTGTCATCATGAGTAAATGAGCCAATCAATGAGCTGCTGAGCATTCTCAGACATCAGGTTCTCACACAGCTCACAGGCAGTAATACCATAGAGTATTAAAAGGATAGAGACTGAACTGGCGCGAAGCTCCGCCCCCTCCACTATTCATGTCAGTGGAAGTTTCTCAGTGGCGTTTTGAAGCCGCCAGAGGGACCGTCTATTTCCGCCTTTTTGGGCGCATTTCCGCATTTGACCACCACATTTTGGAGGTCAAATGCGGAAGTGCAACCGAGCGCTCAATGTTAAAGCCCAGCTGCACGGGGTTTCCTCGTCATGAATCCACAGGTCCGCCTGCAGTCCTTCCTCTTACCACTAGGGCCCACTAGTGAGCAACAGATTATGCTGTGATCTTTGTATCTTTTGCACCTGCCCGTGACACACGGCAAAGGTCCTCGGGATCGGGACTCGAACCCGTGAGGGCCGTGATGCGCTGTCAGGCTGCATTGGAGCTATGCCAGCGGCCCGGGCCTGAATGTGACATTTCTGTCCAAATCCGGGGCATCTTGGCGGCCTGAACGTCCAGGTGTGAAGACAGCCTAGCACCCAGAGCATCTACATGTATATGTGAGGTGCTTTTGATTTAACGTGCCGAATCCTGAAAAGTAAACCGTTTTGGACATACATGGTTTCCACCCGGCAGCGACAAAATGTTGATATGGTTTTCAGATATCCAGGCCATTGAGCAGTACGGGAAAGTATGGTATTCAATGACAATAGAACAGCCATATCCTGACCTGAAATGAAATATTCTGCATTAGTGGGCAGGACAGGATTGATTGCAGAGGTGTTGGAGCTTGGGGACAAATTCAGCAGCCACTTTGAATATTTGAGCCCATTTAAACAGGAAAGCATCTTTGTGTGATTTTAGATTTTTGCCATGGCCATTCAAAAGTAGTGAAGATGTACAAGAGATGCGCTGTGAGCTTGTGTATCTGCTATTTTATGAAAAGTCTAGAAAGTGTTTGAAAGATGCTGAATATATATATATTTTTTCCAACAAATCTTCTGGGTGCATCCTTGGCACAAAGCATTTTCAGATGTGGGTCTGCGGCCAAATATATATCCATTTTGAGGTGTCCTTGGCAATGTTCCCTCTCATTTTTCATGGCTGGCTGTGTACCAAAGTTTGGTAGAGTGAACAAACCTGCCATTAACCATTAATGGGTTGTGGTAGTGTCACATCACATGCTAATTGCGATTGATCCATAGCCGTGGACTCGTGTGACCTGTGGCTTCAGCGAAAACGGCTCTAATGACAGTGATCCTCTTAAAGGCAAATTGCTCGGCCTGGGGAGAGGACAGTTTGTCAGACTAAATGCTTTTAGAATAAAGGATGCCTCCCTGCTCTTAACCACTTAAGCCCTATTTTTAAACTCTTTGTCGTACAGCGGTGTTGCGCTGTCGCTGTGCAAACATAGCCCATCCACACGCTTACTCAGATCGGCTTATTATTCTTTTTGGAATGATTTTGAAAATATCCAAAACCTTGACATGCCCAAGTTTAATGATCCAAAATAATGTTTGGAATATTATTACAAAACTTTAATGGTTAAATTTTTCTTTTTCTCAATCTGTATGGTAGAGTATGTTAATACATTTGGCGTGGTTTTATTTTGTCTCCCTGCTCTTCTAATGAGACAATTAGATTGTGTCAAAGGTCATGGCTCACCTAACAAAGCATCTGATGCAGCCTGGGAAGCCATTATTGGTTGTGTTCATAAATATACTTCATCAATATGATCAAAACATGGGGTGTGCAATGTACATTTCTCCACCGGGTGTACTGGACCAAGGTTAGGTTAGCCAAGATTTATGCTAATGTTGATCCAATGTGCGATAGATGCCACCAGGCTCTAGCTAATCTTTTTCATATGTTTTGGACAGTCTTATGGGTCATCTATATTTGACACATTTCGGATGTGTTAGGTCCATCCCCTATTTGGTGTTCAGGAAGCTGTTTCCATCCCCCTGCCATAAATATCAATTAGACCCTGTTGCTTTTGTGACTCAAGATGTCTTATTCTGATCAACTGGAAAAAGAACATACCCTCCCTCACATTCCCGTTGGATCTCTGATACAGATAGGCCTATACTGTACTTTTATAAATTGGGAAAAATGAAATACAAATTTAATGCATGGTTCCATCTCAAACTTCTATAAAGCGTGGATAGCGTTTGCTATCGCACGTTGACAATCTGGCATTTGTGCCCCCGTCTGAACCCGATGTAAGGTTGCTTTCTAGAGTCTAGAGTTCATGGTCATGACTCATAAACACATCCAGTCAAGATAGGCTCTAGACCATGCCTATCGTGACTGGATGTGTTTATGACCATGAACTGTTCTGTAGGCCTATACTAATTTTACTGGAGAGTTTACGTTCCGTTTTATTTTATTTTCTCGTTTTATTTAACCCATTCTGACCTGAGATCGGATTCTAGAAATGTCAGTCGCTCTTCGATTTTTCAAAAATAGCAGACCTACAAGCTCGTATCACGCCACTCGGTGGCGCGATATGAGCTTGTAGATCTGCTATTTTTCAATAGCTAAAGCATAACATGATGCCAACACCAAAATGGGTGCCCGGTCAGAATCGTTTAAAGGACCACTTCACCACTTTTCAACCTATCTTCGATTCTTCATATAATAGGTCCTCACTAATAATCATGAAAAAATGGCACGATTTCTTTCTACTCAGCCTGTGTCTCATAGGACGGCTGTGGGCAGTTTAGAAACCGTCTTCCAGTGACATCATCATTAGGCAGATCTTTTTTTAAACAATATTTTTTTACAAAAATATTTAGATTTTCATTATCGTGAGAACGATGGCTTCCATTTTCGCATTGCAACTTTTCAGGACTAGAAAGCCTGCAGTTTCTATTAGCTTGTATTCCCCATCGATGTCACTGGAAGATCGTTTCTGACCATTTGACCATGATTATTACTGAGGACCTATTATATGAAGATAGGTTGAAAAGTGGTGAAGTGGTCCTTTAATTTCGTCATTTTATTAGCCTATTGTTCATGTGTGTATGTGTTTGCTTTTGTTTAGTTTTTTGTAGTTTGTCACTCTGGTTTCAATTCAATCTTTATTCAATTCATCCTTGAATATGTAAAACAAAAATAATAAACTGAACGTTTAAAGTTACATAACTCCACTTCTTACTGCTGCCTAGTTGCCATTGGAGGTAGTTAGCTTCTGCCAACGGAAATGGCTGAATTACTACTCATTTACATCCGGTCTCCCATACTGAGAGAAGAAGAAACGGCATTAGCTCACGATGTTTGTTTACCTTTCGCCAGAAACGGTAATATGTTGATCGTGAATGGATGAAAAATCACAAATCACATCCGAACATCGGATGTTTGGTCAAATCCATGGATAGCGCTCGACCGCTCGTAGTTTCAGAGATAACGGCCAAAGAAAATCCTACTTTTAATGGGATCCTATGGGTTGTGCGCACACTCATCCTGGTGCTGGGGGTGACGAAGGCGTTGCCTAGCAACCGGAACAGGACCAAAGGTTGGTTTTAAGCGTAGCAATTTCATATTGATATAAAGCGATCAAATTCTTAAAACGCATTTAGCCTGTGTTTATACTAAAATCACTGATGCATAGAACTGTCAAGATCATCTTTAACAAAAATTGCACGGGCAGATATACAAATGAATGGCCGGTACCAGTAGCTTATCTAATTAAATACTGTACTACTGTCCTAGTGTGTGCATTCCACAGACTGTAATAAGTGTGTATGAACACGTTCACTGTTTAGGGGCCGAGCACCATGTTGACCTGCAGTGACCGTAGCACCAAAGCAACCTGCTTCCATTACAGCAGACCCAGTAGGCCTATACCACTGGTGTCTACTGTTGCATAACAACCTGCTTCCATCACAGCAGAGTGAGCAGACCCCCATACAAGTATACATCTGTCCCTCAAATGAACAGTTTGGGTCACCTTAGGGTCCAAGCTTAATGTCTCTCCGCAAAGGGTTCCTTGATCTGAAAAACATTAACCCATTCTGACCTGAGATCAGATTCATACGAGGTTTCCGCCGGACACACACTGGTCTGATGAACCCATTCTGACCCGAGATCAGATTCTAAAAATGTCAGTCGTTCTTCGATTTTTTTCAAAAATAGCAGACCTACAAGCTCGTATCGCGCCACTCGGTGGCGCGATATGAGCTTGTAGATCTGCTATTTTTAAATAGCTAAAGCATAACATGATGCCGACACCAAAATGGGTGCCCGGTCAGAATGGGTTAAAGACCGTCAATGTTGAAGTTAACTGCTTGTTAACTGGATTACATGTAATACTGTCATCATAAGTGCAAAGTTAATTGTCCTATGAAGAGGTTCTGTACAGTATTTGGGTGAATCCCTGGGCTTGTCGGAGAGAGAGACTGTGACTTTCCCGTAGACTTATGTTGTAAACAGAGACCATATTAACATAATATTCAAAACATGTATTGCCAAAACCAACTTACAGTAGATTTTGGAATTTCTTACTGTGTGCTCAGACGCCGATATAACAGAACAAGAAGTAGCGGCAAGATCAAAGAGTGTTGTAAACATTTTCAATAAGACAGGATGAAGCGGTCACCTGTCCTGTCCTCTCCTCTCTGCTCCGCTCTGTTCAAAGATTCAACTGCGGTGCTTACATCTTTGCAGTGGCAGGGCACTGCTGCTGAATGCATATGGGGGAAACACTGCCATCATGTTTGCTTATTATAAGCAACTTCCTGGGGGCTGGATGTTGTCTTGGGGTCCCGACCCCCACACGGTACAGTTGCACCGCTCACTTCACACAGGAGTGATTTTCAATATTCTTTTGAAAATGGCAAAAATATGTAGACCTATATACTGTAGGTTTTAACTAAGTGGTCGTGTCACTCATGTGACCTAGTCGCTTCCTTTCCATAGCTTCGTTTTCATAGACCTGGTTGCTCGCAAAATCTGGCAACACTGCTGCCAATGGAAGCCACTAAGCCAGTGACATTACAAACTGACAGGCGACACTGCAAAACAAAACCTGACCTGGCTTCGCCTTTTTTTTTGTGCGCCAATGACGCAGTGAATTGTCAGTCAGTCTTGTTTATGTTTCACCTTTTTCCCCACTGGCCTTCTCTGTCCCCACAATTACTGCTCCTTTCCTTGAAAGGAAGAAAACCCATTCTCGCTATCAACGCTTCCCTGTGCTCTTTTCATTTACACGGTACGGCTTGAGCATCACACTGCAATGTAGTCGAATGACCACCCTTTGTGGCTTTTGTCGCCACTAGTGTGAACAACAACACAGCATAATCCTGTTATGTCCTAATCGTGCTGCATTCACAGTCACGGCTACATGCCATACGGAAGAACGTTCATCGATAGCGAAACCAGAATACATCTGAGAAAAACAGGTTCCTCCTACAGTAGGTTCCTCCTACTGTATGTGAGGACCTAGCAAGGTTTGTGCTAAGCTAATGCCCTGGGGAGAATGAAGTGTACACTCTCTTTTGACAAGTGTGGGAGGCCCACTCTGCTGCTATTGGAGACACAGCAGTCGGTGTAGTTTGGCATTGGGCTTTACTGGGAGGGAAGGATCAGATGTCCAGTATAATTGTGATGAATAAGCACGGCTCGGTGGTTGGAAATGATGTCCGATAATTAGTCAGCAAGTTTATTACGGTTTACTATGAAAGGTCAGCTGTTAGGAGAAATCGACTGCATTCAGTTCACTAAAGGCCTTGAGGGCTATCTTTCTTTCTTTATTTTATGACGGTCGGTGCATATTATTGAACATTACATGTAAATGCAACTTAATTATACCGAATTTAGCAAAGATGCTAATTTCCATCCGCAGTCCCCACAAACAAAACAGGCAGGCAGTGAAGCACATTACATTACACTGCGCAACACAAAGTATAACAACCATACAGTACATCTTTTACTGTATGCTCTGTGTGGAGTTTGATTTTAAGGGCTGTATAGTTAGGCTGGCCTACTGTTCTCTATATTCTCTGTGGACTTTGACTTTGGTCTCTGCAGTGCTGCCTGCAGGGCCATTGTCTACACACACACAAACACACACACACTCACTCACTGGGTTTCTATTGGTCACGTGACGATGCTGTTTCACCACCACCACAGTACGCTCTCAGTCAGTGTTGCCATGTCTGCTTATTATAAGCGAGTTTGGGCTAAAGTATAGTTGTTGTTCTGGGCTTATTTCCTAATGTCATTTAAACCAGTGATTCTCACACATTTTCATGTCAAGGACCCCCAGATTAATGTATTTGTCCAAGGACCCTGCCTACAACATCTAAACATATTTTGTGCCAGGAACCCCATACCAGATTTGTGATGTTAAAAAATGTCAAAAATATTCCACATTTGTCACTCCCCCCCCCCCCCCCCCCAACAGTTCAAATCTAGCCTAGTGGCTTCTTTTGGGCTTGTTTTCATAGACCTGGTTTGCTTGTTTCTCTTCCAAATCCTGGCAACACAGTCAGTGTTGGGACAGGCTTCCCAGGCTGCATGTTGGGACAGTCCAACAACAATGGTCTGATTGTCTTTTTGCGCGGTGGTCGGTCGGAGACAGTGAGTGGGCCGTTGTGCATAGCTGCCAGGCCAAATCAAACTGCTCACCACCACTTCCTCTGTTTTGGGACAGAGGACTATTTTTCTCTTTATCTTTTATTATTATTATTTTTTTACTACCAATCAGTGTTAATCTTGACAGCAGACATTTGATTTAGTTTAGTTATAGCCTTGTGAATAAAAAGCCATTTTTTTTTAATTTTTTTTTAAGATATTTTTTTGCGGCTTACGCCTTTTATTGATTTTTGAAGGGACAGACAGTAGGCTGACAGGAAACGGGAGAGAGATGGGGGGATGACATGCAGTAAAGGCCGTGTCGGGTCCGGGAGTCGAACCCGCGGCACACTGCGACTGGATTACCAGTCCGGTGCCCAGACTAAAAAGCCATTTTTATTGACTAAATCTACAGATGATTTAGTCGACTAAAATGTATTTGGGCGTTTTGATGGTGTAATGACAGATTTTACACTTGGTTTTCATGCTGAAAGTAGCCGATCTACAAGCGACGCGTTGCAAGCTTGTAGGTCATCGATTTTCAATGTAATGGGTCCCTTTTCTAGATGGGTCCCAGGGACATTTTATGAGTCCTGTACTCCTACTTCAACGACGTTAGAGTACTGTACTGAGTACAGTATTGCATCCCAGGACCCCCAGAGGGTGACATGACTGCGTTCTTTCTCGATTTAGTGAGTCTAAGGATGCAGGAGGCAGGATGCAGGCTATTTGCGTCACTGGATCATTCAGCAATCATACTAGTTATCTAACAAAAAAAACATAGAAGTTGACTGGCAGTCAATGACTGGCTGCTATTTATACATTTATACATATTATGTCATGACCTAATGGCGTTATATCAACAAGGATAGGGTGATGCCAAAGAGGTTATGCTAACTCCTGTTCTGACTTCTGTAGCACTACCGTCTCACTGTTATGCTTTCAACTTTGGTTTAGGGAGGAGGGAAGGACGGAGCACCATTTTCTGTGGTCTCGGGTTTTCTCTGTGTTCTGAAGCCTTTTGAGCTGCAATGAAAATGGGAAAACGGGCCTCCCAGCCTCATCTGCTGGGAAATTGTTACGCCATATATAGGTTTTGTGGATTCTTACATCACAGTCCACAGGAAAGTTTGAGCCAGAAAACCCCAGACCCCAGAAATATACTGAATGTTCAAAGTTCAGGTTTTTTGGGTGCAATTATTCTCAGAAAACGTACATTGTTATTATTTTTTTATGTCACGATCCCTTTAAGCTTTGATATTCCTTCTGCGATGCACAGTAAGTGAATAAGGAGTGTATGTTAGCAGGAAAGAACAGTAGCACAACATGTATGCCAAAGCAGAGTTATTTTTTAGATAGTTAAATACAAATCTGCTTTGTCAATAAACTCAATGCATAATCTTGATAAATAAATAATCCGGTGGTGAGCTGACCACCGGAGCTGAAATAACGTTGAGCGGTGGTGAGTAAAAACAGAGAGAAGGGCTGGAGCGGTGGCGGTGGTTTGCTCTTCACCGCGGCTCGTGACGTCATGTTGTAGTTCGGTGGTCACCTCCTCACCACTGTAAATCTGGCTCTATAAAAGTCAAATCATACTCCCTCACGGCTAGCGCAGACTTGGCTTCTTAATATTGGAGGTTCTTGACATGGATGATGGATCTGTAGTGTGGCCGGGAAATTAACCTCGCACCGCAGATACATAAGCTGACTGACCCTGTGTGTGTGTGTGTGTGTGTGTGTGTGTGTGTGTGTGGTAATAGTATGTCATCAATGTGCTATGATTTTTCCTCTGTGTTAAGCATGTGCAGCAGTTGTATTTGGTTGGACCATATAATGTAACCTTCTGATCAGTTTTTCTGATCTATTGTATTGCACCTCTTGTGTAGATGCAAATACAAATAATTCAAGTCTGGGTGTGGGTGTGTCGTGGCTCGACACAGTTCAATATTTTAAGATTTTTTATAGTATAGTTTGTTGGTTATTTTTACAAACGTATTGGTCTTATTATACACTCATCTCATCTCATTAAAAAGGACTTAAAAGTCCTTAAATTGGGCACGGCGGCACAGTTGGTAGTGCTGTCGCCTCACAGCTAGAAGGTCCTGGGTTCGATTCCCGCTCGGGACGCTGTGGGTGCTGGCGGCGTGTTTCCTCCTCCGCGTCATCAGTGCCCATACCCGAAGGCGGGTTTGGCGAAAGGGCCTTTCTGTGTGGAGTTTGCATGTTCTCCCCGTGTCCCCTAGGGTAGGTACCCTCACAAAAAACATGCAGTAATCCTGGTCACTAAACTGCCTCCCCCTGGCCAGCCAGGGCGCCTGATGGAGGGGAAAGGAACTGGTTGGAATAACGTGTTCCTTCCACGCGCTACGTCCAACCAGGGAAACTCCCCCCTGTCAGGTGTAAAGGAGCAACTTGGACACTCAGGCATGAAGGAAGCATGAGTTCAAGTCCGTTGCTCTCCCCTTGTCCCCTATGGGGACTAGGTTGGTGGAGGGTGTGTAGAGCCCAGGATCACATTAGATGATTGACACAGGGGTGAAAAATGGGTTACAAAATCGTGGGATAAAAAAATATTTAGAGAAGAAAAGTCTCTATTTTTATCCACCCTCTCCTAATTTTTTTACTTTTTGAGTGCTCGGATCACCGCCTTGTCTTCAGTATTCCAGTCCCACTGATCTTTGAAGCGCCCTACTCTTCACTATTACTTTTTGCATCTCCATCGTGCACCTGGTTGATTTTATTTCTGTCCTTAAATAGTCTCATTAGAAATGTGATTCAATAAATTGAATCTAATCTAATCTAATCTAATGTGCAAATACTCTGTACAAGCGACAATGTAAGCCCATTAAGCTAATCATCATCATCCCGACCCCCAGTTTAGGAACCACTTTGACTTCACTACAGTGACACAGCAGCTTTGTATTGCAGCATGGCATATTGCCCTCCAGAAACAGAGCGTGTGTGTCCTTTTGCTTTTTAAAGCGCTGAGACTTTGGTCGGGGACAGAGAGTCTCCATCTGTGATGCTCTACATTATATCGTCTCTGTCGGGTGAAAATCTCCAAAAGTCCAAAAGTGTTACTTTGCAGGATTAAAATGCAAAGTACTACTACTACTAAGTACTACTAAGTATACTACTACTAAGTATACTACTACTAAGTAGTACTACTACTTTTGATGCTTTTCTGTGAAGCTATAGTTTGATGAAGTAGGGCATTCATTTGCAAAAAGAATAAGTTAAACCATGGAGAGGCTGCTTCTGCCCGACAGCAACTATATACTCTTGTGACTCTCAAACACACAGATGAGCCTGCTGCTGCTGCTAGCAACTTGGGCATTTAAACTGAACACACTTGTTATATATAATATATATATATATATATATATATATATATATATATGACAGCATTCACCGCAGCACCCAAATACAACTTCCTTCAATTAATGCATATGTATGGGATGCAAAGGTGTGACTAATTGTGCCACACCAACCACACCTGTCAATTTGTCTGTTCCAAATGTATGTGCTTATTGAAGCTTACACGTGTTCAGTCAGTGCTACTAAATTCTGGACACATTTTCTGCCACAAATTTTAGCTGACCCCAAGTACCACCAGCAATGAATTATTGGGTGAGTGAGTGCACACACGCGTGCACGCACACGCACGCACACACACACACACACACACACACACACACACACACACACACACACACACACACACAGTGCAAATTAGAATGCCTTGGAGATTAATCCCTTCGTTAGGAATGCACCCTAGTGTTCCATAGCTTTGCTATGGATACAGTAGTACATGCAATGTACTGTATGGAATATCAATCTATCTGATGGCCTATAATATAGGCGGTCCCAAACTCCCTGTTACCTCCTGACCTAGCTGAACCCTCCAGCACTCAGTCGGACAAAAAAATATATATATTTTAATATGCTTATGGCAAATAATCACAGAATGTCACTGAGAGACATGCAGCTGCTGTATACTCCCACAGCTGCTCCATACATCTCCTTACGATGGTGTTTTCCCAGATTTAGCCATTTGTGTTAAATAACACCATAAAACGCCATTACGCTTTTCATGTCACGCACCCCCTAGAGGGCGTTCGCGCGCCACAAGGGGTTTGGGAACCCCTGGCCTATATAATGAACTGGAGCTATTGAACTCCATTATTACAGAAATAACAATGCACCTTATTGTCAATGAATGTACCCTTCATGTCCTCTCTATTCTGTTTCGTTTACCCACCACATTACACCATCTCATGCTAGCCTGCCCTATACCACATGTCTTTGTACTCTGCAGCCTCGTCTCTGGTGCTGCATGTCAGAACATACTCTGGGTATTCTTAGATCAATATCTTTTGAATATGTAAACTCAGAGAGAGACGCGCACAGGCAATGCAACCAAATACGTCTCTGATGAACATGTCAGTGCTTTGTAAGAGCCAGGTGTGTTCTGCTCTCTTCTTTGTTAAAAGGGGGAAAAAAAAGAAAAGAGGTTTCTCAGGCTTGTACACACCTGCTGCGTTGTGGGTGTTGCCACCCGCACGTGGCAGGTCAGGTGAGTCAGTCCACATTAACCGCCTAAGCCCTGTGTACTTAGCCTCATGACGAATCTTGTGAGCCTGTATTTTCGCTGTTTTTGAGAAATATTTTAAATTTATGTTCGTAATTTGGCTCCAAGTATAGAGACACCAAAGCAATGTTGTTATGCTCTAATACAGTGGTTCCCAAAATGGGGGTAGGGACCCCCAAATTAATTTGGGGTGTCCCTCAGACGATTGGCTTAATGTGCAACATTGTTTTTTCACTCAACAGTAAACATAACATACCAACATACAGTTTAAGGGCATACAAGGTATCTGCACATTTCTAAAATTTCAATTTTACTGACTTTTAAGACCCTTTTAACTTGGCCAAAAGAGGCAAACATTGTGAGCTTACAACTAGTTTGGCTATTTTCGCAAAGTTTATCTGTGGAAATTACTAAATATAATGCTTACAATTCAAGTAAGCAAGTCCTTGTCATGGTGGCGGGGTCCCCCAGTTCAACTTCAAATATGCTTATTTTGGGGGTCGCAACCAGAAAAGTTTGTGAACCCTTGTTCCAATAACATGTCAACACTGTTGTTGTCTTGCTGTGGGTTTCTATACACTACAAATTGGGCTCAGGTGTCTGGAAGCTGACGTGAAAGATGGGACGTGTGTGAAAGTAAAAGTGTCTAGTCCTACAGTATATTCTGATATTGAACGGTGTGCTGTACATGTGACTTGTGAGGCTTTCCAAATACACAACAGATTCTTTTTACATGCATTTTACGATCATTCTAGGATCCCTGGGGTATTGTTTGGGTACAAACAAATGTAATCTAGTTGGTATAATAGTTTTACTGGATAGTCTGTCGGCCACATGACCTAAATATGCATTATTTCAATGAGCATAATTCATTTTGCGTTTTTTCCTTTTATTGGTACAGTAATTAATTAGACAGGAAAGGGGGAGAGAGATGGGGGGGAACGCATGCGGTGGAGGCCTGCGGGCTCGGGACTCGAATTATTGTCGTGTCACATGTGTACACGTGCAACTAAAGAAGTGTGTGAAATTTCTTTTTTGTGCAAGATGATAATAAGATGTACATTCATACATGGTCTGATTGAAATGATACAAATTTACTTTGTGAAGGTCTACAGGCTCAACCTGGAATGTTGGTTGGCTGAAGGTCAGAGAAATGCTTGCACTGGAAGGTCGTTGGTCAACAACACAGAGAAAACCTTGTGAAAACATGAAAACATGTTTTCACTTTTCACCCTACCTCAGCATCCACTATCAAACATTTCTGTACCCAGTTCAGGTCCCAAGTCATAGACCCTGACGTATGCGGAACTGCCGTTTACCGCTGTGCTGTGCAAATGGGTCCATTTGGTTTCATTTGTACACTGTCAGAGTTACAAATGGATAAATGTGCGTGGGCTATATATAGGCGGTTGGATCAGGCTAGGTCTTGTCGTATTTTCAACACTGCCGATGCCTCAGGCAAGTGGAAGCATGCCTGTTTTTCATTGAGGCTCATATCTTATGGTAGTGCTTGGAGTTGCGTTGTATTCATTTACGCTTCTAGAAGATATGCAGTGTATGTAATGTATGGCTTTCTGTCATTCAGGACAACATGGTGGCATTTATTATGCCATTTCACAGCCACTGGAATTGGGCAACTGAAGATGATTTCCTTTTTCAAAACGTTTCATGTTCATTACATTTACTTCTTGCTTACTCTGTAGACTACACACACCTTCAATCTTAGTTTGCCCCACTGACTTCAAATTCGACACACATGTTCCACACCCCCACAGGGAGTGCAGTGCCCGGTGTTGAGTCCGTCAGACCCACAGTAGACCCGAACCGCCACAAAAGGCCTCTGCCTGGGCTCTGCACAGGGCCCATGTATAATGGAGCTGGCCTGTCATGACATCACAACACTCCATATTTGGGCATACCTGACACAGAACTCCATATATAGGAATAAAGGACACAGAGAGACAGATACAGAAAATTCCATATTATGGTCATATGAGGGACACAGACAGATGGGTGTAACGGGTACTCTAACACGGGTACAACGGGCATTGCATAGCCGGGTTGGGCATGGATCTCCAACTTCCGTTGTTACTGACTCAGTGCACTACAGCCGGCCACCGTTGTAGTATCATCTAATGCTGTGTAATTGGAAATGGAGAGCCTTAAACTCAAGAAGTAATGGGCAGCCCTTTTGACCTGGGCATTTTACAACTGGGTCAATAAGTTACCCATGACCTTTGTTCCATATATCATCAGTTTGACTCAACACCAGAGAACACTTAACAACTTGTCTCTTTGGGAGGCATGCCATGTGACACCAGTGTGCAGCGTACTGAGTAGGGGTTCAGTTCACTGCTTAGGGGGCACGTTAACTGCTGTGAATATCAAAGTCCTTAACGTCACATAACAGTCTATCATGAGATCAATAAATCAACTGAACTCGTGTTATGCTATGCACAACTATTGTCCAATTCTATGTCCCTTACTGGATTGTGATTGTCTTGTCTTCCTTTCGTTTACTGCAGAATAGTTCTCAATTGTTTGACTAGTGTTTGGCCAGTGAATGAAAGCCTCCATTCAAAACTTCTCCTGCATTATGGAGTTTGCCGTTTGACATCAGGCCAAGATCGCCGTCTGTCATAGAGAGAGCCCTCGACTGCTACAGACAAGCTTCAAGTTAGCCACAGCTGTGTGCTGGAAGACTTAAGGCAGAACTTTGGCATAGTTTGTTGGCAACAAAGTGAGCCTATTACCATGAGCGACAGACTGTCATGGACTCTATCCTTGATATTCTGTCAATCTGTCACAGTAGCTAACTAGAAAGAAAGATTGTGGTTGCCCATCTCTGTAGGAATTGTTCAATTAGAAGAGGGTAGGAGTTGTTGCTGGTACTGTGCATAGATAGAACGACACACAATGTTGTGTCATTGTGTTGGCATGATGTTAAAAAATCACACCCGTGTGAACTGAGTGGTGCAACATCCCCCCCCCCCCCCCCCCTCTCTCTCTCTCATTAGCAGGCAACAGAGGAGGCAACTCATAGGTGTCCGTGCTCAGATACACATAGGTGAACACAGACATTGCTGGTTGTAGGAGTGGTTGCACCACTCAAAAACATGAAAATCACACTTGTGTGAAGTGAGGGACGCTGTTATCATCATACATCATCACATTCCGTGCTCAGCCAATCAAATCATCGCATTCCGTGGCACAAACGCACAAAGCTGTGCATATGAGGGGCTGGCGCCCCTAAAAAAAAAAGAGAGAACGTTTGAACGCTGCTTTCTATGTTTGACATTGCTATTGGTGTTTTTCGATGGTTTTGAAAAAGAAATGTGTGACCGTATATTGTCAAATCAAATGAGGGCAAAGCACACAAAATCCTTGGGAAGAGTTTCAGAATCGCTGGCCAATCGGAGGGGAGAATAGTCAGTTATGGCACGATTTAAACCTTTTTAAACGATTTCAGTGCAATGACAGTAGTCTGTCTAGAGGCAACCACACTAATACGTCTCCACTTTGAGAACTGTATCAGCGTGACTGTTGACAATTCTTCTTGGTAAGGACACACTGATGCACGTTTTTACTGAAGGCCTGCGGTGTTGTCATATGTGATTCACAAAGCATTGTCTGAATAATTGCTGGCAAAGCAATGGTAACCGAGTTCCCCATCATTATTGAGGCTACCTTGCATCAGTCCTGTATTACTATAATATACACAATGAATTCCTCTGCGTCAGTGACTCAGTATACTGCAGGAGGCACACTAATGCAATGTTTATATATATTTATATACTAGGGGGTTTTCATGATTCTGAATCCACAAAAAAACATTTTTTGTGCCCAAATGTGCTGACCTCATCACATTTTTGAAGACTGCTATGGCCGTTTAGTTTTATGGGTTACAATTGAAAGTTTTGTTCATTATAAAACAAGTTCCGGATTTGCGGATTGTAGCTTTAAGCCTCTTTTTAAGGGTTCTTAATAGGTGAATCCAGGCCAGGGTCATGTAGTAAGAAGTGCAACCCAAGCAGTGGCTGTACAGTATGTCTCTAAACTGCTCGGGTGCATCTACCGGTAATATACTTAGAGCTACTGTAGCTGAACAGAACTGTAAGCATGAAAAGACAATGAAGCAATTGCGATTTGCCACGTCGCCATTTATTCTTGCTTGCCTTGATATTATTTTCATAAGCCCCCTTTGGGTCTTTATCTGAGCTACAGAAGTTAGGTTATTTGCTTCGCATCTTTCTGTATGTCTCACGTTGTCCCCAATATGCTATTCCACTGCACACATCGCTAAGGAAGGCGAGCGACTGTGTTTACATAATACATTTGCATTTATATTCCAATACACAAATTGCCATACCGTGCATTCCCATTTGAAATCGACAGTATGATCATTCTGTGTATGAGTCTCAACATATGGATCCCCAGCCAGGGTGTTCTTGTTCACACAGAACACAGAACACACAAGACAATTGGATGCAACATATTGAAGGGGAAAAAGTTGTCAAAATTTAAGTTAAAATCTTAAAATTGTTTGAGTTGTTATCCAGAATGCTGCTAGGTGATATCACAATTACAAGCTTGTAGATCGGCTATCCTCAACCTTTTATTTTTACTCCATTCGTGTTGATTTGTTGATATACAGTATTAGAAAACTGCTTCATTATTCAAACTTACGAGCAGGATTAAGTTGGTTATTGGTTCTAAAATATAGTTTTTTTAATATATTTTCGGTCAATTGCTCAGCCTAACTATCCAGAATACTGTATTCATGTAAACATGAGGCCTTCAAGTTCTTACTGCTCTTTCAGAAGTTGTATTTCCTGTTTTACTCACACATGGTGTTAGTTTGTACCCTGACCTCCTTGTGGGCGACAGGTTTTTCACAGAGTAACCTGTAAACCAGAGCGGTCGTAAACTAAATGACGACACTCAATCTTTCACTCTACTGTAATTAAATACGTACGTTATCTAAGTGTTTCCGTTGAGATACTCTTACTTCACCATTAACAATGTCTGTAGTTGTACACAGTTACAGTTCCTCTTTCCCTCTGGTCTACCAAATCGTTTAGCCAAAAAAATGCATCACGTTGCTACATTCTGAGTTTGTAGATAGGTTATTCTCTACGAATGTTCATCCTAGAAGTGTTGATTTTGACAGCAAAGTTTGATTTAATTTAGTCAGTCTTTTGAATGTAGTCATATAGAGATCTGAAAAGTTGAATTTTAGTCTAGTTTTTGTTGACTAAATATACGATTTTAGTTGAGTAAATCTCATACGATTTTGACGACTAAAGCTACAGTTGATTTTGTCAACAAAAAAAGAATTGATAGCGTCGTAATGCCTGATTTTTCACTTGATTGCATGCTGAAATAATCGATCTACAAGCTCGCAGCATCAAACTGCTGCGACGTGTTGTGAGCTTGTAGATCTTCTATTTTCAGAGTGCAACACCCGAGCGCAACCAAACATAACACGACTTGTCTTTTAGTTCTACTAGATCTCTTCTCCACTAGTCCTTCCCTAACATTTTACTCTATTTCTTTATTTGTTGGTGAAATTGTCAATATATTTAGTCTTAGTTTAAGTCATCATAGCTTCTTTTTTTTATCAGCTTGCAAAGCTGAGCAATGATTGGAATTTCTAGTCTAGTCACATGGTCTAGTAGCAATGTAGTGGCGAGATTTTCACGATTGGCTGGCCTCTACGCCAATGGGTACGATATATGCAAGAGAATGGAATGCAAGCTGATATATAATGACTTGAGTCATTTCTTGTTTTTCATTTTCATCAGTGAAACGTCATAGTTTCAGTTGACGAAATGAACACTGACGGTAGGCGTCATGCGGTCGACCCGTTTTGGGTAAGACAACACGGCCCGCTGTGGTAAGAAGCGTGTCCCAGAGGTGAAAGGGGCTCGTCCTGTCACTACATGAGCTGTAACAGGATCAGCTGTTAGTCTGGCTGGATAACAACACCACAACGCCCAGGAGAGCACTGGCGTAAACGGGATTAGGTACACTTAAGTGTGTGTGTGTGTGTGTGTGTGTGTGTGTGTGTGTGTGTGTGTCGCATGCCCAAGCCGAGAGCTAAGGCATCAGCAAAATTCTGTTCAGTGTCTGCAATAATTGGCAGTCGCCATATATGGAGAAGGCGATGCTTTCTGTACCCGTGATCTGTATCTGAAGCACTTGTTGTAGAGTTTTCTCAAGTTTGCGCATCCACTATTGTTTGTGTTCAAGAAATTTCTTGTAAAATGTGAATACAAATAAAGATGTTAAGTGTGTGTGTGTGTGTGTGTGTGCGTGCGTGCACACTATATTTCAGATATCCATCATTTGTAAGTCGAACTAAAGGACCAGTTGCAGCAGTCTTCCATTCTGGCACACACAACCATTTAACCCATCCCCTGAGTCCCCTCCCCAACACTGCAATGCACAGCCCTGGAAATGCTTGCGTTTATATTCGTGGCAGCAGTGACTGACGAGCCCTTAACTACTTAACCTCCAGCATCCGTATTGTGTGGAAAGCTTTAGCAGAAAATAGCAGATCGACAAGCATACCAAAAGGGATGCATGTATGTGATGGACATAGGCCTACTCCCCCAAGGCACTGGTCTGGACTGGCCAATACATTTTATAATGGGTTAAATGCAAATTCTCTATGTAAAGTATTAGAGTGCAGCAGTCCCACTGATAGACTCAGGGGTGCACTGCACATCCCATGGGGCAGTGGTTCTCACAAACCAATACAAACAGTAAGTGCCAAATTGGTTGCTCTCTATCGTTAATGAATAATGGTCATCACGATACTTTTTCACAAGTAGAGAAACTCGTTCCGTATACTGTACGGAATGTGGTGTGCTGTGTTTTCCATGATGGCCGTTTTTAAAATGTTCCGAGGATGTTTCAGAGTGTAGCATTTTGTCTACACTCTGCCATAATGTAAGTCCACAAGTGAACACCCGAATCATGAAAGCTGGTATTTTTCTAATATACTTTTTATCAGACGATTTGCAACCCATTTTTTCACCCAGTGTCAATTTTCAAATGTAATCCCCTGGGCGCTATATTTCCTCTGCCAACTTGGGGAGAGCAATCAGGCGCCCCGGCTGGCCAGGGGAAGGCAGTTTAGAGACCAGGTTTACTGCATGTTTTTTGCGAGGGTACCTACCTACCCTAGGGGACACGGGGAGAACATGCAAACTCCACACAGAAAGGCCCTTTTGCCAACCCCACCTAGAGAACACGCCCACAGTGTACCCACTACCCAGTGGGAATCAAACCCAGGACCTTCTAGCTGTGAGGCGACAGCCCTTCCTATGATGGTATTTTATTGACTGTCTTTTTTTCCCCTCCAGAGTGGTCCGCGTGCCGCGTGGTGAGATGGAGGACGGGAAGCCAGTGTGGGCGCCCCACCCAACGGACGGGTTTCAGCTGGGAACCATCGTGGACATTGGCTCAGACAGCCTCACCATAGAACCGCTCAAACAGAACGGAAAGGTGGGTAATGTTACCCTATATACGGTACTTGGTTTCCTGGGGTGCCCCAGCGGCCTGCTTTCCGCCCTCCTTTTCCCCCTCTTATTTTCTACACCATATCTCAGTCGAAAATAGCCGTTGTGCCGTGTTGTGATCTTATACATAAAGGTGTTTGTCTATTGTCGACCAAATGCAGATCGACGCTCATCCATTTTTTTTTTGCAACCTGGCTGTGTCCCTGGGTCCGTACGGAAATCTCTCTCTCTCTCTCTCTCTCTCTCTCTCTCTCTCTCTCTCTCTCTCTCTCTCTCTCTCTCTCACACACACACATACACACACATACACCGTCCGTCTGTCACTCACGCTTCCATTTATGGATACACCTCGTGACATCACGTCTCCATATATGGTCACGCCTCGTGACATCACGTAGAGCTGAAACATGAATATCCCCACGGGACTAAAACTGTAAATTAATCAAATCCAAATCAAATTACCGCTATACACAGATTCTCTTGGATAACCTTCTGGTCTCCACAGCCTTAGCCACTGAAGTTAAGCCCACTCTATATACTTCGTCGTAGGAACTGCAAGCATGAAACGCACTGCAGATCTGTTCTGTTTGCTCCAGGATCATTTGCAGTATACCAGTTTCAAGGAGGAAAGTCAAGTGGTCTAAAGTCTAAAGTCAAGTGGCTCTTAACCTCTAGACAAATAGGTTTTTCAACATACTGCCCTTTCATTTTTCACCAACCTTTCCAACATAACGTTCAAGTATGGAACATATCCGTTCCACACAGTGCAAAGCTCTTAACATTTCAGAGAGCCTTTCTCCATAGTAACCCCCATACGCGTGCTGTCTGTCCGGCCCACTAATCTTTCCCCGGATGGTCTGTTGAACTGAGTACTGTATCTCCCCTCAAACAATCTGCCCTCTAATTGTGTTTACAGGAACGGGGGGGGAAAAGCTCTCAGCGTGATCTCGCTCTCTCTCTCTCTCTCTCTCTCTCTCTCTCTCTCTCTCACTATCCAGTTTGTACTCTAATCTTACCATTAACTTCGACATGAGTCCCTTTTCTATTCTTATTTGTTTAGTTCTATTCCATGCGTGGGTGAAATAAGCTCTCTATCCCTCTTCTCCTCCGTCCATCCATCTCCCTCTCTCCTTCTTTCTTGTGCTGATTTCTTCTGCCTGTAGGCTAGCCGGGTTATTGCGTGGGCGAGATAGGCCCTCTCTTTCCTCTCTCCCTCTTGTATCCTATTTAAGGTTAAGCATTAAGTGGTGACCGTATTATTACCTCCCCTGGGTTCCATTTCTTTACCTATTTTAATTTTAGTCGTGTCGTCGTCGTCCCCCGCTCCCTATCTCAGCATTTCACCTTCACCCGTATTGCATTATCACTATTATCAGAGTCGGTGAAGTGAACCAATCATGTTTTGAATGAATGCTTTATATTTGCAAGGACCCCCTTAGCTCTCAGAGTGTACAAATGGAACCGAAATGGACCCTTGAACGCTCTCGGGAATAATTACAGACATTCAGGGCTAGCTATTGGTAGTTTCTGGTGGTGGTATTGTCTATGTCTAGGACATAAATGCATGACCGTGTCGTCATGCATGATCATTTTGTTCAGTGGTGGAAAAAGTACTAAATAGTTTTACTTAAGTAAAAGTATCAATCCTACTACTACAGTAGAGACTCCAGGAGGGGTCCACGCGCACCTGCCTTATTACGGCTATTTATAATTTTTTTCAGTTTGGATTTGGACATTACAAGTAAAACGTCAAGAATTCTAAATGTATTTAAAGTACCAAAGAGAGGGGGGGTGGGTGTACTCTCTTAGTTAAATGTACATTACATATTACAGTGCAATGTGGGCTTCTATGTCCGTCTGTATGTCTCTGTGTATGTCTGAGCACGGAAATAGGGTTTTTTCACCACCAAGTGTCACTGTTTATTGATTGATTGATTGATTGAAACCTTTATTTATTCTCGAAAAGAGCATTGAGGTTCTCCCTCATTTTCAAAGCTGACAAGATCACATAATATAAAACAATTTAAGACAGGTCAAATCAAATCTTCATGTAAGGCATAGAGACTCACCAAGTTAAAAACAGTTACATATTGAGGTAGGGAGGTTCAGAAGCAGGTTATTAAATTGACCATATGATAATGGGGTACCATGTAAAGTGTTCCACGTGGTTGGGGCATCGAAGCAAAAAGCTGATTTTCCCAGTTCAGACTGCACGGATGGGACCTCTAGTTTAAGCCATTCACTTGAACGGGTCTGGCGAGTATTTATTTTCCATTTTAACAGCAACGTGATGTAGGGTGATAGCTTCCCATCAATGGCTTTAAAGATAAACTGGTGCCAGTGCATGGTTCTCCTCTCAGAGAGGGAAGACCAACCTACTTTATCATAGAGGGTGCAATGGTGAGTGCTGCAACTTTCACCTGTGATAAACCTTAGTGCTGAGTGATAAACTGTATCTCGGGGTAGAGTGGTAAGGGCAGCATTTCTATAAACTGTTGCGCAGGATCACACGCACGCACGCAAGCACGCACGCACGCACGCACGCGTACAGTACTACAAGTACAGTTACAGTACAGCACCACTCAGTTCAGACAGGTCAGTTTTTTTTTAAGTATTCTTTCCACTAAGTGCTCGGACGCTCTTCACGGAAAAAAGTACATACGATCAGCTATGATGGAAATAGTTGTGCTGCTACTGCTACAGTAAGTTGTCTCATTAAAAATGTAAGATAATATACTTGGGAGCTGTCCAAGACTATTACATTTTTAACGGCTATAATAAAATGGTAAATGGTGCATTTATATAGCGCCTTTATCCAAGGCACATTACAGAGATTGTGCATTACATTCACCCATTCACACAACAATGCCTGAGGAAACCATGCAAGGCACCAAGCTGCACATCGGGAGCAATTCTTGCTCAAGGACACTTCAACACTAACTCTGGGGGAGCCCAGGTTTGAACTGGAAACCCAGTTCAAACCCAGGTTTGAACTGGGTTTCACTCTGTAGAGAGAGGGAAGTAGCCTGATTCGCTGCGTTCCGCTGATCTGAAATGACTTGCGAAGTGACATTTCAGCCCCGCGGAACGCAGCAAACCAGGCTGGAACCCAGGCTAGGAGGGAGGGAGACTCTGGTAGTATTCAAAGACTGCCGGGACAACTAAGAAACACACGGTGTATATACCAGGGGTCATCAAATCAAATCAACTTTTATTTGTATACAGTAGCACATATCCGTACGGTATCACACAATCAAAGTTGACCAAAGTGCTGAACAGGGAAGAATATAGCAAGGCTGAGAGAGAGATGAAGCAGGGACTTTCACTATGAACATGTGTTTAACTCCGAGGACCCCCAGGTTGAAGACCCCCTGGTATACTACATACCATGCATTTTGCCATATTTAAACTCCTCATGACAGTGCGCTTTTTCCCCCCTTCTTTATTTGAATGGATTTGACCTCATTTTCTCTGAGTACCGTTTCCTGTGGGCTAAAACGATGGAACACAGTAACAATGTTCTGTTTGTGTTCTGCTGTTGCCAGTCTGTGCCAGTGTCTGACAGGCTTACTGACCCTACCAGGCCAGCTCTGTGGCCTAGCTATAGCTTGCTGGCCGGCAAACCACCCAAGCCCTACTGTAAACCACCCAAGCCCTACTGTAAACCACCCAAGCCCTACTGTAAACCACCCAAGCCCTACTGTAAACCACCCAAGCCCTACTGTAAACCACCCAAGCCCTACTGTAAGAATTAGGAAATATGTTGAAAGCTGTGTCGCCTGGTCTGCTTATTATTATAGGCGACTTTGGGCTTGTTTTTCAGTGAAGTCTCTTGCAAATATTGGTGGTTGTTTTTTCAAAAAGTGTTGTTACTTATTTGGGCTTGCTTTCTAAAGGCTGTTTAAACCAGTTGCTTTTCAAACATTTTCATGTCAAGGACCCCCCCCAAATGTAATTGTCCACGTATCCCCATCAGAACTAGATTTGTGCCAGGGAGTCAGGCCCCCTGCAACAGATTTGTGTTGTTAACACGATGCACGCCAAAACGCCTTGCAACACGTCAGATGACGGGTTAAAATGTAACCCCGGAGGTCGCCATACCCGTCAAATGGCGTGTAGTAAGGGTTATATCAATACCATGCAGCCGAAGCTCAACACTAACCTTTCGTGCTGCCCAGGCTGCTGCTAGACAGTTCTTCCCATCGTGAGGAACAACGCGTGCGCCTCTCATAAGGATCCACTCATTGTCGTTTCTTTGTTGCCCACGTAGCTTTAAAGTGCTTATGTGGCCTATAGTCGTTTCTTTTGGCCTTGTTTCCACGGACCTGGTTGCTTATTTCTCTCGCGTAATCTGGCAACACTGTTTGAAAGAGCGAGGGACATAGGAAGGAAGTGAGGGAGAGATGAGGGAGACACATGAAAAGAAAGGTTGGGATGAAATTGGTGATACTATGTGAGTGGGTGCATGTCACTGGTGTCACACACTTGTAGTACAATGACCAGTTGTGTGTTTGTGGGCTATACTGTAATTTATCCCAGATCACTCTGCCTTTGCTTTGGTGTTGCTCAAAGAGACAGTTGTTGTTTGCAGCTTGCTTTCGTGAACGCACGTGGTCAAACCAACATCACTCCAGTAGTGTAACTGAGGTTATGCCACTGAACTAAGCGTTGAGTTGGGACCTTTTTGCAGCTTTGTTTTAGTTCTATTTTGTTGGTGATAGTGGAGTGTCCCTTTTGTACCCATACAGTATATGGAGATCACTATCTCTCTCTGACTGCCTGTGTCCTTTTTATGCCCACATACCTGTTTATGGAGGTCTCTATATCTGTCCCTCGGGTCGACTGCGACGTGTGTAGCGAATTTGAGTTATTATTGAGTTATAGTAAGAAGATTACTGTGCAATTTGTGGGAGTAGTAAAACTTGCCAGAAGGCCTGAAATATCATTAACACAGACGATGAATATTCACGTGCACAACATGAATAATTCACAATGCATAACAGACTCATCAGTTAACTAGAAAAAGTGCCCTACTGGGCACAGGTCTCCACCAGGATGAGCAGATGTGAAGAATTCCAGTCAAAGGTTTTTCCTTGGCCTCTAGGGAGTTGGCATAGAAAGTTATCCACAGATCCGTGCAGTTAGAGGTAAAAACACTTTTGGGCCAGTTATAGCGCCACCTTGAGGCTGAGTTGAAATTGTTCATGTGGCATTTCGTCCTCGGCCTAGTGGGAATGTGGGTGCACAATTTCACGGAAATCTCGCGATGTGTTCATGATTTGCAGCATTTTGTTTGAAACTGAGCACTCCTGTGAACTTTGGAAGCCAATCTTAACCAATCAGGATGGAGTCTGAGAAATCTGAAAGAGCGGTTTGGTTGAATGGCTCTAGAGAGACTGTGTACCAATTTGCGTGATGTTTGGACAAAATCTGTAGGTGTACTGTGCAAAAACTTGTTTTGCACAAAGCGGCCTCCTGGTGGAGCTATAACAGGCCGTTCTGGAAAGTTTGGGGCAGAGGTTCATGGTTGGCATCCAGGGAGTGTGTGTGCAAAATTTGGCATCGACCGGGTTAACGGTGGCTGAGATTAGCTGGTCACGGACGGACACACGGACACACGGACGGACGGACGGAGTGCAAAACATACTCTCCCCATGCCTTCGGCTGGTGGAGACAACAATGTTCAGTAACACCATGATGGTGACTGACTGGCGTGTTGGAGGTCTCGAACCTGTGACCCTGTGCAAGTCAAGCCAATTGCCTCAGTACCGGTGAAATGTCTCTCTATTTGTCTCTCTCTCTCTCTCTCTCTCTCTCTCTCTGTGTGTGTGTGTGTCTCCCCTGTCTTTATCTGTCTCTGCTCCCATTATCTCCCTCCCCCCTCCTCGGTCACTCTCTCTTTTACTTCCTTGCCCGTGGATCAGTGCTATGGAGCCCAGGCTGCCTGGGCTGAGAATGTGGAAAGAATGAATCGGGTGTACGTCACCTTGGCAAACCAACCTTGGCACATTAAAGCTCGCTAATGCCTAGCCGCGGAGGGTGGGGGCACAGATATAGCCATTGTGGAGGGGCAGAGAAGTCCCACGCTTGTGTGCAACTATATAACCGCCATGCTTTGGCTCTGTCCCGAGCGACGGGTTTTATGTCTTGCTGTGTGTGCCTCCAGGGCCAGGGTCGAATGTGTCCACACAAACCTCTGCCTATTAGTGCACCGTGGTTTGTTGCCAAATACCAAGCATGTGGGTGATTAAGAGTTGGAGACTGTTCACTCTGGAGTAGGGCAGGGTGGAATAGTGAAACAAACACTCTTTAAATACTGACTGAGAATTAGGTGGAGTGCATACACTTCATTTAAGCATTTACATTTCCAAACATGTTAAAGACTCGGCAACTTTGATGTTCTACCCTGGATTTGAACTTGGTTTAGAATTCTTCTCTGGTGTGTGTTCGCCACTCATGATGAGTGTTGCTTGGTGATGGTGACAGTTATTTGGTGAATAATGCATGGTGACTGTCCTGTTCTGCTGTGGAGTTGCTGATGGCATCATGGGGACAGGAGAGGAGAGGAGAGGAGGGACCGACTCACTGACCACAGACAGACAGACTGACAGTCAGTCAGTCAGTCAGTCAGTCATAGAGCTGATCAGAAGAAGAACTGTAAACGGGTGCTCTTTGGAGAGGGTTCTTTAAAGTTCTACTATACATTTGTAACAGAACACAGTGGAAAGAAGAATGATGGTGGTCCAAGGCAACTCTGTTCAGAAAAATCCTTTATTCCGTTAAAAAAAAAAAGGGTTGGATATCTATATGCAGGAAAGAAGAAAGTTTGAGCGCTTTTACCACAAAAAGTAAAGGGTTTATTGGCTTAATTACAAACGGCACAGCTGTAGGGTCTCTTATCTTATTTACAATACAAATAAGTGTCTTCAACGACCAGTGGGAAACTTCATGTGTGTTGTTCCTCAAACTGACAGCAACAGATATCTGTACAGAGTGAACTAGAGTGTGAACGCATATCAGCTGCTGTCACCATGCACACGATTTCTCTCCCTTCCTGTAAAAGTTCTGTACTTACTACAGTGACTTTTCTCCATTTCCCTCCTCCATCCTCATACATAGTATAACCTACCAACATTTATACTTTTCTTTTTCCTTTTCTTTTTCTCCATTTATATACTGTATTTCCATTTGGTTTTTTTGTACGTAATTTTCAGTTTACTAATGGTCTGTAATAGTTAGGTGTGCACAACTAGGTATTTGTCGTTTTTTTCTGCATTATTCTGATGATGATGTGAAGTCATGTGATCTAATGAGATGCTGATTGCTGGCACTACTTAATGACGTGTCAAACAGTCATCTTTAGTCGACCCTGATGAAGGCCCATGCAGGCCGAAACGCGTTGGTCGTGTTTTTAACCCTTGTTTTTAATATTTAAGTAATTAATGAAATAAAGGATTTTTTCTACTTCAACTGGACAGAGCTGCCTTGGACCCTCTTTTAAGTTCGCCACCTTATACCTCCTTCCACAGTGACATTGACTCAAGGTATAGAACTTTTTAGGAAATATTGTGCTTTGCTATATGAAACCCTCTCCAAAGAGCACCTGTCTACAGTTTTCTCTACATATAAAGGGTTAGGGTTAGGGTTAGGGCTAACCCTGACCCACGTAGCGCTTCTTCTTTTCTTTTTCTCTGTTACAAATACGTTTTTCTTTAAATATTTTCAAGCTTGTTTCACAAACGGCACAACTTGAATGAGTCGGGGAAAGGGTTGACAGCATCTCTGCTCATATCTGTCTTCTGATCATCTGACTGCCTCTCCATCCTTACTGTTGCCTGCATCGTGGCATATGGACAATTTGGACATTGAACGTGTTTTCTAGCAATGGTGCATTGCTAGAAAAAGGGCTGCGTCAACACTTGAGTGTGCGCAAACTGCTCGCGCAACAGCTTTGAGACACACAGCAGCTCTTGTAGCTCCGATGAGGCCATCATTTGCCTCAGTCAGTAACTGTTTTTGTTGCTTTGTTGTCTGTGCATGAGCCTGATGCTAGTATCCGTTGGATCATCCAAACTTGATGCCTACACCTCCTTGGGTCCTCAGTTACGCATCTGCCAAATGTCCACTTCATACAGTTTGTGGTTTTCAAGATAGATAAGTCAGTTGAGTTTGTTGCAAATTGCAATTAGTGCGAGTTTGACCCCCATTTTTGCATAAATTGCCTGGAATGATGCATAGCTTGCGAGGATAGTTCAGACAGTATACTGTACACCCGAGACGTTACACTCATACACATCAATTATCTAATGTGATCCTGGGCTCTACACACCCTCAGCCAACCTGGGGAGAGCAACGGACTTTAACTCATGCTGAGTGTCCAAGTTGCTCCTTTACACCTGACAGGTGGGAGTTTCCCTGGTTGGACGTAGCGCGTGGAAGGAACACGTTATTCCAACCAGTTCCTTTCCCCTCCTCCATCAGGCGACAGGCGCCACGGCTGGCCATATACATGTGTGTACAGTGTATACTGATGTGGCAATCAGCTGACCAACTGGGCGGGTTATTTAAGCTCACCTAAATCTGTGTTCCTTCTGCGTATGTGTCCCTGGTTTGGTTTATGTGGCTGTTTTCCCCCACCCACTAGCTAGCTAATCTGCTATTAGTTATTTTTGTCAAATATGTTTTTATTGAACAGATTATAAATTATTACAAAACAATTAAGACAAAAAAGAGAAAGAAATCCCTTAACCCTCCAACCCATACTGCTCGTACAGCGTACAGTCAACCATATCAATGGTATCCTGTCTATTAATCGTTTCTACTCAGGTAATGGACAAGGGGCAGCCAAACATTATCAAACTGGCTCTCCCTTTTTGTTTCTCAGAATCTGCTATTAGTTCTGTTCGGGGAACTAATAGTCCCAGCTCTTAATGGCTAATGATGGTTGTCTAATTGTGAGCATTATATCCATTATCCACGTACTGACTGTGCCTTTTCTGTTCTTTGCTCCTGTTTCTTCTCAATTCTCTCATTCCCTGTTCTACAGTAACTCTTTCTGTAGCTGAAATGTTTAGCCTGATTCCAGCCCTGAATCGCTAGCCACGCACATTAACCCATTCTGAACGGGGACCCATTTTGGTGTTAGCATCATGTTATGCTTTAGCTATTGAAAAATAGCAGATCTACAAGCTCATAGCGCGCCACCGAGTGGCGCGCTACGAGCTTGTAGGTCTGCTATTTTTTAGAAAAATCGAAGAACGACTGACATTTTTTAGAATCTGATCTCAGGTCAGAATGGGTTCATCAGACCAGTGTGTGTCCAGTGGAAACCTCGTGTGAATCTGATCTCAGGTCAGAATGGGTTAAAAAACAAATGTTCTGGTAATTCAGAATTAAGTGAAACAAAATGAAAATTCAGGCTGAGTTTCAGGCTAGCAAATGTTGGGAGCCTGCACGAAAATAATTCCACCCACTTCATAAGCCTGTGATTAAAAGTGTTTGTTTTTGTGCGTTTCTGTTTTCCTCCAGACATTTACGGCTGCCATCAACCAAGTGTTCCCTGCAGAGGATGACGTCAACAAACATGTGGAGGACAACTGTGAGTATGGAGTATCAGCCAGGCCACTCAGAATGCCTCTGATGCAGTGGTTTTCAACCAGTGGTCCTTGGGGGGGGGGGGGGGGGTTCCAGGTGGTCCCCAGCTACAGTAAATGATGGAGAATTGGTAACCAAATGGTCCTTCTTGAGAGAGTAAAATGAAACCAAATGGACACGTATGGGTCCATTTGGTTTCATTTTACGCTCTCAAGAGTTCAATTATTGCTAAACATCTGCATTACTTAATTTGCAAGAAATCTACACAATTAGAGAATGTACTGTAGAAGAATTGTTATTTTGATCAATGTTTGCCTGTTGTCTATCCTAAGTGTACCAATACAGCATAGTATCTTATCCAACGACAACAAAATATTCTAAATATTAGGCCTGAAACGAGTATTTCAGCTAGGTCGTAAGAACAACACGATACATCATTACAGAGAAAACAAACAAACTGCATTGCCAAACTTCTTGAACACAGCATTTTCTAACACCATGGAACACGCACACGCACACGCACACGCACACACACATCACTCACTCACACACATTGCTTTTACAATATAAATTGATTTAGAAATGCCATTAAATGGGGGTCCGTAGACTAATGCATGTCAGAACTGGGGGTCATTACAATTAAACACGTTGAGAATCGCAGTTAGAGCCATACAAATCTTCTCTTATGGAGGTCTCTGGCATTAGCCTGGTTAATAAACCAGACCGAATCAGCCGTTGGCAAAAAATAATTGCCTACCGGTGGATTTCGGTCTGGAGAGGCTAAATTTTACGCCCATTTCCTACTCCAGAGAATGTGGCCTCCAATAGGGATACGGTATGCAATATGGGCGGGCTTTGGTACAGTGACGTTCAATGCTTGAGACCTTTGACTGACAGTAGCTCTGACCAATTGCGTCAAAGAGAAAATGTTTCCCTGGAAATGAAATCCAAGCTGAGCCTCCCCAGACTAATATCCTGCGGATCCGTGCGATATTAGTCTAGTTTATTAACCAGGCTACTCTGGCATATCTTTTCAAATGGGGGTCTGTGGGCTAATTAGTGTCAATTTGGGGGTCCTTGACATGAAGAAGTTTGGGAACCACTGTTTTAGAGTAGATCTATCATCTGTCTCTGTGTCTTCCAGGTTCTTTGATGTACTTGAATGAAGCCACTCTACTAAACAACGTCCGCGTGAGATATAGCAAAGACAAAATCTATGTAAGTATGCTAACCTGTATGTATGGGCTCACTTTGAGGAGTGATGCTTTATTAATTGTGGCTTCTGGTCAGGTGACTGACTGACTGGCTGAAGACGGACACACTCAAATAAACACATGCATTATGCATGCACATGTACGGCCCATGTCATGTCCTCATGACAAGTGCACGCATGCTCATTCATGCACACAAAAGGGCAGAATTAATTTCAACGCACACGCACGCACGCACGCACACAGACACAGGCTCAGGTGATGTGGTCGTGGGTACTAGTGCCTCAGGCTGGGCTATCCTGTTGCTCCCTGAACCTCATCAACCCTCTGAAGTGGGGAGGGGAGGGCGGTTCAGACGCCAGCTGGCCTCTGTCTACGCCTAGTGGTCAGGACCCATGTACCGGTACGGGGCTCGAGTAGTGATGCACAATTCATCGGTAGCTTAATCGGAATTGGCTATAATCGGCCATGAAAATGCCATATCGGTATCGGAACGGTCTCAATAACACAGTCATATATTTAATTTTGCTAGTTTTCACCAGCATAAATGGTTATAAATTCATAATCGTGCACCCCTAGTCTCGAGTAAATCCCATTTTGTTAGAAAAAGATTTTCTAAAATTCAACAAGAACATGGGGGGGGGGGGGGGGGGTTAGAGGGAGAGGGAGAGAGAGAGAGAGAGAGAGAGAGAGGCTCACATTTGTCAAAATGTATTAAAATACAGCCTCATAATGTGTTCTTGTAAGTTGGCTACATTTATCTTTTGAGTCTCCAGCAGAACAGGTAAACGCTCTGCCCACCTGGGACTCACAGAAGGCCTATATGGCCATCTAGTGGTGGAAGAAGGAACTGCACATGCAAAGTTGAGGCTGCCAGACACAGTGCTATGAGTAAAATCCTAGTGTAGTGGTTCTCAAAGTGGGGTCCGGGGGTCCTTGAGGGGGTTCCATGGGGGTCCCCAGGTAAATTAGTTTAAACACTTTTTCTCATCTCATCTACAAACTCAAACAATGTTGACAAATCTACTCTTATGGGGGAACATCATATTTTTAGGAAAATGTTTGGGAACAACTGGCTTCGATTCATTGAGATGCATCTTTTTGTTTCGGTTCCTAAAGGCTTGATTTTCCTCAAATATTTGAATGGAGATAATTAAAATGTATATTAGCTGAGTAAGACCAAATATGTACTGAGTATATTTACTTAGCTGAGTAAGACCAAATATGTACTCGGCCACATTTAAGGCTAATCATAATAGGGCAGGGGTTCTTTTAACCTGTGGTGGAAAGTACAAGTAAGTAAAAGTATGAATACTGCAATTTAGAAACACACTTACAAGTACACATCCCTAAAAGTACAAATGTATTGGTATCAAAATGTACTTCAAGTTTTCAACAAAAGATATTTTGAAAATTTGTAGATCGGCTATTTTCAAATGGCCGAAATGTATATGGGGTTGAATGTATGTTTGTAAGTGGTTGAAGATGGATGGACTTTAACATAGTTCTCTGTACCATGTAGACGTTTGTAGCCAACATCCTGATAGCGGTGAACCCGTACTATGACCTCCCCAAGCTCTACTCTCCAGAGACCATCCAGCAGTACCGGGGCCGCTCCCTGGGCACGCTGCCCCCCCACGTCTACGCCATTGGTGGGTCAATATTAACCCATTTTAGGCCTGAAAAAAAGAATATATATTCAAAGATTTGTGGCGCATTTTTACGATTTTTCAAAAATATTTACATCTCTTTTTAAAATATTTTACATCTCTCTCTCTCTCTCTCTCTCTCTCTCTCTCTCTCTGTTTCAGCTGACAAGGCGTACAGGGACATGAAGGTGTTAAAGATGAGTCAGTCCATCGTCGTTTCCGGAGAGTCTGGAGCTGGAAAGACCGAAAATACCAAGTTTGTTCTCAGGTCAGGATCACAATTTCCTTTTTTTATGCCATGGACCCCCAAATTAACCCATTCTGACCGGGCACCCATTTTGGTGTCAGCATCATGTTATGCTTTAGCTATTTAAAAATAGCAGATCTACAAGCTCATATCGCGCCACCGAGTGGCGCGATACGAGCTTGTAGGTCTGCTATTTTTGAAAAATCGAAGAGCGACTGACATTTTTAGAATCTGATCTCAGGTCAGAATGGGTTCATCAGACCAGTGTGTGTCCGGCGGAAACCTCGTATGAATCTGATCTCAGGTCAGAATGGGTTAATATCTATTTGTCCCCGTCCCCCCCTCCATCAGATTGTTTTTGTGCCAGGGAGCCCCCCTACCAGATTTGTGGTGTTAGAATGTTTCAAAAAGTTTACTTACCGGTACCTTTGAACAATCTCAGAATATTTGGCGTCGCTCCATTCCACGCACGGATGTCCTAGAATCTGAAAATAATCGTGGTCACCACACGTACAATTTACAATTTACAATTTAGGCATTTAGCAGACGCTCTTAATCCAGAGCGACTTACAATAATCAAGAACAAAAGCATGGGAATACATCACATAAAAGCATTTATCATGAAACATGCGTAAGCTAAGAAAGTAACAGTGGAATATCTATATTATGAGACTATACATATAAACTATATATATACTACTATGCTATACATATGTACTATGGCGTGCTATGACTATATACAATGCAATTATAGTGCCATCTACGTCAATCTGTTTGCAAAGATATAGGCTGTGATTGAGAGCCTGCTCTGCGTGCAGTTGTCCCATTGGAATGCATTATAGAGGGTATGCGCGTGACATCATCATCATCATACCCGGAAGTTATGCGGGAATGCCTACTGAGTGACAAAAAACTACTTTCTGGCCTTAACAGCCCCTACATCCAAACAGAAAAGTCCTATTTGATTGAATTACATGACTTTTAAACAACGTTAAATTCACTTTGTCACTCACTTTGCCACTCGATTTGCCACTCGATCTGCCATTCACTTTATGCATGCGCATACCCTCTATAGTGGTGTTTTCGACTGGTTCCCTATGCACGTGCCTGATGATATTTCTTTCCGGAGAGTTCCGAATTCTCACGAGAATCATGGAAACCATGGATGATCCATAGGTTAGCAAACAGAGCCCTCCAGTGGAAAACACGCAAAACACGCCAAGGGCACAGAATGAGCTTGTAGACCAGCTATTTTCTGATATAGTTTTAAAGTGCTTCTTTAGGCTTATTTTTCTAGACCTGTCACTGATCTGTATACGTAACCGCTTCAATTGTATTCCCCCACAGGTACTTGACAATTATTTATGGAACAGGTCAAGACATAGACGAGAGAATAGTTGAAGGTAAGAATGGCATGTTTCTTTACCTTATGGAAGACATTAGTTTGATTCTACAGGTCTGTTTTATAACGTAAATGTTTCATGTTTTTGAACAATGCAGCCAACCCGTTGCTGGAGGCCTTTGGAAATGCTAAAACAGTACGCAACAACAACAGCAGCCGCTTTGGGAAATTTGTGGAGATCCACTTCAGCGAAAAGGTCAGAGAGTTGTAAGAGTTGTCTTAAATCATGATTATAATGTTATCAATGAATTACCTGCCTAGCTCCTACCACTAGGACAGAAGATTTGCAGGGTAGGTAGTGGTACCCTCACAAAAAAGCATGCAGTAATCCTGGTCTCTAAACTACATCCCCTGGCCAGCCGGGGTGCCTGATGTGTGTTCCTTCCACACGCTATGCCCGGCTGGGGAAACTCTCCCCTGTCAGGTGAAAAGCAGCTTGGACTCCTCATGCATAGAAGGAAGCATGAGGTCAGTCCGCGGCCCCCTCAGGTTGGAGAGCTAGTGTAGTGCCCAGGAATACATTAGATGATTGACACTGGTTGAAAAAATGGGTTGCAAAATCGTGGGATAAAAATGTATATATAAAAAATGATTTGCAGTATACTATAGTTAGAGGTGTTTTATTCTCTATGTCATTCAGTGTTTCCCCTATTATGCACTAGGGGAAACGCTGGTCATTATATAAAATAATACTATAATGCCATTCAGGAATCCTCAAGTATTCCCAGCATGCTTTCCTCTGGCTCCTCCTGCTCACTGTGCTTCTCTCTCCTGTACACCCCACTACCAGAGCCTTGGTGGTGGGGGGGCATCTCTCTACTGTACACCCCACTACCAGAGCCTTGGTGGTGGGGGGGCATCTCTCTCCTGTACACCCCACTACCAGAGCCTTGGTGGTGGGGGGCGTATTAGTCTCCTGTACAGCCCACTACCAGAGCCTTGGTGGTGGGGGGGCATCTCTCTCCTGTACACCCCACTACCAGAGCCTTGGTGGTGGGGGGGCATCTCTCTCCTGTACACCCCACTACCAGAGCCTTGGTGGTGGGGGACATCTCTCTCCTGTACACCCCCACTACCAGAGCCTTGGTGGTGGGGGGGCATCTCTCTCCTGTACACCCCACTACCAGAGCCTTGGTGGTGGGGGGGCATCTCTCTCCTGTACACCCCACTACCAGAGCCTTGGTGGTGGGGGGCGTATTAGTCTCCTGTACACCCCACTACCAGAGCCTTGGTGGTGGGGGGGCTTCTCTCTCCTGTACACCCCCACTACCAGAGCCTTGGTGGTGGGGGGGCTTCTCTCTCCTGTACACCCCCACTACCAGAGCCTTGGTGGTGGGGGGGCTTCTCTCTCCTGTACACCCCCACTACCAGAGCCTTGGTGGTGGGGGGGCTTCTCTCTCCTGTACACCCCACTACCAGAGCCTTGGTGGTGGGGGGGCATCTCTCTACTGTACACCCCACTACCAGAGCCTTGGTGGTGGGGGGCATCTCTCTACTGTACACCCCACTACCAGAGCCTTGGTGGTGGGGCTTCTCTCTACTGTACACCCCACTACCAGAGCCTTGGTGGTGGGGGGGCTTCTCTCTACTGTACACCCCACTACCAGAGCCTTGGTGGTGGGGGGGCTTCTCTCTACTGTACACCCCACTACCAGAGCCTTGGTGGTGGGGGGGCTTCTCTCTACTGTACACCCCACTACCAGAGCCTTGGTGATGGGGGGCATCTCTCTCCTGTACACCCCACTACCAGAGCCTTGGTGGTGGGGGGCATCTCTCTCCTGTACACCCCACTACCAGAGCCTTGGTGGTGGGGGGGGGGCTTATTAGTCTCCTGTACACCCCACTACCAGAGCCTTGGTGGTGGGGGGGGCATCTCTCTCCTGTACACCCCACTACCAGAGCCTTGGTGGTGGGGGGGCATCTCTCTCCTGTACACCCCACTACCAGAGCCTTGGTGGTGGGGGGGATCTCTCTCCTGTACACCCCACTACCAGAGCCTTGGTGGTGGGGGGGCATCTCTCTCCTGTACACCCCACTACCAGAGCCTTGGTGGTGGGGGGGGCATCTCTCTCCTGTACACCCCACTACCAGAGCCTTGGTGGTGGGGGGGCATCTCTCTCCTGTACACCCCACTACCAGAGCCTTGGTGGTGGGGGGGCATCTCTCTCCTGTACACCCCACTACCAGAGCCTTGGTGGTGGGGGGCATCTCTCTCCTGTACACCCCACTACCAGAGCCTTGGTGGTGGGGGGGCTTATTAGTCTCCTGTACACCCCACTACCAGAGCCTTTGTGGTGGGGGGATCTCTCTCCTGTACACCCCACTACCAGAGCCTTGGTGGTGGGGGGGCATCTCTCTCCTGTACACCCCACTACCAGAGCCTTGGTGGTGGGGGGGCATCTCTCTCCTGTACACCCCACTACCAGAGCCTTGGTGGTGGGGGGGATCTCTCTCCTGTACACCCCACTACCAGAGCCTTGGTGGTGGGGGGGCATCTCTCTCCTGTACACCCCACTACCAGAGCCTTGGTGGTGGGGGGGGCATCTCTCTCCTGTACACCCCACTACCAGAGCCTTGGTGGTGGGGGGGCATCTCTCTCCTGTACACCCCACTACCAGAGCCTTGGTGGTGGGGGGGCATCTCTCTCCTGTACACCCCACTACCAGAGCCTTGGTGGTGGGGGGCATCTCTCTCCTGTACACCCCACTACCAGAGCCTTGGTGGTGGGGGGGCTTATTAGTCTCCTGTACACCCCACTACCAGAGCCTTTGTGGTGGGGGGATCTCTCTCCTGTACACCCCACTACCAGAGCCTTGGTGGTGGGGGGGCATCTCTCTCCTGTACACCCCACTACCAGAGCCTTGGTGGTGGGGGGGCATCTCTCTCCTGTACACCCCACTACCAGAGCCTTGGTGGTGGGGGGGCTTATTAGTCTCCTGTACACCCCACTACCAGAGCCTTGGTGGTGGGGGGCATCTCTCTCCTGTACACCCCACTACCAGAGCCTTGGTGGTGGGGGGCATCTCTCTCCTGTACACCCCACTACCAGAGCCTTGGTGGTGGGGGGCATCTCTCTCCTGTACACCCCACTACCAGAGCCTTGGTGGTGGGGGGCATCTCTCTCCTGTACACCCCACTACCAGAGCCTTGGTGGTGGGGGGCTTATTAGTCCAGTGGTTTTAGAATCAGTGCTCCAGGGATCATCATCACTCTCTCTGCTGTACTGTCCTTGGGCGGTGGTGGGGGGCTTCGTGTAACACACTCTCTCTCCTGTACTGTCCTAGGGCGGTGGTGGTGGTGGCTTTGTGTAACACTCACTCACTCTCTCTGCTGTACTGTCCTACCCAGAGTGCGTTGGTGGTGGTGGTGGTGGTGGTGGTGGTGGGGCTTTGTGTAACTCTCTCTCTCTCTCTCTGCTGTACTGTCCTACCCAGAGTGCGTTAGTGGTGGTGGTGGTGGGGCTTTGTGTAACACTCTCTCTCTCTCTCTGCTGTACTGTCCTACTCAGAACGTGGTGGTCGGGGGTTTCGTGTCCCACTACCTCCTGGAGAAGTCGAGGATCTGCAGACAGGGCCCTGAGGAGAGGAACTACCACATCTTCTACCGGCTGTGTGCCGGAGCCCCCGAGGACATCCGGGAGAAGTTCCACCTGGGCTCTCCGGACACGTTCAGGGTGAGGACGGGACGGAACAGGACAGGGGGAAAAAAAAAACTCACACTCACAAGTAAAAGGTTCAATACGGCAATGTATGCTTGTATGTTTACTTCAACTAGCCGATCTATAACGACACGTTGTAAGCTTGGAGATCCGTTACTACCGAACTATTTTGAAAGGGTTTTCAACATAGTAAAAAAACTTTTTCTGCATCATTTAAAATATACTCGTACCCCCCAGCTATGGGACGTTATCAGCCAACTACGTACATGTTCCTACCCCCTTAGTATACTCCGTGTATGTAATGGTTTAGCCCCACAGCAGTTTCTGGCATTGATCCAGTTGCTATGGCAACGCCCGTCACTTCCAGCTATGGGACGTACAAATCTGACCAGCGTAAGCAGTGTGTGCTTGCACTGATGATAGCAGTGTGTGTGTGTGTGTGGCAGTGTGCTGAGTGTGTGTGTGGGGTGGGGTGGGGGAAAACTCGTCCTCTTAAAGTGGACGCGGATAGCGGCACAGCTTACATTCATAAATGCTAATGCTAGCTGGCATAGTAAGTATAAGGTGTAAGGGGTGGCACAATATATAGATAAGAGTACACTCCAAATCAGAGTGAGTGGGATGTCCAGGGGACAAATTGAACTGTTGCCAGTTAGTGTTATGATGAAGCCATGACTAAACGTTGCTAGGGAATTTCGGAATTTCAGATCTAGATATAAAACCCATACAATACACACCTAAAACCACAAAGAACATCCAGAGTCTGGCCAATGTGCTCCCATGTTATGAGAGCATGTCAAACTACTTCTGTCTTTGTTGTGGTCATTTCTATGGGCCACGTCATATAACTCCAGATGTTTTTGTGACCACTGGTTGTGCGTGAACAGATCCAATCAAATGAACAGATCCAATTTTGTTCACTTCAGGCCTTGACCATCAGATGGCATCGCTGAGCCACAGTTGGATGGTCTTTGGCACTAAAACATGATTTTATCATATTGCCTCTTTAGGTGTTGATGTATTTGATTTTCACAACATACCTGTGTATAATACAGCAACCTGTATATAGCCTACACATATGCATAATATATTAGTTCTTTCCAAAGGAGAGATGAGTGAAGAGCGATAGTTGTGGTGCAGGTGAGGATGTCAGGACTTCGGTAGTCTATTATTCTAAAAGCAATTTAAAATAGTGACAATAACCGTGCACCACACCTTGCATCGCAAAGGCGTTGTGTGCTTGTTGTAGATCTGCTATTTCCACACACAAAAAACAGACACTTGTTTCTGCCTCTAAAATGACACAGATGCTTTCCCAGGTTGAAAGGTACAACAACGTTGTAGGCTGTCGCCTCGCAGTTAGAAGGTCCCCAGTTTGATTCCCGCTGGGGACGCTGTGAGCGTGTCCTCCTCTGTGTCATCAGTGCCCATACCTTTCTGTGTGGAGTTTGCATGTTCTCCTTACAATTTACAATTTACAATTTAGGCATTTAGCAGACGCTCTTAATCCAGAGCGACTTACATTTAAGCAAGAACAAAAGCATGGGAATACATCACATAAAAGCATTTATCATGAAACATGCGTAAGCTAAGAAGGTAACAGTGGAATATCTATATGATGAAACTATACATACACTATACATAATAAACTATACATATTCACTACTATGCTATACATATGTACTATGGCGTGCTATGACTATATACAATACAATTATAGTGCTGTCTACATAACATGCTATAAGTCTGTGTCAAATGCTATCTAAGCCAACAGAAATGCTATCTAAGGGGTTAGGGTAAGTGCTATGGGCCATGATGGAGTCTGAAAAGGTGGGTTTTCAGGCTACGGCGGAAGATTGGGAGTGATGCTGCAGTTCTGACTGCAATGGGAAGTGCATTCCACAGTTTTGGAGCCAGAAGGGAGAAGAGTTTGGGACGTGTGGAGCGTTGTCCCGGCGTTTTTAGTGAGGGTACTTCCAGTTTCCCTGCGTTGGCTGATCTGAGTGCGCGGGAGGGTTTGTAGGGTTCAATCATACTTGTAAGATATGGGGGAGCCATACCTTTGGTTGCTTTGAATGCCAGCATCAGAGTTTTGTATTCTGTGCGGGCAGCGACCGGGAGCCAGTGGAGGGAGCGGAGCAGGGGGGAGACATGTGAGAATTTTGGCTGGTTGAAGACCAAGCGAGCTGCTGCATTTTGGATCAGCTGGAGAGGCTTAAGTGCACATGCTGGTAGGCCAGTAAGGAGGGAGTTACAATAGTCGAGTTTTGACAAGACTGTTGTCTGGATTAGGAGCTGGGCTGATTCCTGGGTGAGGAACGGTCTAATTCGTCGTATGTTATAGAGTGTGAACCTACATGATCGAGTGCTCCTTGCCCCTACCTAGGGTAGGTACCCTAAAAAAAACATGCAGTAATCCTGGTCACTGTACTGCCTACCCCTAGTCCGCCAAGGGCGCCTTATGGAGGGGAAAGGAACTGGTTGGAATAACGTGTTCCTTCCACGCGCTACGTCCAACCAGGGAAACTCCTCCCTGCACCTGGGTAAAAAATGCATTACAAAATCGTGGGATAAAAAAAAAGAAAAATTAATAAATAATAATAATAATAAACGGGTTAACCCCTCTCTCATTCTTTTGAAGGTTTTCCCATTTTATTTATACAGTGGTGAAAGATGGGAAGGGAAGGCTTGAGGGAGGCATGTAAGCTACAAACCCTGGAGAGCAACGTGGACAATAATGGAGACAGTAATATTGGATGATACAAGATTCAAGACTTTATTGCCATGTCAACAGAGTTGATTGGAATTTGTTTCAGTGCACTAAAAACATACCGGTACATACGATACAAACACATATTCACATCACATAATCAGACAGAACATGATACAAAAGTACAGACATCATATGAGGGGGACCAATAAATAAGAAGAATGCAAAACGTTACAATTCATGTTGAATAAATAAATAGCAAATTTATCACAGTTCATCGTTTTACAAAGCAGCTTCACGCTGTAAAGTGCGAGTGAAAAGGGGGTCAGCATTCAAGAGGCGAACAGCCTCGGGATAAGCGCTGTTCTTGAAGCGGGAGGTATTGCACTTTAGAGACCGGAGTCTCTTACCTGAGGGCAGGGGTTGCGAAAAGAGAGCAGGCAGGGTGGGAGGGGTCGGCGATCACCTTCTGCATTCTGCGCTTAGTGCGTATGGTGTAGATAGAGGAGACGGATGGGAGGTCGAGGCCAATGATTTTTGACGCTGTGCGTATACCACCCTTTCCAGCCGTTTCCTCTCTAAGTCGGTGGTGTTTCCATACCACACTGTGACTGAGAAGACGAGGACACTCTGCACAGTGGCTCTGTAGAAGTGAACCAACGCCACCCCGGTCACACCGAACTTCTTTAAGAGGCGTAGGAAGTGAAGCCTCTGATGGGCTTTACTCAAGATGTTACTAGTGTTAACTTCCCATTTCAGGGAGCATCATATAGTGGTGCCAAGGAATTTAAAACTGTCGACCCTTTCGACAGGCTGGTCGTCGATTACCAGGGATGGGGGCATAATCCCCTTTTTCCGGAAATCAAAGATAATTTCTTTGGTCTTTTTTTTTGGCCAGGTTTAGGATAAGGTTATTCGAAGTGCACCAGTCTACGAGGGCTGCCACCTCGGCCCTGTAGGCTGATTCGTCACCATTTTTAATATAGCCAACGACAGTTGTGTCATCTGCATATTTAAAAAAATAAACAAATTGAGAATGTGAAATAAAGTCATTGGTATAAAGTGCGTAGAGGAGGGCTGAGAGAACACAGCCCTGGGGGGCCCCAGTGTTAAAGGTTTTGTTAAAGGACATTCATTTTAATTTATTTTTATTTTTCGTTTTTCTTTTAGGTTTTATGACCTCAATTACACCCCAAAATCCTGAACTTTGAACATTCAGTGGATTTTCTGTGGTCTGGAGTTTTCTTTGGAAGCCTTTTGAGCTACAATGAAAACAGGCAAGACAGTGAAAACAGTGACATCTGCTGGCAAATCCCATTGACATATATGGGATTTGCAGGCTCTTACATCACAAACTGCCGGCAAATCAGAGCACCTGTTTGAGCCAGAAAACCCCAGACCACAGAAAATCTACTGAATGTTAAAAGTTCAGGTTTTTTGGGTGCAATTGAGCTTAGAAAACCTAAAGAAAAATAAGAACAATTCCAAAACCATTTTTTTAATGCCACAATCCCTTTAAGAGTCATGGTTTGAGAAAGCATGTTGCCAATCTTAACCAATTGCTTCCGGTTTGACAGAAAGTCTAAAATCCAGAGACAAAGAGTGATTAATACCCATGGCCAAGAGCTTATAAAATAATTTGATGGGCAAAATCGTGTTAAACGCAGAACTGAAATCAATAAATAAAACTCTAACATATGTGGCGGGGGCCTCCAGGTGCTGTAGGATACTGTGGAGGCACAGAGACACAGCATCCTCTACAGACCTGTTAGCTCGATAGGCAAACTGGAAGTTATCCATCTCAACATTGGACAGGCAATGCGTTCAAATATTTTCATCACGACAGAGGTCAAGGCGACAGGCCTGTAGTCATTCATGCTAACAGCATTAGGCTTCTTAGGGACAGGGATAACCACAGCAGATTTAAAACAAGCAGGGACTTTGCATAGTGTAAGAGACCAGTTAAAAATACCAGTAAAGACATAGACAGGAGATAATTGGTGGGCACAGTGCTTTAAAGTAAAAGCAGAGACCTGATCTGGGCCTGCTGCTTTCCTGCTGTTTTGTTTAAGGAGGAGGGTTCTTACCTCTTGCTCACTAATTATAAAGGGAGGGGGGGTAGTTTGTTCTATACTAACTGCTGCTGCTTCACTGGGATGGACATCTCTGGGCATGTCAAATCTACAATAGAACTCGTTCAATCTATCAGGGAGGAGGGGGTCATCATCTGGGGCTCGGTGGCTGCCTTTATACCCTGTGATGGTCTGCATCCCTTGCCAAACACCCTTGGTGTCATTGGCACGTAGCTTGGCTTGCAGACTGTAATTATATTTGGCTTTAGCTTTTTTCACAGCATGTTCAAACTCATATCTGGCTAATTTAAAAGCCTCTTTGTTGCCACTCTTAAAGGCTTCGTTTTTCTTTGAGCAGAGGGTTTTAACCTCTTTACTGAACCAATGTTTGTTATTGCTAAAAACAGTAACAGTCTTAGATGGGATACAGAGAGACTCAGAGAACTTTATGTAGGAGGTAACTGTATCAGTATACTCATCCAGGTCATCGCATGCATCTTGAAAAACAGACCAGTCAGTTAAATCAAGGCAGGCACTCAGGCTATCAGCGGCCTCAGGGGACCATTGTCTTACAGTCTTAGAGCAACGTTTGTTGGTCTTCAGCTGCTGACGATACTGGGGGATCAGTAAGATAGAGTTATGGTCCGACAGACCGAGGGGGGCACGCACCACGGCACCAAACGCGTATGGTGCTGTAGCACTGGTCAAGAGTTTTCTCACCTCTAGTGGCAGCGTGGATCTGTTGTTTATACCGCGGAAGCGACTTCCTCAAGTTAACATGATTCAGATCTCCCATAATAAGGACGGCTGAATGTGGATGGGCATTTTCCAATTCCGGGATATGTGCAGCTAGCTGAGATCATCATATACAGAGATAATGATTTTGACATTTACAACTGAATCCTCAATTAAACCGGGACTGTTGACCTTTTCGCGCCTTTTCGGTGCCTGCCAGCGTTGCCCCATATATTCTTTTCACTGAATTAAGAAGACGGTCCGTTTTCGAGTGCGTGCTCAAGGTGTGTGTGTGTGTGTGTGCGTGTACATAGAAAACGCATCACTCCTCCACCATATTCTCCCACGCTGCCCTTGATCAGTCACGATTAGCCTCAGCAATTAACTTACATTTACATATTGACTTCATTGCCATAATGAATCTCCAATCGGGTCAGGCCACGTCTTAATAACATAATTATTTCATGCCGTATTGGGTTTTTTTTTATATCGTTTTAATTACTTCTCGGCCAGCTTACAAAGGCAACTGATAGTCGGAAGGTTGATATCTCCTTCTTTAGTGACTCGTTCTAAAATAGTATTTAATCTGTAATAGTTTGGTCAACCAAGCGTTTGAAAGTTTAGAATTTGTTTAAAAAGCGACAGTCCGTAACATTGTTAGTTGTTGAGGTCTCATATTGTGTGCGTGACAGCAGGCACATGTCTGGTCTGTGGAGTGACGTTCATCATCTACGAGGGCATCGGACATGACGCAAGCCCTATAACAAGATAATGTGTCCCAAATGTCAAATGTTTCCTCGAATTTCAAAACGGAATGCGTAAGCCGCTCCCCGTTGTGCGCCAGCAAAGTGTGTCTATGAACCGTCAAGTATGATTTCAGGATTGTGGCGACCTTAACTTGGTGTGAATTACTCTTTAGATCCATTGGACCTTTCATCGTAATGAAAGTCATGGTTCACGTACGCGTCTGTCGAGCTTAACCTCGCTTTTCTATAACCAGGATAATCTCCGGCTTACAGACCCAATGTCGGCGTGTTTATTGCTTTCTTTCTGCCTCTCAGCCTTCCTTCCCACCTGAGGCACGCTCCTTGCATAGCTTATCGTCAGGCCGGATCTCGCGTGACCGCAAACCACCGGCAAGTCTTTCGGGGACCGATCCCAGAACCTATTAAACCCAGACTCGAAAAACTGGCTTTTATGTAAATGTGAGTTAATTGCTGTGGAGAATCGTGACTGATCAAGGGCAGCTTGGGAAGAATATGGCGGAGGAGTGATGTGTTTTCTACGCACGCACGCACGCACGCGCACGCTCGCGCGCACGCACACGCGCACGCACACGCGCACACGCACACGTGCACGCACACGCACACGCGCACACGCACACGCACACGCACACGCACACGCACACACACACACACACACAGGATCACAAAGTGGAGTTCCTCTGACTGCTAAGTGTATTGCATTCACTGATGTTACTGTAGTAACTCTCTCTCTCTCTCTTTCTCCCCTGCAGTACCTGAACAGAGGATGCACAAGGTTCTTTGCCAACAAGGACACAGACAAACAAATCCTGCAGAATCGCAAGAGTTCTGAGGTAGGTACAGTGCACACGTCTTATTCATTCTAGCATCTCTAAAAGACAAGTTCTAAATCAGTGGAATCAGTAGAGGTTTGGGCTGCTATGCGGCCCTCAGGCCGATCCGGCCGATATGCCCATATGTGGACATCTCTGTGTCTGTCAGCCTTTGTCCCTTTTATGCCCATATGTAGACATCTGTGTCTGTCAGCCTTTGTCCCTTTTATGCCCATATGTAGACATCTCTGTGTCTGTCAGCCTTTGTCCCTTTTATGCCTACACACAAGTGTCGCCATGATGACGTTTATGATGACGTCCTCCGGTTACATTCAGGACTAGGCCAGATCACAGCCCACATGGGGATGATCTTTATGTAATCTGCAGCAACGTCTTCACCAGTTGAAATAATATAGCTTATTCTGGGCCAGATCTGACTACCGGTAGTTATGATATGACTTAAGTTGATCTGGCCTCGATCGGACTCTCTCCGATTCCTCCAGTTGGTTGAAATCAGGTGATATTCTGACTTCATCTGGCCCCAATCGAGACATCACTAATTCGTCCACGTTCTGGCCGTGCTTGCTGGCTAAAGTGAAGCACATGAGTGCGCTACACGCCGCTACAAGGTGCAGGATTTTGTCGGATTGCTCCAGCAATATTTGCGTTGGGATCCAAATCCTGATGCAGGGCTCTAGTAAACAGTAACTATATACAGTAGCATAGCATATAGCCTGAATACACCATTCTATGATTAAAATTAAACTGTTTTTATTATCACTGATTGATTCGTGGGTGTGTTGGTGTGTTGGTGTGGGTGTGTGTGGGGCTGGTGTGTGTGACTGTGTATGTGCGTGTCTGCACAACTGCACATGCGTAAGCCTCCCTGCAATTCTCTTCAAAATCCATTACATTTTTAATAAAAAAATGTGATTAGATGCCATTATGCACCACTGTGATAAATACTAACTATAATGAATATGAACACTATTGCTGCAAGTAAATCTCACATAATACTGTATATCACGAGTGTTATTAAAGGTCTGTCCAAGACAAACCTATTCATGTCCAGGCATCGACAGACAGACAGACAGACAGACAGACAGACAGACAGACAACGCAGTGGGTATTTTAATTAGGCAGTGCGCGGTGAAGCACCACATCAATGAGAATACTTCTTTGGCTTCATGAACTGAGCTCTGCTCGTGCCTCTGTCTTTGATTAATTATGCAGAAGCCTTCCATTATAGTGGCTGTGCACAGCATTCCCCATCTGTGTCCGGCTAATTAATTAATATTTTAAGTAAGGGGCAGGGCATCGGTTTCCCCTCTTAGATGGTAAATTACATTCCACTTTTGATGGTAATTTGCTCTGAACATCATGCATCTGTGCTGGGTGACATTACAATCAATGTCCGTGTGATATTGATTTGAAGCCTAGCTTATGATTAATGAATTATTCTTTTTTATAACAGTGAGAATAGGCAATCTAAATACACTGACAAGACGCCCACACATGCGTTGTGAATTGCGTTGTGAAAGTGTTTAATCAGACTTGAATTGTTTCATATAAGAAAGAAATAATTAATATATATATATATATATATATCCACTTGACTTAGAACCATTTTTTTTTTTTTTTTTTTTAGATATTTTTTTGCGGCTTACGCCTTTTATTGATTTTTGAAGGGACAGACAGTAGGCTGACAGGAAACGGGAGAGAGATGTGGGGATGACATGCAGTAAAGGCCGTGTCGGGCTCGGGAGTCGAACCCGCGGCACACTGCAACTGGATTACCAGTCAGTTGCCCAGACCGTTACGCCACGGCCTGGGCCTAGAACCATTTTTAAAACTATATTTGTTAGTTATTTTGCTTAGTGTGAATAGCCCTTAAGCTTAGAGTATATATTAATAGAGACAACACCCAATTTCTCCTCCCAACCACTTGCATTCATTTGCTCAAAAGCGCATGAGGCGATTTCACTCCTCTTTCCGGGTAGGAACAGTGCATTCTGGGATGGATTTGGGCCAAATGGTGAACGCGCTGGCCGTTGACTATCATTGCATGCGTTCACGTATGAAACAGCGTTCACGTGGTGTAATTGCCCCCAATAACATGAACGTGTGCAATTGCCCATTTACAGACGCGGCCATGTTTCCATCAGAGTTTAGTTTGGAAGCACTCGTTTTCAGTAAAGCAACGTCCTGCTGCCTCCTGCATTATGTGCTAATTCAAAACAGGTGGCAGTTGAGTGATATCTAACGAGCACTTCCAAACTACAGCACTTAGAAAATGAATCACCTGCAAGGACACAAAGTAGCTCATAACATGTATACAGTGGATTTTACTTTGAGGATAGAAAGAGAATAATTCAACCATTCCGTACAGCTGCAATGTTGGTGAGTTACAGTTAGATATGACTTTTCTGTTTGGATGAATGGGCTGCCATTGGAAGTTGCACCTAGGTAGCACCTTAAGTTGCCATTAACTTATATGGTATGGTCTGCATATGGAGAATGATAGTCAACGGCCCAGTGCTGGCTCGAGCTGCAATACCAAATTCGGCCACTATGTCCATTCCGCCTCAAGGTTTCATCTCAGTGACGTCTCTATTATATTTATACTCTAAGCCTTTAAGTCGGTCATTGTTTGTAAATATGGGTTTGGAGATCTGCTATTTTCATTATATTTGCCACAACACCACTGTGCAACAAACTATAAAATAGGGCTCAAGTCGTTTTTATTTGTGTATATGTATGTGTGTAATTGTATATGTGTGTGTGTATATATTATATGTGTGTGTGTGTGTGTGTGTTCATATATATATATATATATATATATATAATGAGAAGCGCAGGACAGGTAACCTGACGCTGCCAGATGGGGGCGGTATTGGGTAACCATGTTCCCCAACACAGCCTTCATCTGGGATCTCTCAGGGAGTTGAGCTGACACCAATCCGTTCCGTACCGAACCAATCAGTGTGAGCTAAGGTGCGAAACCGGATGTGAAGCTATATAGACACGTCAATATGATTGGTTGTGTTTGCACGCCCACACGGTGATAGACAGACGGTCCCATCCAATCATCTACCAAGTATCTTGAAAAAAAGGAACAGCCCCGTCATCGAATTTGCTTCCGCGATCCCAGATCCCAATAAGCTGTGAAACAAATTTGTGTAGCAAGCTTCTTGGAACTGGCAGCGTCAGGTTACAGGACAGGGACTACAGATGAAATTTAGCTTCGGCTAACTCTGGCCCATTTACATTGATGTGAAAACTGACATGTTGATTAATGAGCTTTGTCCCTGTCAAATAAATAAATAAATATATTTATATATTTTAATATTTGATTAATCGAAAAAGTAATAAATTGAATAATCACAAGCTAGTTCACACTAGCTATTAGTTGCAGAGTTGACACTGCTCACTTTGCTCAACAACACGCTTGTTAAAGTCATCCAGCATTGCATAGGTTTGTGGGAGCGTGGCAAGACTTTGTTTTTCTAGAATCAATTCGATCGAAAAAGAAGTCGTGCACATCCACAAGACCTCTTGAAGGCAATAGTCTGACCCCAAAGTGAACTGAGATGAAAGCAATAAAAGCTCCCATTTATTTGTTAACTCTGTAGAGTCTGAAGAAGAGCATGGGCCCGCAACTTACAGTAACTAATAAAAGTTATGCAAAATAAGCTATAGCTCTTCTTCTATGTCTTTGAATAATAATTAGTTTTCCCCCATTACAAGCAAGAGTTGTGTGGCAATGAAGCCAGCTTTGTTGTAGCTTTATTTACTGTTTGTATCTTCATGATGCTTCGATCGTTAGATAAAAGTAGACTAATAGCTCAGAGCGTAATTGAGAGTTGCGGCCATAAAGGATCAATATCACATTGACTTGAAGCATTCTGTGAGTGTTTGAATTGCCCACAGTGGGATATACAATCAGAAGAAAACATTATTTCTGAATTATAGATGAAATAGGTATGGAACAGTATTGATTCATGTAATTGTTGCCTCATATAATAGCCAAAGATATAATGTATGTATGTCTCTTCACTTTTCCTCATCTTGTATCACACAGGACAATAAGGTGACTTGGTTTTTAATAAAGGACGCCCCGGTTGATTTTGAAATAGATTTGAGATGTTTGATCGCTCGGTTTGTGAGCATGGTGTGCAGTGTTTCTTCATTTGCCTCTTTCTCTTTCTCTGTCGCCTCTTCCCTTGTTCTGTATACTTCCATCGCTCTTTTATACAGTATGCAGTTCTTTGCTGTATCTCTGAATGTCACAGGTCACATGGTATACATCTCTGGTTTATCTTAAATTAGTTTTTTCGCGAAACATTTAAAAGCACCACATCGAAGTGATTTAAAACTGAGTTTTTTTTCAAAACCAATTACAAAAATGTCCAAGTAAGTTAAATCAAAGTGGTTTTAGAGATTTTTTGCTTTTGGAACCATTTACCCTTTCTCACAAAATACTGCAGAAAGAGACTGAGTCACAGGGCTTAAAGTTCAGTCCTGGGTACTGATTTCAGTCCTGAGGATTTCATAGGGGTCATTTAATGGCATCAGTGCAGATTTGCAAAACATCATTTTCAGTCTTGGGATTTCTTTGGGCTTTAAAGGAGAATTCCATGCTAGAAGGCTTTCTTACCTTTCTTTGTAGTCGTTACGTCCCCACCAAAGAGGTCCAGGTGTTATTTTGTGCAAAAGCTCCTTATTGGCTATTTCCCCTACCATAAGCCCTAAATGAATTGCATTGAATTGAATGGGAATTGAATGGGACTATGGGGTGTTTTAATAATTCTTTTGTATATATCCTCTCTTCATAATGTAAATAATATCCCAAGCGGCACAGTTTACTACTTATTCCTCAATGGAGGACGTTTAGCATTTGACATATTTTGTGTATACATTCAGAACAATGAACACGACAAGTATTAAACGAACAACGTAATTTTCTGTTTCCCCTAGCTCACACAATAAACAAAGTCTGTCTGCCTCTGGAGTGTCCTAAAACCTGCTGCTATGTTTTTCCTTATTAGTTTATACAGTCCCATTGATCCCCCGTTCAGGGAAGCAATACAAAAGTTACAATTGGCTATTAGCAAAACTTTTAGGCCTATATAATGTTCCTGAACGACGCATACTGTAGAGATCTTTGACTTGTGTTAAATTATTATACTTCACATAATGAGCTTCTGTGTATCAGCGGAACGTGCTGTGTGTGTGTGTGTGTGTGTGTGTGTGTGTGTGTGTGTGTGTGTGTGTGTACCAGTGTCCCTGTGTCCGAGCACGGAAATGGCATATTGTCACCACCAAGTGTCACTGTTGTGCAGTCTAACACATAGACAGAGGCCAGGGAGGAGAGCTTGTACAGCACAGCACAGCACAGCACAAGTACAGTACAGCTGCAGCACCACTCACTTCAGACAGGTCAGATTTTTGAGTGGTGAAACCACTCCTATAGACAGCTATAGGAGTGTCCCTGGTTCTGTCCCTGGCTGGGTGGCTGGATCTGTCCGAGCACAAAAATAGTGTTATAGCATTTGTTCACCACTAAGTGTCACTGTTGCACAGCTTAACACACACATACACACACCGGCCAGGGATGAGGGCTTGTACAGTACGTACGGCACAAGTACAGTACAGCACCACTCACTTCAGACTGGTCTGATTTTTTATTAATGCCCTGCTTCGTTATAGAAAAGTGTTGCTCGATAGTAGATCTACAAGCTCGTCACGACGCATTGTGATCTTGTAGATCTGCCATTTTCAGTATTTTGGAAATGTTTCTAAAGTTAATAGTGGTCCACTCTGCCTTTGGTTATATAGGAATACCTGAGCACCGTGACCGACCCAAAACAAAGAAAAATCTTAACTAGGTACAGACTCAGTGAGCACAGTCTCGTGATCGAGAAAGGCCGTCATAGGCAGACCTGTATTGCGAGAGAAGACAGACTACGCACCCACTGCACACAAAATGAAGTGGAAACCGAGCTACACTTCCTAACCATCTGTCCATTGTACCAAGACATCAGAGACACATACCTCCCACAGATTACAACCACACACAGAGATTTTGAAAACATGACCAATGACAAAAAACTCCCATATCTCCTGGGCGAAGTACAACAATGTGCAAACACAGCAGCAAGATTTGTGAGTTGCTGTGATAGGAGAAGGATATCAAATGGAACACAAACACCCTAAAGACTAATCATTGTGTATATATCATTGTGTATATTCCTGCACTATACCTCGAGTGACCTTGGTACATAGAATTTGATCTATTGAAGATTCTGACCTTCAAATGTACATAATTTTCGTTTTGATTGTATTGCTGTATTGTTGTATTGTTCTTTCTGCTTTGGCAATGTAAACGTATGTTTTCTCATGCCAATAAAGCCCTTGGAATTGAATTGAATTGAATTGTGAGAACCGCTGCTTCTAAAGAGAGACCGACCCTGTACGAAAAGTGCTGCTAGTACTGATAGTACTTATATATAATCAGTACTATCAGTAAAGGATGAATACAACATTAATATCAACATCTTAAAACCAAAATGTTGAATTGTGGGTTTGAGTTCACATGCCCTTTTGATGTAAATCAAAAGGGGGGGGGGTAACTACCTGTCAGTGGGGAGTGTTGGCTGGGAGGAGGAGTAGGATATATAATATATAAAAAGGATATTCATGCTGAGGAAAGTTTCCATACTTACATTTGACATTTGCACATACATTCATGTATTAATATTATATATTGTGTATATAGATTTCCGGGGCAATTACACTATTTATGAGGCTGCTACATTGAACAAAGGATTATCACTGTTCATTTCTGCCACTAGACACCTGCACTCACACTAGTGGTTTACTGTAAGGTGCAGTGGAGTTGGCTGATGAGACCCTATAAGGGTCCATTTGGTTACATGTGTACACTCTATAGTATATTAACACTACATATAGTATCAAATCAAACTATCTATATAATGTATCACATTTAAAACAACATATGCTGACCAAAGTGCTGTATAGGGTTGAGACAAACGGAGCATCAAATTCAACAGCACCCATCGACGGCGCATAGGCAAATTAAAACAGTATCAAGTATCAAGTATCAAAAGTGCAATTAAAAGCCAAAGATAATATGTGGGTTTTTCGTAATCTATGATAGGATAATATACATTTTGCTTTTTAGAATCCAATCCGATCATTATTGGCAGTGAAAACAAAAACCCACATGTTAGCTGAGTTTGCTGTTTCATTTATTAATAAAGGACACAACCATTTTGACTATGATTATGAAGCATGAAACTGGGACATTCTTCTTCTCTGTGTGTGTGTGTGTGTGTGTGTGTGTGTGTGTGGCGCCGTGCATGCGTGTGTTTTGCTCTCTTTCAAGATTTGATTTGCTGTGCTTTCTCTCGTGTTAAGAATGGTGTGTGTGTGTGTGTGTGTGTGTGTGTGTGTGTGTGTGTGTGTGTGTGTGTGTGTGTGTGTGTGTGTGTGTGTGTGTGTGTGCGCACGTCTTGACAAATACATAAATATGCGTTTATAAGTAAACTGAGAAATGTATGGAAATGGAAATGTTATTAGTGAACCGTCACAAACAAACCCTGCTTAAACCCAGTGGTGTAAAGTAACCTAAGTACATTTACTCAAGTTTTTTTTTTGTTTTACTTTCCTGGAGTATTTCCCATTTCAAGTACTTTTACTTCTACTCCGCTACGTTTGAGAGGCAATCCACTAAATTTATTTGAAAACTTTAGTTACTAGTTGGGTATATTTGTATTATTATTACATACATTAACCACTTCAGTCGTAAAATAGATTTCAGTCATTTGAAAATAGCCGATCTTCAAGCTCAAAATGCGTAAAAAAAATTGTAAAAAAAAAAAAAGTTTGAATGCCCCCCCTGTCACAAATTGCTAAAATCGGTAAAATGAAATAAAGCAGCAAATGAAAACCAATTAACATTTTTTTTTTTACTTTCTCTAATAACAATCTAAAACATGAACCTTGGTTGAAAAAAAAGTTGTCCTTTAAACCCGGGTCAACCTCTGCGTGGTCTCGTCTGTCTCTCAGCACCTGAAATCGGGACCCCTGAAGGACCCTCTGCTGGACGACCAGGGAGACTTCAACAGGATGTGCGTGGCTATGAAGAAGATCGGCCTGGACGACACGGAGAAGCTGGACCTGTTCCGGGTGGTGGCCGGAGTCCTGCACCTGGGCAACGTCGACTTCGAGGAGACGGGGAGCACCTCAGGTACTGTACACCTTAACCCATTCTGACCTGAGATCAGATTCATACGAGGTTTCCACTGGACACACACTGGTCTGATCAACCCATTCTGACCTGAGATCAGATTCTAAAAATGTCAGTCGTTCTTCGATTTTTCAAAAATAGCAGACCTACAAGCTCGTAGCGCGCCACTCGGTGGCGCGCTATGAGCTTGTAGATCTGCTATTTTTCAATAGCTAAAGCATAACATGATAACACCAAAATGTGTTCCCGCGCAAAATGGGTTAACACACATGTTGTAGTTTTAGAGGAGACGGGGAGCACCTCAGGTACACCTTAACACACGTGTTGTAGTTTGATTCAGGAGTCCTGCACCTGGGCAACGTCGACTTCGAGGAGACTGGTAGCACCTCAGCTACCGTACACCTTAACACATGTGTTGAAGTTTTAGAGGAGACGGGGAGCACCTCAGGTACACCTTAACACACATGTTGTAGTTTTAGAGGAGACAGAGAGCACGTCAGGTACACCTTAATACACGTGTTGTAGTTTGATTCAGGAGTCCTGCACCTGGGCAACGTCGACTTCGAGGAGACTGGTAGCACCTCAGCTACCGTACACCTTAACACATGTGTTGTAGTTTTAGAGGAGGCGGAGAGCACCTCAGGTACACCTTAATACACGTGTTGTAGTTTGATTCAGGAGTGTGGCCTATAAGTATTTTTTTGAGGATTTTTTTCTATCTGTTTTTTTTGGCCTAAAGGTGGCCGTACACTAGCCAATAATCGGGCATTTTTGACGCTCGGGGGGGTGCCAGACTCAATCGGGAGCGATTCTCAGGCATAAATTATCGTCTAGTGTGAGTGTATAAAAGAGCCCGAGTTTTAAAACCGTGTAGTGTGTGCTGCATAAAATAATCGGGCCCGATATCCGTCCGTCCGTCTACACAGCACATAACTCAAAGTCTGCAGGTACTTTGAGTGTGCACATCCCCGGATATGGACTACACAAAGAATGCATGTTATTTCCAGCTGGAACTGATGCTCCAGAAGCACCCTATCCATCTCTCTCCCATGGTGGCAGAGGGTCCATCTCTCTCCCATGGTGGCAGAGGGTCCAGAAGCACCCTATCCATCTCTCTCCCATGGTGGCAGAGGGTCCAGAAGCACCCTATCCATCTCTCTCCCATGGTGGCAGAGGGTCCATCTCTCTCCCATGGTGGCAGAGGGTCCAGAAGCACCCTATCCATCTCTCTCCCATGGTGGCAGAGGGTCCATCTCTCTCCCATGGTGGCAGAGGGTCACCCTATCCATCTCTCTCCCATGGTGGCAGAAGCACCCTATCCATCTCTCTCCCATGGTGGCAGAGGGTCCAGAAGCACCCTATCCATCTCTCTCCCATGGTGGCAGAGGGTCCAGAAGCACCCTATCCATCTCTCTCCCACGGTGGCAGAGGGTCCAGAAGCACCCTATCCATCTCTCTCCCACTGTGGCAGAGGGTCCAGAAGCACCCTATCCATGTCTCTCCCATGGTGGCAGAGGGTCCATCTCTCTCCCATGGTGGCAGAGGGTCCAGAAGCACCCTATCCATCTCTCTCCCATGGTGGCAGAGGGTCCAGAAGCACCCTATCCATCTCTCTCCCATGGTGGCAGAGGGTCCATCTCTCTCCCATGGTGGCAGAGGGTCCAGAAGCACCCTATCCATCTCTCTCCCATGGTGGCAGAAGCACCCTATCCATCTCTCTCCCATGGTGGCAGAGGGTCCAGAAGCACCCTATCCATCTCTCTCCCATGGTGGCAGAGGGTCCAGAAGCACCCTATCCATCTCTCTCCCATGGTGGCAGAGGGTCCAGAAGCACCCTATCCATCTCTCTCCCATGGTGGCAGAAGCACCCTATCCATCTCTCTCCCATGGTGGCAGAGGGTCCAGAAGCACCCTATCCATCTCTCTCCCATGGTGGCAGAGGGTCCAGAAGCACCCTATCCATCTCTCTCCCATGGTGGCAGAGGGTCCAGAAGCACCCTATCCATCTCTCTCCCACGGTGGCAGAGGGTCCAGAAGCACCCTATCCATCTCTCTCCCACTGTGGCAGAGGGTCCAGAAGCACCCTATCCATCTCTCTCCCATGGTGGCAGAGGGTCCAGAAGCACCCTATCCATCTCTCTCCCACGGTGGCAGAGGGTCCAGAAGCACCCTATCCATGTCTCTCCCATGGTGGCAGAGGGTCCATCTCTCTCCCATGGTGGCAGAGGGTCCAGAAGCACCCTATCCATCTCTCTCCCATGGTGGCAGAGGGTCCAGAAGCACCCTATCCATCTCTCTCCCATGGTGGCAGAGGGTCCATCTCTCTCCCATGGTGGCAGAGGGTCCAGAAGCACCCTATCCATCTCTCTCCCATGGTGGCAGAGGGTCCATCTCTCTCCCATGGTGGCAGAGGCTCCAGAAGCACCCTATCCATGTCTCTCCCATGGTGGCAGAGGGTCCAGAAGCACCCTATCCATGTCTCTCCCATGGTGGCAGAGGGTCCATCTCTCTCCCATGGTGGCAGAGGGTCCATCTCTCTCCCATGGTGGCAGAGGGTCCAGAAGCACCCTATCCATCTCTCTCCCATGGTGGCAGAGGGTCCATCTCTCTCCCATGGTGGCAGAGGGTCCAGAAGCACCCTATCCATCTCTCTCCCATGGTGGCAGAGGGTCCATCTCTCTCCCATGGTGGCAGAGGCTCCAGAAGCACCCTATCCATGTCTCTCCCATGGTGGCAGAGGGTCCAGAAGCACCCTATCCATCTCTCTCCCATGGTGGCAGAGGCTCCAGAAGCACCCTATCCATGTCTCTCCCATGGTGGCAGAGGGTCCAGAAGCACCCTATCCATCTCTCTCCCATGGTGGCAGAGGGTCCAGAAGCACCCTATCCATCTCTCTCCCATGGTGGCAGAGGGTCTATCCATCTCTCTCCCATGGTGGCAGAGGGTCCAGAAGCACCCTATCCATCTCTCTCCCATGGTGGCAGAGGGTCCAGAAGCACCCTATCCATCTCTCTCCCATGGTGGCAGAGGGTCCAGAAGCACCCTATCCATCTCTCTCCCATGGTGGCAGAGGGTCTATCCATCTCTCTCCCATGGTGGCAGAGGGTCCAGAAGCACCCTATCCATCTCTCTCCCATGGTGGCAGAGGGTCCCACGGTGCAAATAGATTCTGTTCAGACCCCCTGTCTGAATTCAACCCCCCCCCCCCAAAATAATTACTCCTATTTGCCCTTCCTGAGTCGCAAATCACTCAGTCACTCCATATCATACCTGAGAACCAATCTCATTTGATCGATTCCTATAATATTTAGCTCCCACCTGCCCTCTCCTCCGAACCCATTAAGACCTGAGACCGGATTCTACAAAATATCTTCTAAATCATTTTTCGGCTTTCTGAAAGACCTGTGTTTCTATGTCAGTGGTGCTCAAACTATTTCATGTCAAGGAGCCCCAGAATTATCTGTATTTGGCCACGACCCCCATCTGAAAATATGTTGTTCCATGGGGCCCCAGAAGCAAATATTTGAGTTAGAAACGTTCACTGTGAAACTATATTCAAAGATTTGCACACGTTTTCATGATTTTTCAACAGCTAAAGAAGTGTAAAGAAGTGGTTAAAAGCTATAAGGTGATGCAGATGAGTCCTCAGGTCTAAATGGGTTAACCTGTGAGGGTTAACCCAGGATAAGCTCTCCCTCTCCATTCATTTTTGATTGCCAGTGGGAAGACGGCACTTTACTTGTTCCATGAATCCTTTTTTTCCCCCTCCCATTTCACCACCGTTACGATGGTTTGAGGGGGCCGGGTAAGGGGGGGGGGGGGATGATGTGATTTTCAATTTCATACATATGGGCGCAGGCAGCATGGGATGCCTGAGCTCCTCTCCTTATTACTGATGCCGCTTTAGACCACCCTCAAGGAGCCACATCTCCACTGGTGTGTGAATCAAGTTCTCCCTTTGAAGCTTTCCCTCCATGTTTGTCTCTTTTTATGCTTCCCGTGTATTTATGCACCCACGCCTCTCCTCTTCGGAGGGCTTCTGAGCCACAGTGTGTGGTGCACATTAAAGACGGCAGTCCTCGCAGCGGGGTACTAGTGCTATCGCTGCACCGACACCGAGATAAGACCGAGTTCTGACACAGTGTTCTGCTTTAGAAAGAACGCTATACCTCGGCCACAGTACAAGGGGTTCTTTTTTTCTTCATATCAAGGACCACCAAATGAATATGTATTTGGGCCCCCATCTGAAAGTATTGTGTGCCCAGGGACCCCCATACAGGATTTATGTTGTTGATATGTTCCAAAAAAAACATCCCAAATTATTCTAAATATTTAAAGATTATTTTGACAATTTACGATCTACAAGCTCACAATATGTCACATTCAAATAGCCGATACAGTGGTTAAAATGATTGTGATAATATATTAATAATAGGCTAAAAAAAATTGCGGGGGACCCCCTGAATTCACACAGTACGGCCTGTCCATTCCCTGTCTTTTTCAGTTTCTTAGTAGAAAAATAAAATAAAAGAATAAACAGAATTACATACTGTGCAAAGGCTACTGCCTAACCACGTGATCATGGGCACAATGCTCTGCTCACCGAGTCCACCGGCTTGATTCCAGACTCTGAGCCAGACAGACCATGTTGCTAAATGGCTCTCCTACTGCCACTGTCTAGAAAGGCAAAACAAGGATAAAGTGCCCTATAGCTACGGTTATTTGAAGGAGAGTTCGTGATCTACTTTTACTTCCAAAATGAGAGTCATTGGGGCAGGTAGCACAGCGGCAAAGCTTGCGCCCACCAGCGTGGGGCTCAATTCCTCCATGGGCGATCCTATCGGGGACCAAACTGGATAGGACTCAAAAGCAGGCAGATACAATAACACGTTTTAGCAGGTTTTATTAACCCGGGGGAAGGCAGAGATACTTAGCCTCGCGTTGGAATACTAATATACCACTGCGCTGGGCTATACGTGGATGCAATAGGGGCGGGTGAAGTGTGGCTGCGCTAGCCTGGTTAATAAACCAGACTGAATCAGCCGTTGGCAAAAATAAATTGCCTGCCGGCGGATTACGGTCTGGAGAGGCTCAATTGTACGCCCATTTCCTACACCAGAGAAATGGGGCGGCCAATCCGGACACGGTATGCAATATGGGCTTTCTTTGGTACAGTGACTTTCAATGCTTGAGACCTTTGACTGACAGTAGCTCTGACCATTTGCGTCAAAGAAAAAATGTTTCAACCCGCCCCCCTGGAAATGAAATCCAAGCTGAGCCTCCCCAGACTAATATCCCGCGGTCCGTGCGATATTAGTCTGGTTTATTAACCAGGCTATGGCTGCGCCAGCCTAAGAGATACTAGTAGCCTAGTCGAAAAGGGAAACGTGGGTCAGCATTCCGGGGAAGCCGTCCGAGGCGTCGGGTCCGATAGTCGTTTGGCGAGCTGCGTGTCATGAGTGTCGTCCAGGTTTGTTCACAAAGGCTCTGTCCAAACAGGCAGAGGTACAGAAGTCGTTAAGCAGAGAATAATGAGTTACAGGCAGAAATAACAGGTTCATGTTTAAAGTGTGCTAACCTATGGTGAACTTGTCTGATCAGCAGGCAGAGAACCTGTTGAGGCATTTTGTGGTCCTCACCGCACACGCTTGTCAACGCATAATGTATTTTATATCAAAATATAGATTTTGTTGGTAAGGAGCCGTCTACAGTAATAAGCGAGACAGTGTACAGTGAGGCACAGTGTTGATAATGTTTTATTTAGTTTAGTTTAGTTTATCTTTTGAATGAAATTTCATTTAGTTTTAGCCACATTTTAGTCATCTTTAGTCTAGTTTTAGTATCATTGATTTTAGTCGACTGAATCTACAGTTGATTTTGTCGCACCGTGACACGTTGGGGATTCACCAAATCTCTCTTTTGCGTTCTCGAAATGAAAGGATTCAGGGACCTCCCCCCCCCGTCCCCCCCCCCCCGTCGGGATTGATTGAGTTGACCACTGACAGCTTAAAATGTCAGTGGTTGTGTTCTGTGCTGGCTTTAGCGCTAACATGGGAATCTTAAGTGTGCAGGCAATAAAACGGGGAAATCAATCAGGGGAGATCAGTGATAATTAAGTTATCTCTGTGGGTCTCTGTGGCTTTGTTCTGTGTCTACTGGTATTCATTGATTTGATCAATGGCTCACATCGATTTCCTGGCACTGATTGGAGTGGCAGGCTGGCAGCGCTACAGTGCTAATTGCCAAGGCAAGAGCATTTTGCTTCTAGGAAATAGTGGCCAAGTCACCAGTCGGACTTGGGAGTCCAAATGGACCCTACAGGTCCGTACCTCAGGGTTATGGGGGTCCAAATGGACCCTACAGGTCCGTACCTCAGGGTTATGGGGATCCAAATGGACCCTACAGGTCCGTACCTCATGGTTATGGGGATCCAAATGGACCCTACAGGTCCGTACCTCATGGTTATGGGGATCCAAATGGACCCTACAGGTCCGTACCTCAGGGTTATGGGGATCCAAATGGACCCTACAGGTCCGTACCTCAGCGTTATGGGGATCCAAATGGACCCTACAGGTCCGTACCTCAGGGTTATGGGGGTCCAAATGGACCCTACAGGTCCGTACCTCAGGGTTATGGGGATCCAAATGGACCCTACAGGTCCGTACCTCAGGGTTATGGGGATCCAAATGGACCCTACAGGTCCGTACCTCAGGGTTATGGGGATCCAAATGGACCCTACAGGTCCGTACCTCAGGGTTATGGGGATCCAAATGGACCCTACAGGTCCGTACCTCAGGGTTATGGGGGTCCAAATGGACCCTACAGGTCCATACCTCAGGGTTATGGGGATCCAAATGGACCCTACAGGTCCGTACCTCAGGGTTATGGGGATCCAAATGGACCCTACAGGTCCGTACCTCAGGGTTATGGGGATCCAAATGGACCCTACAGGTCCGTACCTCAGGGTTATGAGGATCCAAATGGACCCTACAGGTCCGTACCTCAGGGTTATGGGGATCCAAATGGACCCTACAGGTCCGTACCTCAGGGTTATGGGGGTCCAAATGGACCCTACAGGTCCATACCTCAGGGTTATGGGGATCCAAATGGACCCTACAGGTCCGTACCTCAGCGTTATGGGGATCCAAATGGACCCTACAGGTCCATACCTCAGGGTTATGGGGATCCAAATGGACCCTACAGGTCCGTACCTCAGTGTTATGGGGATCCAAATGGACCCTACAGGTCCATACCTCAGGGTTATGGGGATCCAAATGGACCCTACAGGTCCGTACCTCAGGGTTATGGGGATCCAAATGGACCCTACAGGTCCGTACCTCAGGGTTATGGGGATCCAAATGGACCCTACAGGTCCGTACCTCAGGGTTATGGGGATCCAAATGGACCCTACAGGTCCGTACCTCAGGGTTATGGGGATCCAAATGGACCCTACAGGTCCGTACCTCAGGGTTATGGGGGTCCAAATGGACCCTACAGGTCCGTACCTCAGGGTTATGGGGGTCCAAATGGACCCTACAGGTCCGTACCTCAGGGTTATGGGGATCCAAATGGACCCTACAGGTCCGTACCTCAGGGTTATGGGGATCCAAATGGACCCTACAGGTCCGTACCTCAGGGTTATGGGGATCCAAATGGACCCTACAGGTCCGTACCTCAGGGTTATGGGGATCCAAATGGACCCTACAGGTCCGTACCTCAGGGTTATGGGGATCCAAATGGACCCTACAGGTCCGTACCTCAGGGTTATGGGGATCCAAATGGACCCTACAGGTCCGTACCTCAGGGTTATGGGGGTCCAAATGGACCCTACAGGTCTGTACCTCAGGGTTATGGGGGTCCAAATGGACCCTACAGGTCCGTACCTCAGGGTTATGGGGGTCCAAATGGACCCTACAGGTCCGTACCTCAGGGTTATGGGGATCCAAATGGACCCTACAGGTCCGTACCTCAGGGTTATGGGGATCCAAATGGACCCTACAGGTCCGTACCTCAGGGTTATGGGGATCCAAATGGACCCTACAGGTCCGTACCTCAGGGTTATGGGGATCCAAATGGACCCTACAGGTCCGTACCTCAGGGTTATGGGGATCCAAATGGACCCTACAGGTCCGTACCTCAGGGTTATGGGGATCCAAATGGACCCTACAGGTCCGTACCTCAGGGTTATGGGGGTCCAAATGGACCCTACAGGTCTGTACCTCAGGGTTATGGGGATCCAAATGGACCCTACAGGTCCGTACCTCAGCGTTATGGGGATCCAAATGGACCCTACAGGTCCCTACCTCAGGGTTATGGGGATCCAAATGGACCCTACAGGTCTGTACCTCAGGGTTATGGGGGTCCTCAACACTGTGAGGTCTTTCTGACCCATTTTGAAGTTTATTATCTTTTGCCCATGAAGCTCTCAGAAGGTTCCTCTTCCATGACTTTTTCCTAAATATTGGATTCAAATCTTCTCTGTTTTTTTTCCCCATCTGAAACATTTTTTGAAATATGAATTTTAGTGATACTTATACCATCGCTTCCTGTTCATCGGTCAAACTGTCGGTCAAACTGTCACCCTTTCTCCCCCATGGGAGTGAACTTCACACCTCCTGAAAGCCCATTGTTCAAGCAGTCGATATTAAAAGACGGCTCTACCCCGCTGGGGCTAGTGTCTCCCCTTGGAGCTTTCCCCCCCCCAGCGGGGGGGAGAAAGCCATTGACCTTTTAATATCGATTAGCATACAAGCTCACAACGCTGCACCTTGCAATGTGTTGTGAGCTGGAGGTTTGTGAAGTTCACTGCCTTGGGGGAGAAAGGGTGACGGGGTCAGTTTGACCGACAAGTAGCAAAAATTAACAGGCAGGCATGATATACTGTAAGTATGTCTAATTTCATTTTTAGAAAATGTTTCAGGTAAAACAAAACATGATTTGAATCGAATATTTTCGAAAGGTCATGGAAGGGGAACCTATGAGAGCTTCATGGGCAAAGATAATCGACTTGGGTCAGAAAGACCTCACAGACACTCAATTGTTAACACATCTGTCATTTTATTTTATTTTATTTTGTATTTGTTTTAGCAGATACACACACTTCATGCCATGCTGCGAGCTGAATTGTACATCTTCTAATTTTGCAAATGTTTCGAGAAATCTTGAAAGTACACATGTACAAATGTTTGAGAACTACTGATTTAGAAGGCATTTATAGAATGGGCCTCAGGTCTTAATCCCTTAAACCCTTTGAGAACCAGTGAACTACACAATGCTTTCCATCTGTTGTCCCAGGTGGCTGGACCATAAAGCAGTGGGGTCCCGGGACCCCTGGGGTCCTTGAGGGAGTTCCAGGGGGTCCCCAGCTAAATGATAGATAGTGAGGAACCCTTTTGGGTCTGTAACTCAAAGAGTGTACAAATCTCTAGGTCCGTAGCCTAATGCATGTCCGAATGGTTGAGAATCACTGCTAGAGTCGTACAAATCTTAGCTTATGGGGGTCCCTGCAGCATATCTTTTCAAATGGGGGTCCGTGGGCTAATAAGTGTCAATTTGGGGGTCTTTGACATGAAAATGTTTCCTTTTATGCCGCAAGCTAATGGTGTCCTCTGTCCTCCCAGGAGGATGCACCATACAGAACCAGTGACCTAATGGTGTCCTCTGTCCTCCCAGGAGGATGCACCATACAGAACCAGTGACCTAATGGTGTCCTCTGTCCTCCCAGGAGGATGCACCATACAGAACCAGTGACCTAATGGTGTCCTCTGTCCTCCCAGGTGGATGCACCATACAGAACCAGTGACCTAATGGTGTCCTCTGTCCTCCCAGGAGGATGCACCATACAGAACCAGTGACCTAATGGTGTCCTCTGTCCTCCCAGGAGGATGCACCATACAGAACCAGTGACCTAATGGTGTCCTCTGTCCTCCCAGGTGGATGCACCATACAGAACCAGTGACCTAATGGTGTCCTCTGTCCTCCCAGGAGGATGCACCATACAGAACCAGTGACCTAATGGTGTCCTCTGTCCTCCCAGGTGGATGCACCATACAGAACCAGTGACCTAATGGTGTCCTCTGTCCTCCCAGGAGGATGCACCATACAGAACCAGTGACCTAATGGTGTCCTCTGTCCTCCCAGGAGGATGCACCATACAGAACCAGTGACCTAATGGTGTCCTCTGTCCTCCCAGGAGGATGCACCATACAGAACCAGTGACCTAATGGTGTCCTCTGTCCTCCCAGGAGGATGCACCATACAGAACCAGTGACCTAATGGTGTCCTCTGTCCTCCCAGGTGGATGCACCATACAGAACCAGTGACCTAATGGTGTCCTCTGTCCTCCCAGGAGGATGCACCATACAGAACCAGTGACCTAATGGTGTCCTCTGTCCTCCCAGGAGGATGCACCATACAGAACCAGTGACCTAATGGTGTCCTCTGTCCTCCCAGGTGGATGCACCATACAGAACCAGTGACCTAATGGTGTCCTCTGTCCTCCCAGGAGGATGCACCATACAGAACCAGTGACCTAATGGTGTCCTCTGTCCTCCCAGGTGGATGCACCATACAGAACCAGTGACCTAATGGTGTCCTCTGTCCTCCCAGGAGGATGCACCATACAGAACCAGTGACCTAATGGTGTCCTCTGTCCTCCCAGGAGGATGCACCATACAGAACCAGTGACCTAATGGTGTCCTCTGTCCTCCCAGGTGGATGCACCATAAAGAACCAGTGCGGCCAGACGGTGCAGTACTGTGCGGAGCTGCTGGGTCTGGAGGAAGAGGACCTGAGGGTCAGCCTCACCACCCGGGTCATGCTCACGTCCGCCGGGGGCGTCAAGGGAACCGTCATCAAGTAAGAACCAGCAGCATGCACTTTTTCACTGTCAGGAGAGATGCAGAATGTGGCAGGCAATGCCAGGCATGTATGTACGCGAGGCCAAAACGCCAGGGCTCCCCTGAGTGCTTTGCGTCGTGTTGGCGTTCCAAACGCGATGCGCAGGGTAACGTCGGCAGTGGAGCACCCTTCATAGATTTAAAAGGGAACGTTCCCTGCGTTGACGATGACGCGACGCTGACGAACGCCCGGTGGCTGCAGTGGAGCTCCGTCTTTAGGTACATTGCACATTAACTCATTACCGGTATATGCATAGAAATAATCGCACATCAGGACCTGACCATACACAATGTTTCAGTTGTGAGATTTTATTTCCATGTGTACCTAACCACTTGTTTCTCAAGTCCAGTTCTCGAAGACTACAGGGGTTTAAGTCAGTGGTTTCCAACCTTTTTCATATCAAGGCCCATTATTTATCCATCATTTGAGCCACGGTGTAGCCTCTCAGAACCAAAACTTATGTTTTGGTATTTGGTATATGTTGTTGTCGTTGCATAAGGTTTTGTCCACAATTCCATGCTGTATTGATCATGTTAGTATACCATTAGGAGAGATAACAGGCAAATGTTGATTAAACCATGCTCTAATTCTGTAGACTTCTTGTAAATTAAATAATGCAGATCTTTAACAATAATTTAACTCCTGAGAGCGTAAAATGAAACCAAACTCAATTTTTCTGGAAAGAAAACTGGCTACACTGTACTTTAGGCAGGTAGTAATATGTAAATTAATAATATAACTGTTTTTAAAGTAACTACCGGTAGTAATAGGTCATTTTTCCAACACTGATCTAAGAACTGGAATGATATCCTCCACCTCTACCTTCTTGTCATTAGTGAGGACTCCAGCAGCAGTTCTGAATTAACTGCAGCCGTCCCATCAATGTTTTATTTTTATTTTTTATTCTGGCTAATTTAACCACATCCGTAACTCTGAGAATCTACAAAAGGTCTGGATCCATTCCAGTCTGCCCTCTCTTCCACCTCACCTGCATATTCTGTCTGGCTTACAGACGGAGGGTGCAGACTTTTAACCCATTCTGACCTGAGATCAGATTCATACGAGGTTTCCACTGGACACACACTGGGTCTGATTAACCCATTCTGACCTGAGATCAGATTAAAAAAATGTCAGTCGTTCTTCGATTAAAAAAAAAATAGCAGAACTACAAGCTCGTATCGCGCCACTCGGTGGCGCGATATGAGCTTGTAGATCTGGTATTTTTCAATAGCTAAAGCACGACATGATGCCAACACCAAAATGGGTGCCCGCCCAGAATGGGTTAAATAGCCTGCACTCAGACATATCAGACACCTGTCTTGTGTCTGTCTGGTGTCTTGTCCGTGTTTTAATTGATTTATTTCATTTTTCAAAAGTTGTGAAAACAGCAGATCTGCAAGCTGTGTGACGAGGTAGGCCTATAACATGATGGGGTATGAAAGCATGGAGTTATAATATACTGTAGCTAGAGAGCGGATGAGGAGAGACAGCCCCGCCCCCCTCTACTCCCTTCAATGGAAGTTGCTCAGTGGCGTTTTGAAGGACCCGGAAGAACGACGAAGTATTCCGGGTAGTACCCCTCGAGCGGTGATATGATTGGTTGGCTCCTATCATAGTACCCCTCGCCCTCGCGCTGTTCTTGTGGTACCTGTACGTCACGTCCTACGTCACAGAATGTATTCATGAATTTAACCTGGGCCCAGTGGCACGCTCTCTTGGCGGCGACTGTGGCTCAGGAGGTAGAGCAGGTCGTCCAATGATCCATGGGTCGGCGGTTCGAATCCCGGCTCCTCCTGTCTACATGTCGAAGTGTCCTTGGGCAAGACACTGAACCCCAAATTGCTCCCGATGTGCTGGTTGGTACCTTGCATGGCTTCCGCCGCAATCGGTGTATGAATGGGTGAATGTAATGCACAATCTATGTAAAGCGCCTTGGATAAAGGCGCTATATAAATGCACCATTTACCATTTACCATGTAGTTTGCCCGCCTGCAGTTCCAGTTTTGACCACCACTACCGTCTGTGGCTTCAACGTTGCCCAGCCGCTCTGGGGGCTTGGGTATAAGTGGTAAATTGATGTGTTGATTCTGTACATAAACATACAAAATGTGCTTTTCTAATACTTGTAAAACTAACCGATAGGCCCAGGCCGTAGCGTAACGGTCTGGGCACCGGACTGGTAATCCAGTCGCAGTGTGCCGCGGGTTCGACTCCCGGACCCGACACGGCCTTTACTGCATGTCATCCCCCCATCTCTCTCCCGTTTCCTGTCAGCCTACTGTCTGTCCCTTCAAAAATCAATAAAAGGCGTAAGCCGCAAAAAAAAAAAAAAAAAAAAAAAAAACTAACCGATAGAATAATTACACAAATGTTCATTGCAGCCTTATTTCTCTCTATTGTGGTCTCCCTTTCTCACCATTCCACATCTGCCCTCCCAGCCATTAAAACGTTGGTATACCTGTCCTATAGACCGATTCACAGAGGGTTTCCTGAGATCAGATTCATACGAGGTTTCCACTGGACACACACTGGTCTGATGAACCCATTCTGACCTGAGATCAGATTCTAAAAAAATGTCAGTCGTTCTTCGATTTAAAAAAAAATAGCAGACCTACAAGCTCGCCACTCGGTGGCGCGCTATGAGCTTGTAGATCTGCTATTTTTCAATAGCTAAAGCATAACATGATGCTAACACCAAAATGGGTTCCCGTTCAGAATGGGTTAATGATACAGCTATAATGTTATTATAATGTTATAATGTTAACCGCATATTAAATCTCTCGGTCGATCGGCAGCTCCGTGTTCGATTGCTGGCTTTCCCTTCAGCCTCAATGCATGGAAAGTATTCCAGCTCAGATCGCGCTGGATGAACAAAGCGACCGTGTTTAGCGGTTCAATAGCAACTCCCAGTGACCGTGCGTCTAAAACATGTATGAATGCCTCTAAAGACCCTTACTGTAGGTACTAGGTAGTTAATAGTCCGATCCGCGCGACCACCTCCGCCATTGCTGTTTTTTGCAGTCCGAGAGGCGGGCTTCTTCTACGACGTAATATAATGGAAGTGAATAGTGGCATATGCTGAACTATCGCTAGATGGTGTTGGTGATCTAAGAATGTTGCCTATAATGACATGCCCAAAATGTGTTTGCATGTTCTCCCCGTGTCCCGGTATATCCTCACAAAAAACATGCAGTAATCCTGGTCTCTAAACTACCTTCCCCTGGCCAGCAGTATATGACATTAGAACATTTAGTAAACATTTAGGTGTTAACGGCTGCTTTATAAAAGGGAGTTTTCAGGAGGGATTTGAAGCGGGGAACAGACTCATTCCAGAGAGTTGGGGCTCTGAGGGCAAAGCCCGGTCGCCTTTCGTTTTCATCTTAGAAGTTGGGATTTCAAAAAAGTGCCATGTCTGAAGACCTCAAGGCACACATAACACACCACAGCTCAACACAGAACACACCACAGCTCAACACAGAACACACCACAGCTCAACACAGAACACACCACAGCTCAACACAGAACACACCACAGCAGAACACATAACACACCACAGCAGAACACATAACACACCACAGCAGAACACAGAACACACCACAGCAGAACACATAACACACCACAGCTCAACACAGAACACACCACAGTAGAACACATAACACACCACAGCTCAACACATAACACACCACAGCAGAACACATAACACACCACAGCTCAACACAGAACACACCACAGCAGAACACATAACACACCACAGCTCAACACAGAACACACCACAGCAGAACACACCACAGCAGAACACATAACACACCACAGCTCAACACAGAACACACCACAGCTCAACACAGAACACACCACAGCAGAACACACCACAGCAGAACACATAACACACCACAGCTCAACACATAACACACCACAGCAGAACACATAACACACCACAGCTCAACACAGAACACACCACAGTAGAACACACCACAGCAGAACACATAACACACCACAGCTCAACACAGAACACACCACAGCAGAACACACCACAGCAGAACACATAACACACCACAGCTCAACACAGAACACACCACAGCAGAACACATAACACACCACAGCTCAACACAGAACACACCACAGCAGAACACACCACAGCAGAACACATAACACACCACAGCTCAACACAGAACAGAAGTCGTCTCATACTGAGTCATACACATAGTGAACATACTGTACATATTGCATGGCAGAGAGACGGGTTCTGTTAATAAACATGTTGACTCCTCACAGACTCTGCAGTGAACAGCTTGTTGGACTGAAGGGTGTCTGTGTAGTGTGACAGACGGATGGACAGACAGACAGAAGGTGCCAATGTAGCATGTCTATGAGACAGACAGACCGATAGATTGTGTCAGACACACAGAGCGGAAGCGAAAAGCTGGTGGTGTGTGTGTGTGTGTGTGTGTGTGTGTGTGTGTGTGTGTGTGTGTGTGTGTGTGTGTGTGTGTGTGTGTGTGTGTGTGTGTGTGTGTGTGTGTGTGTGTGTGTGTGTGTGTGTGTGTGTGTGTGTGTGTGTGTGTGTGTGTGTGTGTGTGTGTGACACAGAGATAATGAGGCTAGATAAAAGGAGAGAGAGTTTGTGTGTGTGTGTGCGCGTGTGCGTGGCTGTGAAACAGTGGGTGAATCAACACAGACCTGTATTTCAGAAATTCCTCAAATAATAACCGCTATTTGAGAGGCGAGGCACAATGTTTGTCGCTATGATGTAGGAAATAGAATGGAACAATAGTAATTATGTTTACATTATAAACTTCAGGAGACCTCTTAAACTAGGCACTATGCTTCAGCCTAGATACATGTATTTGTATTTTGTGTGTGATGTGGATGGACGTGCAGTGCACATTTCTTAAACACATTTTTATCCCACGATTTTGCAACAATTGTTTTTGCCCAGTGTCAAGGCTCTACACTTCCTCTGCCAACCTGGGGGGGCAGCGGACTGACCTCATGCTTGCTGACCTGCATCCATCCATCCATCCCTCTGCACACGTGACTTTTACACCGGCGGCCCAAGGATATTATAGTTAACAAAAACGTAACAAAATAACGAAAACTAAACTCAAAACAAGCTCAAAGGAGCAGGTAATTTTGCTGTGCTGGACACTGCCACAGAGCAAAGGAGTTGGTCATTTTGCTTTGCTGGACACTGCCACAGAGCAAAGGAGTTGGTCATTTCCGATATTCTTCTGTGGCACTGGAGAGTGGAGATCTGGAAATGTGAGAAACTTGTCCTGTCGATGGGCAGGGCATCGACAGGACAAGTTTCTCACATTTCCAGATGTTTTTTCCGAGTAGGGAGTATAGGGACACAGGACTGACTGTGAATGAACTTGGTGGAATTATAGCAACAGAGATCAGTGGAAGCAGCTTGTGTCACAGATCTCAAGGGTGCTCGACTGATAATGATGATGATGAATACACTGCAATTACAATACAAAATACCCCAAAAAAGACAAAAAGAAACAAAGCTACGTGTATACGCAAAATACACAATGAGCTATATAAACATTGACGACTGAAATTATTTGACACGGAACTCGAGAACCCTTCGCCCCACCGACTTCCACCCGTTCCACACCCCCACAGGGAGTGCAGTGCCCAGTGTCGAGTCGGTCGGACCCACGGTTGTCCAGAACCGCCTCAAAAGGCCTCTGTCCGGGCTCTGGACAGGGCCCCCTCTGCCCATGGTACATATGTGGAGCTGGCCTGTTCTGACATCACAGCACTCCATATTTGGGCATGCCTGACACAGAACTCCATACATGTATATAGGAATAAAGGAACACGGAGAGACAGATGCAGAACTCTCCATATACTGTATGGGCATAAAAGGGACACCGACAGGTGGAACGGGTACCCCTAGATGTCCATATATGGAGCTGACCCGCTCTGACATCACAATTCTTCTTTTCATCATAAATCATCACATTCCGTGGATGATGTATGACATAACATTATTATTTTTTTTACTTTTTTTCCCCATATAGAGATCTAAAGGTCAGAGGTCATTTGACGAATGAGTGTGAGCTTCAGTTTCTGAGGGATCCTCACGGCCCTCTACCATATTGCCGAATTTCGTGAAAAACGATAGCTCAGAACTGCCAAAACTGTTAAACGGCAGAATCTTTACGATAACAATAAGGTGTCTCTACGCTCTTCGGGCTTGACCCCTAATGAACAAGTTAAAATGGAAAGCTTCGCTCAAATCTAATGAAGCCATAAAACACTTGTTCAGCAAGTGAGCATTGTAAGGGAAAGCCTCTACAGCTGGGACGTTGTGTTGGTAATTGCATTCAGAGGCCAAACAATTGTTCACAGAGAGAGAGGTGGAATACGTATCAGGCTTCTTCATTATGCAAGCTTTGGCATTCAGACCACCCGCTATCTAAGTGGGAGGCTATAACCATGACATTAAAACTCATGGCATCTAAGCACTGGCTGTAGGTGCTATGAATTAAACATCGGGGGATTAAGTAAGACAAAATAGGTGTTTTTACTAAGAGCTATGGGGCTGTTGTTAGTGGAAAAAAGGTAAAAAGGTCAAGTTGGAGGAAATTTAACATTTCTGCATGGTTATCGCCATGCCCCGGGGAGCAGTTTAGACAACTCATCAGACCGATTTCCTCTCAGCTTGGGTAGTGTTTCACCACTGGTGAGGATGCTTTCAACGAGTCCTGCTCTGTAGGCCAGAATAAGGGGCTGAGCGAGTCTAGCCTTCTTCAGTATCTAGCATTTTTTTGTTTATAAGAAAAATAATTTAAAAAATACATAATATACGGTATACCGTATATATTAATCAGCTTCTTGATTATTCAATGAACCCCACTGTACATTGAACAAGAAGTCAGTTATTGGTTCTACATGTTGGTTTCAATATATTTTCTGTGAATTGCCCAGCTCTACTACAGAGCCAGCTGTGCTTCCAGTTCATATGAGCCATTCTGGGGCCATGATGTCTGGCTGAAACGAAATGAGCAGAAGAAATGCTTTAGCATAAAATGACACAGAGGCTCTCCTGGTTTTAAATGGGTTAATCAGTGGTCAATGGACTACCAGTGATCCATGGCATAATTGCAGTTGGTCCATGGGAAAATGTTGTTGGAAAGATCATTTTCTGTTTTCACTTCAAACTAGGCTGATGACCAATGGTAGTCCAGGGCCTGAGGTCCTGGGTGACCTTTCTCTCTAGGAGCATAACATGAAGATAAAGATTATTTAGAAGATAAACATCTTCCATTTTGTATTCTCCCGGAGCAAGGTGATGCACCTAGCAAAGGTCACATCACCACAGACATGACAAAGTTAGTTGTTTTTACATAGAAAGAAAAGTGTGATTGATCTCCTGTGTTTTTAAATTTTGTCTTCACATTTTCTTTATTTTTATCAATCAGCCAATATTTTCCTTTATCGGTCAATATCGGTATCAGCAAATCAAACTGACATTAACTGATGGCTCTCTACGTCGTCCTCAGACGAGCCCTCCATCGGCGTCTCCAGTCATCTCGGTTCTCCATACATCTGGCCAGCTCATTTGTGCTTTCCGCACCAGTATCTTTCTTTAGTACGTCCACGTAGGTAGGTGTGGGACGTCCTCTCCATGCCCGTGTGTTGGTTCCCACAGTACTAGCTTTTTGTCCGGGAGTTCTTGGTGTCGGTGACAGTGGCCAGCTAGTCTCATCGGCAGTAGCCGATATTTATCTGTTGTTGATATGCATATTTTGCATTGGCTATGTTGGTGTGTTGGTTATCTGCAACCTACTGTACCAAGCTGTAGATTTTGAACATGTACTTCTTTTATTGAAGATGTATTTGTTTCCCTGGCACAAAAAAAAAACAACTAAATAAACGTATATCGGTATCGGTATCGGCTATCGGCTAAATTGTCATCTGTATCAGCCAAGAATTTCCATATCTGTGCATCCCTACATATATAATACAGTATAAGTCTAAGTCTAATGTTAGTGGCGTGAAAAGATGTACAGTAGGCTGAAGCCAAGGCTCATTTTGCCTAAAATGCCCAAAACAAAAGACGACATGACATAATATATAATGTTAATATAAAGTTATAACGGGGTTGGAGCGGTTCCGTTCTTTTTTCCCCACCTAATTTTGAAGCAAATGAATTGGTTCAGTTCCTAAAAGTTGGTTCGGAACTGGAACCAAAAAGTACCGTACTTCTTCTTGCCCTGTGGGAACCTGTGGGAACCAAAGTGGGCAAGTCATGATTCAGGTTGGAAGATGCAGATCCTGTGGTATAAACGTGGTGGTAGCATAAGCACACCTAACATGTGCCAGCCGTCCACTCTCACTCTACGATCCTCTGTTTCATTTCTGGCTTATCAGTGAGGTGGGGGCTGTTGTTGTGAGCACAGTGATACCTCTCGTCATAAACGGTTACATGTCCGGAGCGATGCGAGACAAAGTCACAAATGATTTACGATCGCCAGGATGCGCGGCGGCTCACCATGGACTGCGCTCGGAGCTTTAGAGATACAGGGCTTTGAAAATCCTGCTTTTAATGGATTTAAATGGAGCCTGGATGTAAAATCCCATGGGTGGTGGGGATGGAGGCGCTCCATAGCAACCGGAGCAATGCTAAAAGGTCAATTGACGGTCGGCGCTTTCATATAGGGAGTGTACGCGGGGTACGAACATGTATGTAGCTGGCACCTGCCTAAGCGGTACTATTATAATCGTAGATAGCAGAGAAAGAATTACGTTTTTTTTTGTGGAAAAGGGGCTCAGAGTTACAAACCTGTTATTTCCGGTAATATTATGTTTGTCCACTCATTGTGTCCGTGGCAAAACATATTTTTTTTGACAAATGTCCACCACAAGCCAACATGATACCAACATGATACAATTTACAATTTAGGCATTTAGCAGACGCTCTTAATCCAGAGCGACATGTTGATACATCAAATACATAAACATAGTCATCAAGAATCACACGTATTAAGCTAATAACAGTTGAATATCTATATAATGAAACTATGCGTATACAGTATAGAGTGCTATGTCTACGCCGAGGCTACGACATGTGCTACGGGCTAAGATAGAGTCTGAAGAGGTGCGTTTTCAGACTATGACAGATTGATGGATTGATGATGACTCCTTCTCATGTATGTTTGTTTTCCCAGGGTGCCGTTGAAGGTGGAGCAGGCAAACAATGCGCGGGACGCCCTGGCCAAGGCGGTGTACAGTCGGCTGTTCGATCACGTGGTCACCAGGGTCAACCAGTGCTTCCCCTTTGACTCCTCCTCAAACTTCATCGGAGTCTTGGACATCGCTGGCTTCGGTCTGTCACCTACCTCCACCCTCTTATCCTCACTGTTGGGGCACACACTTTGTGTGTGTGTGTGTGTGTGTGTGTGTGCATTTTCAACCCTTTTCATATTAAGGTCCGTTATTTAATCGCCCTATGCTGTGAACAAATCGCTGAAGACTGCCGCTTTGGCAACGCCCATTCCAGAAACTTCTGCCGTGGTGAATAAGTGAAACAAAATGAAAATTCAGTGCCAGGCTAAACAAAGCTTTTTGGGGCAGCTGATTTGGGCTTTCATATTCCGCTCACTCTGCTCTGTTTATCGCTGAGCTGTTGAGGCAAATTGGTTGTTTGAACTAACTTGAACGGCAACTGGCCTCTTGACATTTTACAAATTACCTTCATCTTGTTTAAGATCCGTTGTTTTGTTATCCAAACAGCCTCCAGCTCAGACGAGCAAGCGAGGCACATTTGAGAATTAAATCTTCCGTTGACACTCACAGAGAGTGTCAGCTTTTGGATGACAGGTGTTGCCAATGATTCTAATGAAGGATGTGGTTCTCAATCTTTTACATTTCAAGGAACCCCATAACTTTGAGAGTGTACCCATTTGTACACTCTCAGAGTTACACACCCTTAAAGGGACATTTCACAGCTGGAAGAAACTGCAGGCACTCAATGTTAATAGTATTTGTAGTAGATAACAGTAGCACAATTTGACATTTTGAGTGTGTTTCCAGTGAGCCAACATGCACAATATTGGAAACCTGACTGTGTTTCACCAGAATGGAACAGAGCCCTAATTTGTATCATTGGTAACACCTGTGAAGGAAGTATTGAAGGGGCCCGGAAGTAGGAAGAGTTATTTTGTGTGCATAGAGAGCCTATTGTATTTCACTAAGCAGGATTCAAAAGTGATCTGCCCCTGGCCCATCCACATCCAGCCCCCGAAGCACCCAGTGGAATTCTGCTGCATATGATAACATTGCACCCTTGGTTGATTATCTTATGTCAGGTTAGCTGATTATAGTTGTTTTTGGTGCCTTGTGCTGAAAAGAGACGATGTACAATCTTGTATCGTAGATCGGTTGTATACTATTTTGCTTTATTATGAAATAGAGGAAAGTGCATTTAGATGAAAGCATGTTTGAGATAATGTCTTCCCACAGTACTGTACAGTATTTTGTACTTGGTACATGTTGTGAATATCTGCAGGTCATCAACATTATATAGTACGCTTATGTGGTATACCTGTATCAGTAATGTCATCAAGCACAATACTTGGACACGCATTTGGTTGATAATCACATCTTGTTCTCTTCCCCTCAGAGTATTTTGAACACAACAGCTTCGAGCAGTTCTGCATCAACTACTGCAACGAAAAGCTGCAGCAGTTTTTCAATGAGCGGATCCTTAAAGAGGTGGGCCAAGACTGAAATCTATCAAAATCACGTGCTATATGTCAATTTCCATTTCCCCCACCTGAACTGTGTTTGAATATTTACAAAATCAATTAATGCCTATTAATTAATGTCTTTGAGTCTATTGTGTGCTCAATATTGGCCTGGCTCTGTGTCAGCAAACCAATTTACAGTTTATTTTCCACTGAAGACGATTGATTTACAGATGTCTGCACTGTGACCACCCCCCCCCCCCCCCAGGGCACTAGCCCCTCCTATATCCAGCTTTAGGTGTGTGTGCACAAACGTTGTCCTACACAAACATTAAATTCCCATTGACAATGAATGGATAATTTTCCGTCAGTGTCTGAGCAAATAGACATAGGTCCTCATTCACAAAAGAGAAATATGCCACAGTGTAAATGATGCGTAAAAAGATGCGTAATTATATCGTATTAATCCGTTGAGAGGACGTGTTATTCAGGAAAGCTGGTGTAATCACTTCATTTGTGCGGATCGCAGAGTGTATCCTTTCCGCATTTTTCCTAAGCGATTCGCCTGGTGTCGCCTGGTTAGATGGAATCATCCACGCCCATTCTACACCATATTAGGCAACAGGAAATATCGAAAAACATAATCATAGCCTGCAGGGAGGATTCCCAAGCTTTAAATTATATACAACAGCCGCGATGAGCTTGTAGAGCAGTTAATTTTGACAGGCGGGTCTCTGCACGGACAGATCTTCAAGCAAACAGCACGAGTTATGTATATATAATTATAAATGAAACTTGCCAACTTGGCACGCATTGCTTCACTCCTTGTTAAATGTCAGAACGTTAACTGATGTTACAGTTACTTTCACATAATGAGAAAGAAGTTAATTTGTACTGTTCACCACACGACCAAATGCTATATTACAACTCGGCAATGATAAAAGCCCTTACTGATGAATTACCATGCACTGCAGGGTTATAAAAAAAAGAGAGAACAATTGCACACTCGCCTGCAGAGGTAAAATAGATATCCGATTCTTTTTTTTATCAGAGCTGCATTGATTCATGCGGAAGTCCGTCTTTTAGATTAATATCATCTCACTGTCATCTGTCTGAATTCCATGTGGAGAAAGGATTTGTTCTGATCATGGACATGTAGGCATATAGCTATTAAAAATTTCAACCATATACGGAGGGTAGCCTATATCTTCTTTGTCAGATGTACATAAGTGCAGGATCATTTCATGATGTCGTCATATTAAAATGATTTGCGGGACATTTGGCACCAAACTTGATTGATCTCATGAGGAGATCAATGTAGTAGCCTACAGCCTACACAGCTACAGTTGCCCATATTATAATGAATTAAGGTGAGCTGGGTTCAAACTATGACTGGCCGAATTGCACGCGCTGAGGCCATAATGTGGACTTCTATTTTGTATACGGCTAATTAGCCCTTGTGACTGCTGTCTGTCTGTGAACCATATAGAATATAGAGCACCGAAGTCCTGACGTCACTTTCGGAAGAGGGCGTCAGTCCCCAGGTTCATGTATTTTTTATTTGCATTGAAATCACCATAGGGGGATTTTAGATCTCTTCATATAAGAACTGCGTTTGAAAAATAAACCGATCACCCCGGCCTTTTCACTCATATAGATATGAAGCATCGACTGAAGGTGGAAATGTACAAATATACCCAAAGAGTAACATAAGCGTTAGAAACGAGTCAAATAACCCAGAGACTACATTTCCGGGTAGGCGGGTGGTTGCATCTGCCTGTCGCACAACATAAACTGAATGTTAATTACGTTTATTTTTATTTTTATTTCATTGATATTTAATGTTTCGTGGTTAGTACGAGTTGAGTCACCACCAGCTGAGCTTATGTCAACGAGGAATCTCAGGAACGCAATGTGTTGACAGCTGGGCGTGAAGTATATTAAAAAATACATGAACCTGTGTACTGGCGCCCTCTACTGAAAGTGACGTCAGACTTCGGTGCTCTATTAGAGCTAAAAGCCGGTCGGCCGTGTTCTGTCTGTGCCGGGCTCACCGCGCCGCTATATTAATTTTCCAATTTCACCCAGATCGCATCAATACAATAATTCCTGCTGTGTAGAGTCAATACCTTTCATTGTCATTGTGTTATGGTTTACCAATAATGATCGATTAGGTCAAATCGACAGTCAAAATAGAGCACTTGTTTGAGCCAGAAAAGCCCAGACCACAGAAAATGTACTGAATGTTAAAAGTTCAGGTTTTTGGGGGTGCAATTGAGTTCAGAAGACCGTTAAGGCAGGCTGTTAACGGCCGCTGTGGCGTGTTTGCGTTTGCAGGAACAAGAGCTGTACCAGAGGGAGGGCCTCGGCGTCAACGAGGTGCATTACGTCGACAATCAGGACTGTATAAGTAAGTACTCCCCGCCCACTATACCACACACTACAACTACACCAATCAGGACTGTGTAGGTAGTAGGTACGGTACGCCCCGCCCCCTATACCACACACTGCACCAATCAGGACTGTATAGGTACGGTACGCCCCGCCCCCTATACCACACACTGCACCAATCAGGACTGTATAGGTACGGTACGCCCCGCCCCCTATACCACACACTGCACCAATCAGGACTGTGTAGGTACGGTACGCCCCGCCCCCTATACCACACACTGCACCAATCAGGACTGCATATGTCTGCAGCTCTGCACATGTCCACTTCAACCATTATTTTAGCTGTCGAAAAATAGCAGATCTACAAGCTCAGAGCACGACACCAAGTGCCACGATACGAGCTTGTAGATCTGCTATATAATTTTTTCACATATCATTTTGAGGATCTTTTAACATGAAATTGTTCGAGCACCACTGATATAGAAACATAGGTTTTTAAGAAAACTGTCAGGATTTAAGAAGACATTTGGTATAATCTGGTCTTGGGTCTTGATGGGTTAACCCATTCTATACGGGCACCCATTTTGGTGTTGGCATCATGTTATGCTTTAGCTATTGAAAAATAGCAGATCTACAAGCTCATATCGCGCCACCGAGTGGCGCGATATGAGCTTGTAGGTCTGCTATTTTTGAAAAAATCGAAGAACGACTGACATTTTTAGAATCTGATCTCAGGTCAGAATGGGTTCATCAGACCAGTGTGTGTCCGGCGGAAACCTCGTATGAATCTGATCTCAGGTCAGAATGGGTTAAGTGGCAGGGGCTCAGGGGTAGAGTGGCCGGATGGGAACCGCAATCTATGTAAAGCGCAAAATGCACCATTTTCCATTTAAGTGCTCATATTCAGCAACACCCTGCACATAGACAATTTGACACACACACACAGACTGCACAAACCTGGGAGCTGACCATTACAACCACAGTAGAGGTTCAGTTCCTTGCTCAGGGGGCTCTCAGTGGTGTTGGGGGAGGACTGAGTGCACTGCTGGTTTGCCGTTCACTTCCCCACCCAGATTCTCCCCACCGGGAGTCAAAACATCGACCATCCGGCAACAAGAAGTGCCCTCCTCTAAACTTTTAGGCCTAGGGTCCTTGAGTTGGGATTTCCGGGGCTCCCCCAACAAAATGATTTAATATAGCCTGAAAATCTGTTACATTTTACAGTTGATTACTGTTTTCTAAATCTCGAAAAAGGTTAGTTTTTGTCTCTGTTCGGTTTGACCGTGTCACTGTGTGCACCGGGACAACTCTCCACGAGTCCCAAACTCTTCTACCCTTCTGGCTCCAAAACTATGAAATGCACTCCCCATTGCAATCAGAACTGCAGACTCACTTCCAATCTTATGCCGTTGTCTGAAAGCCCACCTCTTCGGACTCCATCTTAGCCTGCAGCACCTGCAGCACCGTAGCCTCGACGACCTTACAGGCATAAAGGCAAAAAGCAATCAGAATAGTTAACAAGGCAGGATATCTGGATCACACTAATATACTATTTTTACAATCACACATTCATTTATATAATAGTTAATGGACCTTGTACTGCACAAATTATGTTTAGAACAAGGACAAATATTTTACCAGGTAATGTGCAAAAAAAGGTTCAGTGATAGAGAGGGGGGTTATAATTTAAGACGAGAACTTAATTTCAAAGTACACTGTGTTAAATTAAAATCGAAGAGTATGTGCATCTCAGTTTGTGGAGTTCAACTGTGGAACTGACTGAGTAAGGAGGTGCAACTCAGCCCTAACATGAACCACTTTAATGTTCCTCTAGTCCTTAACTTTTCCGATGAGGCAGCATTGGAGAAAGTGGAGGAGTTTAAGTACCTAGGACTTTGGCTGGATCCTCAACTCTCCTTTAATAATAATAATAAACTTTATTTATATAGCACCTTTCATACATAAATGCAGCTCAAAGTGCTTTACAGAGCAGAAAAGATAATAAAAGCAAAACAAAACAAAACAAAACAGCATTAAAACAGGCAAGCAGTTAAAACAATAGGACAATGGTACAAAGATAAGAACAGATCAAATAAGGCAACGACATTAAAAACAAGCAGAATAAAAATAATAAAATAAAAATAAAATAAAATAAAGATAACTTAAAAGCAATGTTGTAGAGGTGGGTCTTAAGCTGAGCTTTAAAAATGTCTACAGAGGCTGCCTGACGAAGGCACAGTGGGAGCTTGTTCCATGCCGACGGCCCGTAGAAGCAAAAAGCTGCTTCCCCGTATTTTTTAGTTGCCATTTTTTTAGGCAAAGCGAGCAGGCCAGCACCTTAGGGGCCGGTTTGGGACATATTTAGGCAGGCAGTCAAGTAGGTAGGCAGGTGCGAGACCATTGAGAGCTTTATAGACAAGTAAAATAATTTTAAAATCAATCCTAAAAACAACAGGAAGCCAGTGCAGTTTAAGACTCATATTAACTCTATTGTTCAGAAAATAAATTTCAGTTTGAAAACTCTATATCGATCCATCAATAGTTTTACCCTTCAGATTAGAAAAAGATTAATTTCACAGCTGCTACTACCCATAATAGACTATGCGGATGTCATATATCAGAACTCCACCGATACAAACCTCTACCCCCTCAATGTCACCTATAATAACCTACAGTATGTAGATTCATACTGAGATGCCCATATAGAACTCACCATTGCTCCATGTACGAGTCTTTAAACTGGCTATCACTTAAATCAAGAAGACACTCACATTGGCTACAATTTATTTTTAAATGTATTTTCTTTCCTTATCCACAGTACCTAAAACAATTTCTTGTCCCATACACACCACACTATAATTTAAGACACACGGACCATCCCTACTTTACAGTCCCCACAAGGATAAAAAAGGAAAGTGGGCGCCGTGCCTTCAAATTTAAAGCTCCATCTGATTGGAATGACCTACCAAGTCCACTCGGATCAATCACTTCCCTCAACGTATTTAAGGAATCAATTTTCATACACCTTCTAACGCCGTGCTCATGCTTCTAAATTAACGTACTCTTCTTGGCAGTTGTCCTTGTTTTCCATAAATATAACATACCGAGTACGACCGATCTGTATGTACCTTCATAATTGTGTTCCCTGCTGGCTCGATGCTGCTGTTCATTATTATCACATTATGCATGCTGGTATTGCTTGTTTGCTTTTGTTTAGTTTTTTTGCCTAATAACATGGTCTTATTGTGCAAAGGGTATATATTTTTCCCCATATGAACTCTGCTATTTAGGGTTGAAACAGTGGGGTGGGAGCTATCTTTGGGAGAGCTTTTGTTTTGTCTTGTTTTGTTTTGTCCTTTCTGTGTGTATGGTTGTACTGTTGTATTGCTTTGTGAACTGTATTGTACAATGTATCTGTGTTGAGGACCCCCTCTAAAATGAGATGCGACATCTCAAGGGGCTTATCCTTTCAATAAAGGTATATATTTAGGAGGTCATATAAAATGATTATATTTAGGAGGTACTTAGACGAGGAGGGGCGGTGTTGACGCATTGAGTCAGCACAACTCTGGTTGTTTGTTAAGTTATATGGGTAAAAGCAAAAGGGGGTAGCGGCTTAATAAGTTTAATACTTCACCCTACTCGTTTTCGGACATTGTTGGAGTATTTTCTTTTTGTTTCAGTTTTGTTTTAATGTATTTGATTTCAAATAATGTTCGAAATAAACTCATTCATTCATTCATTCATTCATATCCAAGGCTCAACTATTATGTAACTTATGTAGACATGGCACTCTATAGTGTATACGCATAGTTTCAGTTTCAGTTTTCTTATCTTTTTATTAAAGTTTTTGTGACAAACCCAGGGGCAAGCATTAAACAGAGACATATCAAATATGAAAATAAAAAATAAAACTAAATCCCCTATCCCACCCACCCACAATCCCAAGGATTTACGTATGATTCTTGATGACTATTACCATGTTTTGTTCTTGCTTACTGTAAATCGCTCTGGATGAAATGCCTAAATCGTCAATTGTGTGCACTAAAGACAAATAGAGAGGAGTTTAATGATGAAGATGGTGGGGAGGAGAAGAAATCAGAGTGAAGTTCACAAGAGAACGCCAAATGGTAGAGGGAGGGCAGAGGAGAGAGGAGTGAAGCATGTGCAGGTAGAAGCAAGCAGCTGTGAGAGGAACAGAGAGGTGAGGCAAAGCGTGGGCAGTGGCGGAAGTACTTTAGTCACTACATTTGTTGCAAAAGTAGCATATGCACAAGCTAGAAACGCGTCGCTTTGCAACGCTTTTCCAGCTTGTGGATCTGCTACTTTTGGTACTTTGGTGTGACGCTGTAGTGCGATCAAGTAGGGCATTCATTTACGGGAAAAGATTAAGTTAGAATATGGGCGACAGAGACGGTATATCTGAATACTTCCTCCACTCGTGCAGAGCAGACAGATGGCCCTTTGTGATAGCGGTGAGGAGAGGGAGGTCAATACGCCTCCTCTCTCACGTCCAACGGTGAAACACCATCAACCATTCTGCTGCTGCAGTAGAGTCTGCAGAAATTGCTGGCTGGGGTCAGCCTCACTGGCTCAGTGCAAGGCATCGACTCAAATAATTAAAATACATCCATATTATATTATATTAATGTTCACACCTGTTTTATTACCCTGTGGGGGAATCTGCCTTTTATATTATTTAATTGTAACAACAGCGCTTTTACAGTATATATTATATACTGTATGCAAAGTCCTGAACGGCTGGCGCTCACTTTCCACCCAGCTGCACCTAATGAGAAGGTGGAACTCTTCTCCCGCTGTGTTCAAAAAGAAAGAAAAGGCTACCCAATAGGGGCCGTGTTCTGGGCATGTTGTAGTAGGCGAACATCTGGTGAAAATAGCAGATCTACAAGCTCTCAACGTTGTGGTTGCAATCAGCAATCGGCTGGTTTCGGTAAAGAGATTTTGTATAGAGGAAAAGACTGCATCCACCTCTTAAGCTTTATTCAATAGAGCACCGAAGTCTGACGTCACTTTCAGTAGAGGGCGCCAATACACAGGTTCTTTTTTTTTAATATATTTTTTATCCCACAATTTTGTAACCCATTTTTCACCCCGGTGTCAATCATCTAATGTGATCCTGGGCTCTATACACCCTCCGCCAACCTGGGGAGAGCAACGGACTTAACTCATGCTTCCTTCATGCTTGAGTGTCCAAGTTGCTCCTTTACACCTGACAGGGGGGAGTTTCCCTGGTTGGACGTAGCGTGTGGAAGGAACACGTTATTCCAACCAGTTCCTTTCCCCTCCATCAGGCGCCCCGGCTGGCCAGGGGGAGGCAGTTTAGAGACAAGGATTACTGCATTTTTGTGAGGGTACCTACCCTAGGGGACACGGGGAGAACATGCAAACTCCACACAGAAAGGCCCTTTCGCCAACCCCGCCTTCGGGTGCCAATACACAGGTTCATGTATTTTCATGTATTTCTGCAGTGAAATCTCCATAGGGCGATTTTAGGTCGCTTCATATAAGAACTGTGTTTGAAAAATAAACCGACCACCCCGGCCTTTCTGTCAGGGGAGTGGCTGTGCGTCGTTAATGATGTCCATTTATATTTGATACAGCCAGTTTCTGGAGAAAATGGAATTAATGTGGCCGCAAAAGCCTTGAAACTACATATGAAGGCAATGTCGCTGCTAATATACGTCACGCCCAGCTGTCAACACATTGCGTTCCTGAGATTCCTCGTTGACGTAAGCTCAAATGGTGGTGACTCGACTCGTACTAACCACGAAACATTAAATATCAATAAAATAAAAATAAACGTAATTAACATTCAGTTTCTGTTGTGCGACGGGCAGATGCAGCCACCCGCCTACCCGGAAATGTAGTCTCTGGGTTATTTGACTCGTTTCTAACGCTTTTTGTGTTACTCTTTGGGTATATTTGTACATTTCCACCTTCAGTCGATGCTTCATATCCATATGAGTGAAAAGGCCGGGGTGATCGGTTTATTTTTCAAACACAGTTCTTATATGAAGCGATCTAAAATCCCTCTATGGAGATTACAATGCAAATAAAAAGTGGACCAACCTGTGGATTGGCGCCCTCTACTGACAGTGACGTCAGGACTTCGGTGCTCTATGGCAAGCAGGCATATGATTTCGTTCTCTTTTTTTGTGCCGTGCTATGAGCTTGTAGATCTGGTGCTTCAGAAGGTCAATTTGAACAAAATGACAGACACTGCAGAGTAAACAAACAGCACAGTGCCTTGCAGAAGTTATTTTTCTGCATTTCTTGCACCTCCAAGATTTTCTAAGCAGCCAAATATCACTGCAGAGACGCTCAATGCGAATGTGATTTATATTGTCTGCTGGTGTTGACCATGGACAATTAAAAAAAAATGGTTTGGCTGAGGCGGTTAGGAGATACAAAACTCTGCAACCTATACGGCATCTAATTTATGGAGAGAGATGAGCATACAGTGTTCACTGTGTCTGTCGCCAGAAAATGGCAAAATCTCCGAAACGAATGATGTCAAGGTCGATGTAAACAAACAGCAGAGAAGCGTGGTGAAGTATAAAGCGTTTTTGTCCTCTGAGAACCTTTTTAGCGTTGGCAACACCTGGCCGAAGCTGAAAGATGTTGGAATTAGTTTGCCGTACATGCGGCCAGTTAAACTTTGTTTGATTCTTTAGGGATGGGCGGGCCTGGATTAACAATTGAATTTACTGGAGCGCCAGGGTCCGCAGCTTGCAGGGCCCTGTGCAAGACTATTTCAAATAGGTACAGCTGTTGCTTCCGTCGAAACTGTACGCATAGGTCACCAATTTCAATGTAACACAACACAGGAACCCCAGCCAGTGTTTTTGTCATCCAACAGTTTCTTAAATACTATACGTATAACTCTATGGGAGCAGTGGCGATGTGCTGAACACGCAAAAAGTGTCTGTGTTACGCACGTGCATGGGGCCTTTTGATTTGGTGTAACACCAGGGCCATCGGAGGGGTTGATTTGGCACTGGGGATGGGCTGTATTATTTGTCCATGAAGGACTGGAAGTGGTTGTGAACCCGATTAATCTCCCATCACTAACAGCGGCGCAATCATACGATACGTTTCGAGCTTATTTTTTATTCCTGAAAAGTAACAGTTTTGGACCGTTTCCACCCGAAACAGCATGCTGTAACAGCTGGCTTTCTACCAAACGGATAGAAAGATAACTTAAGGTAGATAAGGGATGTGAGCCATCCCTCCTTGTGAATGCTATCATATCTTGAGACACCCCTCCCCCGTTCAGTTTTTCTCGATTTGAATGGCTTCTCGATGTTACTGTAACATATTCATGCCCATAATATGGCATACATAATCGTATAATTTGAATAGGAGTTGAAATGTAATTTATGTGGTCTAACAGGCAGCTGTGTCCCAATTCAGGGGCTGCATTTGAAGGCTGATTACATCACATCGTGTGGCGCTACCGGGGCTGTCCCATTTCAGATGCTCCTTCAAATGCAGCCTGTAAAATGTTGAAATTCATAGGAAGAAGGCAAACAATGCATCCTTTGGGATAGCCTAATATTCAAGAATTAATTTCACACCAAGACAGCTTCAGCAAAGGTGAAATAGTTTCAATAGTTTGAAATAGTTGAAAATGGCACTGCGGCTTTCTGGGATGTGAGGTCCTGCTAGACGAGCCAGCCAGGCGTTAAGTGCTCATGTACCCTGGCGAGAGCAGCCTTTTTGTCGACAAGTCCTGTTCTCTGGTGTACCTGTAGTGATTAAACAGGAGATATAATTTGTTCTGGGTGTTAGGTTTCAACTCATTTTTGGTTGATTAAACTTTAGAGCTACTTCCCACTATTCACTGCGCTGCTCCCGTGTGCATGCACGCACGCACGCAAAAATGGGGGAGATGTTATACAGATTAACACAGAGATGAATTCAGTGAACTGAGGTTGAACTGAACATTATCTATGGAAGGTGTGGGCTACGGTTAAAATATTTCCAAAGAAAGTTTTCTTATGCTACTATCTCTATAAAAGATGATACCCAGGCGGCAAACAAACCCAGACCTTCACAGTTATGTGGTTTACACATTCAACTGCTCGAGAAACGAGCCTCTGTCCAAAAATTGACCAGTCGATCAATGTGTTATTGTCTTCAGCTGAAAGATGTTTGCTGCGGGTGCTGCTTTTTAAGACTTTGTTAAACCGGTACTTCAATCATAATATGACATCAGAAGCGTGTGTGCGTGCGTGTGTGTGTGTGTGTGTGTGTGTGTGTGTGTGTGTGTGTGTGTGTGTGTGTGTGTGTGTGTGCATGCGAATGTGCGTGCGCACTAAATTGTTAGTTGTAGGCATAATCTCAGTGCAATACATTTTTAACAACCAAATTCCCCTTCTGCTTCTGGGCCCTAGAGTGAGCGGTGAGATCAAACATTCACTGCATGCAACGTCAAAATATCCAATATTTTGAAGTTGCATGCAGTGAATGTTGTTGGTTCAAGAACATCTAAATAAATGATGCAGTGTGTATAGCATCATGCATGCTCTGCTTCACATGCTAATCAGCTTTCAGCGTTAATGAGAGTACATCCTGAGCTCCACACCTGATACCATTTCATATATAATATAAATGATGAACTGAAATGATAAAGATGGGGGAAATCTCGCCAATCTCGAAACCCATTTGGTAAAAAAGGACAAATGTTTTTGTCACTGGGGCACCACTTCCTTTTTTGTGTAGAACTCTGTTCGGCTCCTCCCCTGTCTTGGTCGACTTCCTCCTGGGTGCTTCTGTGTTTTTTCCTACTAACAACATCATTACATGTTTAGAGCAATGGTGCTGACAGATTATGCTCTCTTCTCACTTCTTTTATGGTGGCTCCCTGTCTCAGATTTCGGGAGGTGTAGTTCCAGACTCTACTCTATATTCCATTCTGAGATTGTGGAATAGTTGTCTGGCTATGCGAGACTACTATCTCGCCGACTTACTTTTTTTTCCCTCTGTCATCTTAGCCCATTAAGCTCTGGAACGTATCCTTAGCTTTTAACCACTTTAACCATTATTTTATGCTTTTGCTGTTGAAAAATTGCAGATCTGCAAGCTACGTATACGAGTTTGTAGATCTGCTATTTTTTTATCTCACAATTTTAGAAAAATAGCAGATCTACAAGCTTGTAGTGCAAATCTTTTAATATATATTCTTTCACAGCGAACGTTTTTAACTCAAATCTTTGCTTCTGGGGGGTCCCTGGAACAACATATCAGATGGGGGTTGGTGTCCACGTACATATAATTTTGGGGGTCCTTGACATGAAATAGTTTGAGAACAACTGACAGAAACAAGATTTTCAGAGAACTGTCATGGTTTAGAATACATTTGTAGAACCTGGTCTAAGGTCTTAATGGGTTAAAGGAGAATTCCATGCTAGAAGTCTTTCTTACCTTTATTTGTAGTTGTTACGTCCCCACCAAAGAGGTCCAGGTGTTATATACAGGTGTTATATACAAAACTAATTGATTTTTGAGCGATGGAAATAAGCGAATTGGCACAATGCCCCAATCAATTCAATGCAATTCAATTACATTCATTGCGGGCTTATATTAGGGGAAATGGCCAATAATGCGCTTTTGCACAAAATAACACCTGGACCTCTTTGGTGGGGACGTAACAACTACAAAGAAAGGTAAGAAAGCCTTCTAGCATAGAATTCTCCTTTAACGTTTCTCCTCCTCTCCTCTCCTCTCCTCTCCTCTCCTCTCCTCTCCTCTCAGACCTGGTGGAGTCCAAGGTGGTGGGCATCCTGGACATTCTGGATGAAGAGAACCGCCTACCTCAGCCCAGTGACCAGCACTTTACCGACACGGTCCACAGCAAACACAAAAATCACTTCCGCCTCACCGTGAGTATCTGTCAGAGACTGGAACGCCCCAGAGCTTGCTCTCCTCTCACGGCCAAAGACCAAAGGACTAAAATGTTGCCGTAGATGTACGGCAATGGTGCTAAGCGCTGAGCGCAATACTAATGTTAAGTTATAACCTTCAATCTAAGGCTGCATGACGAAAAAAATGTGTGCGTGCGTAAAATTATAGATTATTTATGTTCAGGATTGATTGAAGAAAAGTCCTTGCGATCTGTTTATAATCACGACAGATACAGTGTTCCTTTAATCATTTGGCCGTTGGGTTGAGTCTCACACAAAACTGCTGATCTGAAAGCTTAGAATGCAAAGTAAAGCGCTGTGACGTGTTATGAGTTTATTGATCGGCCATTTTATGTGCAAAGACGCAATGTGCTTTCAATCAAGCTTGGTATTTGGGTACATTGATCGGGAAAACTGGCGGTTGAACCTGATGAACGTTATTGATATTCCTGAATTGTAGTTCTCAGAATGATAGTGTTAATTATTAGTATTGTAGTATTCATATTTGATGGGCTGTCAAACTGTCAGAGTGTGTGTGTGTGTGTGTGTGTGTGTGTGTGTGTGTGTGTGTGTGTGTGTGTGTGTGTGTGTGTGTCTGTGTGTGTGTGTGTGTGTGTGTGTGTGTGTGTGTGTGTGTGTGTGTGTGTGTGTGCGCGCGCGCACCTCAGATACCCAGGAAGTCTAAGCTAGCGGTCCACAGGAATGTGCGAGACGATGAAGGCTTCATCGTCAGACACTTTGCAGGAGCCGTTTGCTACGAGACGGTATGCTAAAACCTTACACTTAGTTTTTTTAAGGGTGACTTTATTGTTCTTTGATTGGTATTCACTCTAGAGTTCTCAACGGGCCTGGAAATTAAGGCTGGGCCCTAACTGGCCCGGCCTGACACAAAAATAAATACACAAACAGACAGAACAGAATTATTATTTTTATTATTATAATATATTATATATATATATATTATTAAAAAAACTCAATCCTGGGCGCTACACTCCCTCTGTCAACATGGGGAGCGCAACGGATTGACCTCATGTTTCCATCAATGCATGAGTCCAAGCCGCTGGACGTAGCGCGTAGAAGGAACACGTTATTCCAACCAGTTCCATTCACCTCCATCAGGCACCTCGGCGTGCCAGGGAAGGCCGTTTAGAGACCAGGATTACTGCATGTTTTGGTGCCCCCCCATTAGGGGAGGCAAGCGCAGTCAACATCTTTAAGCGTCAATTGAAAACCGAGCTAGCTTTTAATGAGTGTCTTATGAGGTGATTCTATTGTTTTGAGCAATTGCATTTGTGTTCTCTTTTCAATGTATTAGTCCTCTGCTATTTGGACTGACTGTATTGTTCAGCACTTAGCCAATGTTGTTTTTTAATTCATCCTTTTTTGGCCCCTTGTACGGCACTTTGAACTGCATTTCTGTGTGTGAAAAGTGCTATAAATAAAGTTGACTGTCGTTCTCCTTCTCTAGGTTAAGTTTGTGGAGAAGAACAACGATGCCCTTCACATGTCCCTCGAGTGTTTGATCAGTGAGTCCAAGGACCGATTTGTCCGGGAGCTCTTTGAGAACCTCACCAACAGCCGGGATGGCAAGCAGAAGGCCGGGAAACTCAGCTTCATCAGCGTCGGGAACAAATTCAAGGTGAGCTGTTAAAAAAACAACAACGTAAAGGTCCCAAGCTGGGAGGTCGATAAGCCACACCATCAAGAGAAGAAAGGTTTAATTAGCAATCTCTTCCAATTAAGTTTTATCACATCACTCACTACACTGAGTACACTCCATCATCAGCTTTTGCCTTTGTCAATTGAAGTGTCCTTTTCACATTGAATACAACACTTAAAGGAGAATTCCATACTAAAAGGCTTTCTTACCTTTCTTTGTAGTTGTTACGTCCCCACCAAAGAGGTCCAGGTGTTTTTTGTGCAAAAGCTCCTGATTGGCAATTTCGCCTACCATAAGCCCTAAATGAATTGCATTGAATTGAATGGGAATTGAATGGGGCTATGGGGTGTTGTGCTAATTCGCTTATTTCCATCGCTCAAAATTTTAATTTCTTTGTATACATCCTCTCTTCATAATGTAAATAATATCCCAAGCGGCACACTTTACTACTTCTTTCGATGGAAATAAGTGAACTAGCATAACACCCCATAGCCTCATTCAATTCCCATTCAATCCAATGCAATTCATTGAGGGCTTATGGTAGGGAAAATAGCCAATAAGGAGTTTTTGCACAAAAAAACACCTGGACCTCTTTGGTCCAAAATAATTGCTCCAGTGACTAGAAATTGATAATTCAAAATATGCTCCTCATTGACTTACAATGTACGCTGAAACAGCTCTCAAAGTCACTCAATTTAGTACGTAAACGAACACAAACAAAGTTGATTCAGACAATATAGATTATAGAGCATCACCAAAACTCATAATGTTTTTATTTTTTTATAAAAATGTTAACTTCCTGTCGACCTACAGACTTGGGAAGGCAGACTGTCCGTGTCCAATATATTACTTTCAGACAGAAGTGTCAGATCGTCCCTGGGCTTTAATAAAATCCCATTGTTTGCCTCTTCTTTGGCATATAATATACTAATGGGAGTAACAGAGCTCGTGTCCTGGTTTCTCTGTCTGAACTTTCTGTCTGCAACACCACCTGCCTCTTGTCTCCTAACCGTGGTGGACAGTGTGCCATCTGTTGTCACGCTGGCTGGCAGCGGGACTCCAGTTAACGGAGTGACGGACGGTCAGTGGCAATATCAGAGGGAAGCTGATGAATGGCTTGAAGACACACACACAGATACCAGTGTAGGCTCAGCGCTGGATCGAAAAGGTTAAGCGGAAGAGAGAGCACAAGAGGTAGACTGTGCAGAGGGAAAGAGATACAAAACAGGTTAAATTCAAACAAATTAACATATTTAATATAACGCACAGTCTGTATAAAAGCAGCTCTGCGTGACATTTAGAACACTATAGCATGTGCATGTTCTTTAAAAAAAAACGTTCGCATCATACGGGTATGCAGGTGAAAGGAAGGAGCAGCAGGTAACAAGTCTCTTTACGCTGCTGTTTCAAAGACCAATTTGTGCTGCGTGGAAAGGTCAAAACGCCCACCTGTTTCACATGGCCACAAACCACCTCTGGCAGGCACGGTTCATGACTTATTCAACAGTCTGGTGGCAGCCGGCGAGGAAGAATTATACATGACACCATATTGTTGTTTATCTAAGCTTTATATTGTGCCATCACTTATAGTACGTATATAATACATTATTTATGATGTGAAGGAGCCGAGATGTCTCCGTTAGGGCTGATAGCTATAGTTTCTGTTACAGCCTGTCCTTGTAGCAGCTAGTATAACTATGATCTGCATGAGCCCCATGTGCTTGTTGGCAGAACTACCTTACCACCAAAAAGTTGAGCTCTGACCACACACCACCCCCCTCTCTCTCTTGTGCAATTCACGGACGGAAGGGCAGCTCGTTCCCGATTGATCTGCATGTGTCACGTTGGCGCTGTCATCGACAGAGAAGGCAGTCAATGAATGTCTTCCCTTTGTCACTGTGTGTTAAATAAATATGTGAGGTCCCTGATTATATGTGCCACCGCCTGTCACTTCTCATGACACACCGACTCAGTCGCCATCAGCCACCCACGTCCCCGCGTGAGTTCCCCATTCTCCGAGTATGACTGTGATACAGCACCTAACCCATTATGTCAGCAGTAATGTAGACTGGCCTTGGCTGCCCTTTCATGAGCAGCGAAGGGAAGAAATACTCAGATTAGCAATACCACAATCTACAAATATTCTGTTGAGTAAAGTAAAGTAAAGTTACTGCATTCATAACTGCCTACTTGAGTGAATAAAAGCAGGCCTGGAATTTCATCTTTTTAGGGGCAAGGCAACTTTTGGCCTTTCGTGTTTTTTTTCTTATTATTTTTTTGGCACAAAGGCCAAAGGCAGAAATGAGTCACTCGAGCGACTCGACTCATTTGAAGTGCCTAAATATAAAAGTATAACTTGTAAGTATAACTTCTAAGTGGTTCCGTTTGTACCCTCTCAGAGCCAGTGACTCACGTCCTTATTCTGCTCTGTCCTAGAGCTCCTCTAGCCAGAGTCATGGGGTGTCTTTCTTTAAAGGAAAAGGTTTGAAGCACTGCCCCAGTAAAAGGTTATTTGTAGTTGGTCCCCGGGCTACATTACTTCTCTGCATTTGACCCGTCCTTTTAGAAGTCGGTCTCCCGGGCTACATTACTTCTTTGCATTTGACCCGTCTTTTTAGAAGAAGGGGTCGCATAGGGACCAGTTAGGGGTTCAGTGCATGTAGTTGATGTAGTTAGTTAGTTAGTCATAGTTTTTTGAATAAAAATATATTTTGTTTATGACTATAGGGTCAACTAGTCACAACAAATTAATATCTCTGTGATACAATTATTGTGTTTTTTGCGTCACGATAATAGTGATTATCGTCCCATCCCTAATGGCAATGACCTTTTTAATTTAAAGTAATTTCAGACATGCATTATTCCACAGGCTTCCAAATGAAGTTGTCTGTCTATACAATGCTGTTCAAATCATTTGTGTTCAAATTATTTCCCTCCAGTTGTCCTGACTCTTTACATGCACCTTGCTGGTGGTTGACGTTGAGGCAGAATAGTCAATTCTTTCTCAGAATAGGCTAAATAAAATGTTATTGAGTCAGTACTACTTTCATACCACCTTATCATCACTGAGAGAGACTTCTTATTCCCTATCCGAGCCAACTCCAGATACATATCTTCTTATTCCCTATCGAAGCCAACTCCAGATACATATCTTCTTATTCCCTATCGAAGCCAACTCCAGATACATATCTTCTTATTCCCTATCGAAGCCAACTCCAGATACATATCTTCATAGCAGAGACTAGTCTTATTCTCTATCGAAGCCAACTCCAGATACATATCTTCATAGCAGAGACTAGTCTTATTCTCTATCGAAGCCAACTCCAGATACATATCTTCATAGCAGCTAACTCGTCTTATTCCCTATCGGAGCCAACTCCAGATGCATGTAGTTATAGCTTGCAGACGGGGTGCATACTTAGTTTAGACTAGTCATTGGTTAGACATGGGTTAAGGTTAGGTTTAGGTGTGCTGCCCTGTGGGAGGTTAGGTTTAGGGTGAGGGTTTGAGATAGGTTGTAGTTGTAGGACTAATAATTACTGGTCTAAACAATGACTAGTCTCAACCAAAAACTGTCTAAACTAAGTACTGCACCCTTGCAGACACATGGGAAATTAATGCATAACAGTTCACGGGAGCATTTGATGTACAAATCAGTTAGTGCTGTTCAGCTTTTACGCTTAATGTGATGTGAGTCATAAGCGTGCCGTGGGGCCTCATCAATTTACCTAAATTCAGCACAGTGATGCTTAATGGGACTTGAAAGTGTGAAGCATTACTCAAGCATTACCAAGCCTTAGCGTTGAGCCGCTATCCCTTCAGGGCGGCTGTAGATTAGTTCTGCCGTTCAATAATAAGTTGTACTTTATATCGTTAGAAAGCCTGATTAGATATGTCACCTTTAACACTGATGTACAACATGCAAGTATGCGTGGCACCCGAGCAGACTGACGCTGCATTTCTGCCATGCCATGGAATGACTCCGTTTGTCTGATCTCAGAGGTTTGGAACCCGGCACCTGACCTTCCTGTCCCAGAATGCATTAGTAATTCCATGGCTAGCGGCGGTATAATGGGTTTAATCCCCCTGAAAGGCAGAAATGGGATGATTGCATTGTAATTTGTGCCTCTGCCCGGTGCCATCTCCCTCGGCCCCGGGGCCTGTTTTCTGGAGCTTGTTTAGGCTATTTGAACTATTAAAAAAAAAAAAAAAAATAGTAAAAAGAAAAAAAGGGGGCAAAGAAGTTTCGGGTAAAGCACTGGCGTAAAACCACACTAAAAGCCCCACTCATCTAGACCAGTGGTTTTCAACCCTTCTCACATCAAGGCCCATTGTGTATTCAGCATTTGAGCCACGGACCATCATTTGATGAGATTTAGCTTCTCAGACCAAAAACGAAAGAATATTTTGTTATCGTTGGATAAGAGTTTGTCCACAATTCCATGCTGTGTTGATGTTGGTACCATTAGGTAACAACACTCCATGGGCATGGCTGACACATATATAGGAATAAAGGGACACAGAGAGATACATACAGAAATCTGACATCATTCTGACGTCGGGCGTAAAAGGGACACAGACATAATATCTGGGTGGGGCATGCATTTCCAACTTTTGAAAAGTAGGTCAGTGCCCAACAAGCACCGCGGTAGAGGCCCCACGGGCACCTCTCTAGTGATTAAAATGCCTTAAAACGAGTATACTCGTCCTTAGCATCCAATGTTATAAAACGCATTATTCAGGCACATTTCAGCCACCTCTTTTGCTCATTAGGACCACTCTATGCAACGTCATCAAACGGCAACGTGCACCTACTATATGGTAACATCATTCTACAGGCCACATGTTTTTGCGTTACACCTTGTTTTTTGGGGGGTTTTCTCGTAGCGCTCTAATTTAAATGTTTTCTCATCCCACGGAAATCTCCATTTGCCTCTTGTGAACGCGAAACATTCTCCTAGTAGGTTAGCAGCAGCGTGGCTTGAAATTGAGATAAGTCATGGCATCTCTGTAAGAAGAAAAAATAAATACAATAAAAGATGTCTATAACCTTTTCCCTGTTTTCTTTTTTCTGTGTGCAGACCCAACTGAACATTCTGCTGGATAAACTTCGCAGCACGGTCAGTATGTCCTCTCTGTGTCTTTTATCGCAGTCAGTATGTCCTCTGTGTATTTTATCACTGGTCAGTGGACAGTATGTCCTCTGTGTATTTTATCACTGGTCAGTGGACAGTATGTCCTCTGTGTATTTTATCACTGGTCAGTGGACAGTATGTCCTCTGTGTATTTTATCACTGGTCAGTGGTCAGTATGTCCTCTGTGTATTTTATCACTGGTCAGTGGACAGTATGTTCTCTGTGTATTTTATCAGTGGTCAGTGGACAGTATGTCCTCTGTGTATTTTATCACTGGTCAGTGGACAGTATGTTCTCTGTGTATTTTATCAGTGGTCAGTGGACAGTATGTCCTCTGTGTATTTTATCAGTGGTCAGTATGTCCTCTCTGTGTCTTTTTTCAGTGGTCAGTGGACAGTATGTCCTCTGGTCAGTGGTCAGTATGTCCTCTGTGTATTTTATCACTGGTCAGTGGACAGTATGTTCTCTGTGTATTTTATCACTGGTCAGTGGTCAGTATGTCCTCTGTGTATTTTATCACTGGTCAGTGGTCAGTATGTCCTCTGTGTATTTTATCACTGGTCAGTGGACAGTATGTCCTCTGTGTATTTTATCACTGGTCAGTGGACAGTATGTCCTCTGTGTATTTTATCACTGGTCAGTGGACAGTATGTTCTCTGTGTATTTTATCACTGGTCAGTGGACAGTATGTGTCTGTGTATTTTATCACTGGTCAGTGGACAGTATGTCCTCTGTGTATTTTATCAGTGGACAGTATGTCCTCTGTGTATTTTATCACTGGTCAGTGGTCAGTATGTCCTCTGTGTATTTTATCACTGGTCAGTGGACAGTATGTCCTCTGTGTATTTTATCACTGGTCAGTGGACAGTATGTCCTCTGTGTATTTTATCACTGGTCAGTGGACAGTATGTCCTCTGTGTATTTTATCACTGGTCAGTGGACAGTATGTTCTCTGTGTATTTTATCACTGGTCAGTGGACAGTATGTCCTCTGTGTATTTTATCACTGGTCAGTGGACAGTATGTCCTCTGTGTATTTTATCACTGGTCAGTGGACAGTATGTCCTCTGTGTATTTTATCACTGGTCAGTGGACAGTATGTCCTCTGTGTATTTTATCACTGGTCAGTGGACAGTATGTCCTCTGTGTATTTTATCACTGGTCAGGGGTCAGTATGTCCTCTGTGTATTTTATCACTGGTCAGGGGTCAGTATGTCCTCTGTGTATTTTATCACTGGTCAGTGGTCAGTATGTCCTCTGTGTATTTTATCACTGGTCAGTGGACAGTATGTCCTCTGTGTATTTTATCACTGGTCAGTGGACAGTATGTCCTCTGTGTATTTTATCACTGGTCAGTGGACAGTATGTCCTCTGTGTATTTTATCACTGGTCAGTGGTCAGTATGTCCTCTGTGTATTTTATCACTGGTCAGTGGACAGTATGTCCTCTGTGTATTTTATCACTGGTCAGTGGACAGTATGTCCTCTGTGTATTTTATCACTGGTCAGTGGTCAGTATGTCCTCTGTGTATTTTATCACTGGTCAGTGGACAGTATGTCCTCTGTGTATTTTATCACTGGTCAGTGGACAGTATGTCCTCTGTGTATTTTATCACTGGTCAGTGGACAGTATGTCCTCTGTGTATTTTATCACTGGTCAGTGGACAGTATGTCCTCTGTGTATTTTATCAGTGGTCAGTGGACAGTATGTCCTCTGTGTCTTTTATCACTGGTCAGTATGTCCTCTCTGTGTCTGTTATCACTGACCGCTTCACCCTGCCCGCTATTCCTGACAAATCTTCTACGCTGCCTTTTGAAACTTTCCTGCCGCATCGCACGCATGCATTAATGACTGTAAAGCACACCCTTGAGTGTAATATTGCTTAAATGAAACCTTCCGTGTGGCGCTCTCTCTCTCTCTCTCTCTCTCTCTCTCTCTCTCTCTCTCTCTCTCTCTCTCTCTCTCTCTCTCTCTCGGTCTGATATATCTCGACTTTGTTTTGTCACTGTTGTCGTCCTTTTCTTTGTCGTCTTCTCTCGTCCCTTGGACCTTCCTCACAGGGTTCCAGTTTTATCCGTTGCATCAAGCCCAACTTGAAGATGGTGAGCCACCAGTTCGAAGGTGGTCAGATTCTTTCTCAGCTGCAGTGCTCAGGTCAGTGTGGGACACGGCACCAAATCCCTGGTCACTGGGAACACTAGGCGTCTATATAAAATTGAGACAGGCTGTGACTTTCGCCAAGTTATAGACTGTGGTGTATGTGGAGTGTGCAGAAGTGGCGTTGACGCCTCTGCTGCGGCTGTGCTCTGACTTCACTCACTTTACTTCCGTGTTTTCAACCCAGTTTTTGCAGCTTTCGTTTCTCAAATCCGACTCTGTCCGTCTAAAAAGTCTATTTCTCTTCAGAAGCATTAATACTGTAACCTCGACACAGCATAACATCAGAAATGATCCCATAACGTCCACATTCTGTTCAATCACCGCGGACGCAGCCTATATTCAGAGAAAACAGCCTTTTAAAACTGTCAGGAACTGAATCAGGAACTGGACGCTGTTGTGATAAGTTTCAAGTTTCATGTTTCAAGTTTCAAGTTTATTTAGTGTCCCCGAAGGGCAAATTGGGTTGCAGCATAGACAGTACATTAAACAATGAATGAAACAGTACAGACAACAAACAGTTCACATAGCGGATACCAGAGTAAAAGGTGCACACAACCATTAAAGTGCAGGCGTTTAAAGTGCTATGCGATGGGTCATAAAAGTGCGTGTGCAGCATCAGATCGGATACACAGGGCTTTGTTAAGTACCTGTTTCTTAAAGATCTGGTCTAGGCCGTTCATTTGTGAGCCAATGATTTTTGAGGCCACTTTTACAATTCTCCCTAGGGAATTTTTGTCTCTGATGCAGAGATTACCATACCAACAGATAATGGAGAAAGAAATGACGGACTCGATGTAGGCACTGTAAAACAGTTTCATCAGAGTCTTGTCGACATTGAACTTAGCCAATGTCGACAAGACTCTGATGAAACTGTTTTACAGTAAGAGATAAGACTGCCCCCTGCGGGGAGGCAGGTGGTTCTATAATAAAGATGGCTGACTGATCACACCAGGACCGGGTCTCTCTGAATAATATCATAATACTGCATGGTGTACTGCAGACGCCTGTGTTTCCTTCTTTCGATTGGCAGATATATATATATATATATATATATATATTCTTTCTTTTTTTTTTTTTACCTGTGTTGCTTGATGTGAGTGTGCCGAAGGTGCGTGAACCTCTAGTTTAGCACAATTACACATAGTTTGGTATATGGTTTGATATCATATTGGCAGGAAGTGATGCACTGTGAAGTTGTATGTGCTATTTTTGAATAGTCAACGCATAAATATATATGCTTTCCCAAATTCCCATTTTAATGGGTTACAATTGTCCGGGGTGCCATCCAGGCATTAATTATGTTCTTTGTACCACTACAGTATTAACCACAAACCCTAGTAAGTAACACTTGACACACGGTAACAAACGATAATTGCACAGACACAGAATACTTTAGGTATGTTCAGAGTTTGGATACCAAAGTTCACTTAAGTTCAGCCACTATGCTGAAACACAATTCCAACAAGGTTCATTCTGGTTCAATCCAAGACTGATTACTATCACATTTGGTGGTCCTTGAAATTGAAAAAGATTTAGAATCACTGGCGTAGAGGGCACAAAGGATATGATACACCCCCCTAGAGAGTTAGAGGGGCGGTAAAAATAATCTGTTTGTCAGAATTGTAGGCAGGATATTTCATTCCGGCAGATAAGTAGATTTATGGTCAGCTCAGGTGTCTGGGGGAGAGGGCTGACTTACCATCCTGAAGATTAGCGCCACGGCTAAATAGAAGTGGTGGAAAGTAACTAAGTACTGTACATTTTACTTAAGTAATGTAGTTTAAGTACAATTTAGAGGTATTTGTACTTCCAATATATATATATACCTTTATTAAAAGGATAAGCCCCTTGAGATGTCGCATCTCATTTTAGAGGGGGTCCTCAACACAGATACATTGTACAATACAGTTCACAAAGCAATACAACAGTACAACCATACACACAGAAAGGACAAAACAAAACAAGACAAAACAAAAGCTCTCCCAAAGATAGCTCCCACCCCACTGTTTCAACCCTAAATAGCAGAGTTCATATGGGGGAAAATATATACCCTTTGCACAATAAGACCATGTTATTAGGCAAAAAAACTAAACAAAAGCAAACAAGCAATACCAGCATGCATAATGTGATAATAATGAACAGCAGCATCGAGCCAGCAGGGAACACATTATGAAGGTACATACAGATCGGTCGGTATGTTATATTTATGGAAAACAAGGACAACTGCCAAGAAGAGTACGTTAATTTAGAAGCATGAGCACGGCGTTAGAAGGTGTATGAAAATTGATTCCTTAAATACGTTGAGGGAAGTGATTGATCCGAGTGGACTTGGTAGGTCATTCCAATCAGATGGAGCTTTAAATTTGAAGGCACGGCGCACACTTTCCTTTTTTATCCTGGAGGGGACTGTAAAGTAGGGATGGTCCGTGTGTCTTAAATTATAGTGTGGTGTGTATGGGACAAGAAATTGTTTTAGGTACTGTGGATAAGGAAAGAAAATACATTTAAAAATAAATTGTAGCCAATGTGAGTGTCTTCGTGATTTAGGTGATAGCCAGTTTAAAGACTCGTACATGGAGCAATGGTGAGTTCTATATGGGCATCTCAGTATGAATCTACATACTGTAGGTTATTATAGGTGACATTGAGGGGGTAGAGGTTTGTATCGGTGGTGTTCTGATATATGACATCCGCATAGTCTATTATGGGTAGTAGCAGCTGTGAAATATCAACCACAATATCAAATACTTACTTCTACTCCACTACATCTGAGATCCAAATATTGTACTTTTTCACCACTACATTTCTTTGACAGGTACAATGCTCATTAATCAACACGTCAGTTTTCCATCCATGTAAATGGGCCATGTCCATGCAATCTGTTATGGGAACTCAGCCAGTAAAGAGAAAAAGACAATTCATTGAGGCAAGAGAAGCGTTTCAAGGATTGAGTGATTATTATTGAGGTATACCATCAATTGGTGAACACATAACTTACATTCAATGTATCCACAGTTGAGATGTATTGGAAACCCATAGTATGTGTCACACTGAACATGTAAAGACAGAGTCTACATGTTAGGTAGGGATAGGTCGAGCCTGGCTCATGGACTATTCACATCACCATGGTGCATCGGCAAGAATGGGTAGACAAGGAGATTCCGTTTGAGCCTTTATTTCCATTGCACACACGCATTTATATTGAGCAAGGAGGTGGTGAGGCATCACGGTTATGGTTTTTGAACTATGAAAGATAGAAACACATAATTATTATACAATTCAACCACATTTAAACAATACACCAAGTGAATATTCTCCCAAGTCTGTAATCATTGCATTTCCCTGACGTTCACAATAGGCCAAGCACATGTGCATTTGCATTACACAAACATATCTATACTATGAGCTTCAATGAGCTTCAAGGCAAGCAAGTAGCTACAAACACACCTATACTATGAGCTTCAAGGCAAACATGTAGCTATAATAGACAGTATCTCCATCACAAGCCCATTAAAGTACAACATATGCATTCATTAAGTTAACTGAACTCACTTCGTGAGGGGGGTGGATCCCACCCATGGAATAGGCCAGGGGAGGGTTGTTGCTGCTCACCAGGATGACTCTTTTCTACACTACATATACACTTTCTTAAGTCCAACCCCTAGCCCCCTCACGGGAAGTCTAAGGCAATAAGGATTTACAACAGGTAATTTTTGATGAATTGAACAATGTGGACCCTGTTGTAAACAAGTGTAATGCTTAATTGGGTCGTCCACTCACAGTTGACAGTCTTTGTATTGAGTTTGTGCTTAAAATGTACTGTAAATTCTACAAACTGTTAATAAATATTTCAATCAAAAAAAATCAATCAAATCAAGGCTATAACAATAGAGAAGAAACACAGTAAAACACAGCTGTGTTTTACAGCTACATAAACACTCCCTAAGGTACTTCTTGAATGTTTCACCTCGAAATTCCTTGACAGCCAGCGTTAGCCAGAAGCCCTAATTTACATAATGTAGTCCCTGAGCAGGCTCTTAAAAATGATGATAAAACTATTCATGCAAAAACACATACATGGTCTGTGACCAGGGGCCTATTTCACGAAACTTGGATTAGAGATTAAGCCGGGCTTTAACACATATCCTGGCTTAATATATCCTGGATCAGTGCTTAACCGGTTTCATGAAAGCTGGTTGATCTTGCCAGATTAACTTAACCAGTTAACCTGGATATGTTGAGGCTTGATTCGGTTTCATGAAAGTGATGCTACATAAGTTACCATGGAAACTAATGCTTTGGACTTAGCCTGCTCCGGACCAGGCTAACAGCCTGGTTTAACCTAATCCTGATGTCTTTACTGTTCATTAAGCAGTCAAACTGATCACAAACCAATGATGTTTTCCAGATTTATCGGTCTGCATTAAAGGACTAATTTAAGCACTATATAAAATCAAATAACCAAAATATATAGGCTGCACATGACAGCTTGTGAGCTTGTAGATCAGCTGCTTTTGGTGAATGTTCCCCATGAATAGGTTTGCTGTCGTGCAAGTGCACGGTTAAGAAGAATTATTATATTATATTATATTATTATATATATTTTTTTGTAAAAGTGAAAACCACTAAATATTACCATTACTCATTTAATTGTTTTACAACATATTACCATTGTAACGTTTCACCCACTACTAGTCCTACATACTTACACCTAGAAACCCCATTCAAACCTATTTAGGTTCATCCTACGGTGGACATGTGTGCCTGAAAAGGAATCTTTGAAATGTTTCATCGTTTTAGAAATATAGTGCTTTCAAATTTGAGACATTTATAGGCAGATAGTGGCACTTAAAAAAATCACTTTCACCTAGAAACTCCATTCACACTTTGTAAAATTCAGCTTACTGTGGAGACACATGCTGGAACTTTTTACTTTGAAATGTTTTGTAGTTTCTGAGTTATTTAACTTAAACGCCCAATGCATTCTCAATGGCAATAGCACAAACTTTGGCATGCTACATGAACCCATGACCCGGTCTGGACAACAACCCCCTTCCCCAAAGGTAGCTCCCTCAGAGGAGGGAGTTATGGCCAAATATCACAATGCGACAATATCATTATGCTTACAATATTAAGAATTCTGTTTTAAGTTAATAGTAGTGGTAAAATATAAACTATATTTTTGGGGTAGTTAATCATTCAGTCTATCCACTATTGAGAGTATGTTCTCTCTTTAATTACAGCAGCAGTATTTATTTTAGAAGCTTAAATCCTTGTATCAGTAAGTCTTGAATAGATTAGTAAAGATAATGAGATATACAGAAGGGGGCTGTAATGCAACTATTAAGGATGCAAACTGCCATAATACTGCATGAAGAAGAAGGATCAGTAAATCTGTGATCCACATAAGGGGTCTTGAGACAAAAAGCCAGACTGTCTATTAAGCCAGGCTTGCTGATCCCGGCTCGCCAAATCCACCAATTCTGAGCCTCGCTTGGCTTTAGTGGAACGGAATAAACCAGGCTGTAAAGATCAGGATTTAAAAAGCCTGGCTTTGGCCTAAATCCTGGATTAGTTAATCCAAGTTTCGTGAAATAGGCCCCAGGTTGTGAAAAAGTATGTTATGTGGGAAAAAATCATAGCATGCATGAAGAGTTTAGCAGCGTCTGTTGTTAGATATGGCCTTATGTGTCTGAAGTTGGATAAATTGAATTTGATTGTATTGGCTACATTTTTAGCAAGTTACTTTACAGATTTGGATTATTATTACAAAACATACATTACCACTTCAGCCCCTATATACATTGTGGCCATTTGGAAATAGCCGATCTACAAGCATTGTGAGCTTGTACTGTAGATCTGCTATTTTCTAAATATTTGTACACATTTGAAATGTTGAAATACTGTATGGGACATTATGCATAATTAGTACTTTTGGTACTTAAGGTACATTTTGATGACAACACTTTTGTACGTTGTACTAACTTTTGAATTCTGGACTTTTACTTGTAACGGAGTAGTTCTACATTGCAGTATTGATACATTTACTTACTGATTTAGATCAGGTTGTTGCATTCAGACTGAGACTGATCTCCTGAAATCAGATTTGAAACCACCTCTGACCACCACCTCTCGAAAAAATCAGATTCCATGTGACTTGTATGTGACCTGTCTGCATTTAGAACCAATCAGATTTCATGTGACTTGTATGTGACCTGTCTGCATTTAGAACAAATCAGATTCCATGTGACTTGTATGTGACCTGTCTGCATTTAGAACCAATCAGATTTCATGTGACTTGTATGTGACCTGTCTGCATTTAGAACAAATCAGATTCCATGTGACTTGTATGTGACCTGTCTGCATTTAGAACAAATCAGATTTCATGTGACTTGTATGTGACCTGTCTGCATTTAGAACCAATCAGATTCCATGTGACTTGTATGTGACCTGTCTGCATTTAGAACCAATCAGATTCCAATCTGGATGTGGCACAGATCTGATTCAGGCTAGATTTGGCTGCCAGTGTAAATGGGGCCTAAAAGACAAGTCCTTTTATGTTTGGTTGCTCTCTGAAAATAGCCGATCGACAAGCTCATGCAGCACGTTGCGATACGTTGTGAACTTGTATAGCCACAACAATAGCTCTGCTATTTTCAGCATGCAACCAAGTGTACTGTAGAATCAGGCATTATGACACCATCGAGTTCTGCCAAAATACTTTTTAGTAGACTAATTCAACTGTAGATCGGGCGGTGGAGCCCTTCCTCGTGTCTTTGACCGGAAATAGCCGATACGTCACAACGTGCTGTGTTGTGTGCTTGTAGATCTGATATTTTCACTAGTTTGGGTCCCGGGCAAACGGGTTTTGGGTTCCTCTCGACCTAAAAAGTTTGGGAACCACTGTCCTAGACTGTCCTACAAAATTTACGTGACACACTAAAACCTCTGCTACTTAACTCAGCATCGTCTTCTTTGTAGCTTTTCTTCTTCTTCTCGCTCTGAGGCAAGACGTAAATAATGAAAGAAAAGCATCCCAAGCGGCCGCCCCCTCCCGCTTTTTAATCAGTGTAGTCAGACAGTTCTACAGGCTTTATGTTGTTCCATCTCCTCTGAGGTTCACGACATCTTCTTTTCTCTTGTACCATCCCAAACTGGTGTTTTACACAGTGTGTGCACTGGAGCATGCTGTGCATACTGCCCGTTGAGATTACACTGAAATACAGTATCATTGTGATTAAATAATGCTGAGTGTACTATGACGAGAGTGATATATGTATAGGCTGTGTTGTTTCCTGGACTGTCCAAAGTGCATTGAATATGAGATGCTGTTCTTACAGTATGTACTTCTATCATTACACAATACATGGTAATACTGTACGTCCCTGAACCAAAGTCAAGGAGACAGCAGCTTCCTCCATACAGTAGTTATGCTGCCTTTACATTAGCGGTAGCAAACCAAACAACCAAGTGCGCTCAACACTGCCGCAGTTGACATCATTCATCATGCATTTGTCCATTGTGGGAGCGAAGATTGAGAAAAATACAAAGGTAAATATAAAGGCTTCAAAAGAATAGGGCAGATGTCAAGAATTGGCTGAATTACCTGTTCCGGATCAAAGTCGCCGCACATCAAAACCCCTGCAGTGAACTGAGTTCAAAGCGGGAGTGCTGTACTCCCTTTGAAAAAACCTCATTACTGAATCGACATACGTACACTGAAGAAGAATACACACTCTTTATGACCTCTTGCACACCTACTCCAACATTTCTGTTTGAGTGGCTGTTGTAATGTTTTTCAATCGAAATAAATTCGATTCCAGCATTATTTATTTTTCAAATGCATTGACCGTTGAAACAAAAAAGCACCAGCCTCTGCTGTGCGGCCTGAAAGTATATCCAATCTTTTCAAGGTATAGAGGGGCAGATTCAAACTAGTGCTGGAAACCGACGCCGGCTCCCCGTTGGTTCACCAACCTATGTAAACGTGACATCATTTGGCAGACAAGTCTATGGACTTTTAATGTTTGTTTACAGCAGTTAAACAAACATTACCAGGCACACCACACTTGACATCACGACAAAACGTCTGGGTCCGCAAGGCTATAGACTGTGTGGAAAGACCTTTATCTGTACCAGGCATTCATGTATTGTGTGAATTTGTGTCCCTTTCCCCCTCCCGTAGGCATGGTGTCGGTGCTGGACCTGATGCAGGGCGGCTTCCCCTCCAGAGCGCCGTTCCACGAGCTGTACAAGATGTACCAGCAGTACATGCCTCCCAAACTGACCCGCCTCGACCCCAGGCTCTTCTGCAAGGTTGCTCTGCCCTTCACATCTTACCACACACGCAAACCCAATGCACATTACCGTGTTTTTGTTTTTTTTAATTAAGGACCTACTTGATCATACTATGGCGTCACATACTGTACAATAATCAATAAAGCAGCAGCAAAACTTGTAGATCTGCTACTTTTTAATATGAATCCTGAAAAGAACAGTTTTGGACAGATAAGAGAACTCCTTAAGGCTCATACATAGTCTGGATTTTCGGTGGTGAGGTGACCACCGAACTACAACATGACTATGACTATGAATAGGCCTTTAAAGAACATCTGCAACTAGTATAGGGTGTTGAACTGTGTTATCTAAATGGAGAACCTTTGTATGGTGCTCAAAATATCAATAAAGCTGCATTAATTAAGCAATATGGGGGAAGGATAGTGGATTTCTATGTATGTAAATTTCAGTTTACCGTGCCAGACAATTTTAATAGGAGTTCAATCAATTTGTCATTTCAGTGGCTCTTCTGAGATTGATTGAAGTAGTTTTGACAAGCAATTGCAATAATCACTGTGAGTGAAATTGATCATTTAACCTGCAGAAATGAAACTTATCAAACAGTAAAGAGAGCAAAGTTTCCTTTCAACGCTACACTTGTGCAATAATGCCGTTGTGCTCCCTGTGTGCTCATTGCAGGCTCTCTTCAAAGCTCTGGGCCTGAATGAGAATGACTACAAGTTTGGCCTGACCAGAGTGTTCTTCCGCCCGGGGAAGGTGAGATGCCCCCCCCCCCCCCCCCCCCCCACACACACATACAAACACAAACACACACACACACACACACACAATACAGACACATACGCATTACGCGCACATGGATATACGCATGCATGCCGACGCGTGTGTGTGTGTGAGAACAGCCTTTGGTACGGAGGGACATAGCATCTGATCAAGTGTGACTTCATCACTGTAGTCAGCTGTGAATGCATTAATACCTATATTGCTCTGTTGAGAAGACGTGTTACTTGTGCTACAATTGCAGTGTAATTTATTTCTGTACTTTTTTATTATTAATTGAATAATCAAGATAGAAGCTTGTTTTTTTTCCTAATCTATATTTTATATATAGATATTTTATTTTAATAATCTATGAATTTTATCCATTGGCTCGATTAACTGTTTCACCTGTAGTTTGTTTTCATCAAGTTCCAAATTGGTTGTGGCGTATAAGAGTAATTCAAAATGTTTAGCAAAAGGCACTCACGTACACTACGGTCTGCGGTAAATCCCCAGTCTGTCTCTTATTGATCCTTTAATTTATTAACACCAATGTTTGGAGGCTCTAGTCTAGAACGAGGTAGAGATGGGTTGGGAATGTCTCTGTGGAAAAAAAACCATTGATGTCTGAAGCTGCCAACTTTAGAGAAGTACTGTATTGGTGGAATTTGATCGAAATCATTGAACCTTCTTCGTTGATAGATAGATAGATAGATCTTTATTTGTCATTGCAACGTGTACGTTGCCTTGCTTTTCTTTTATTCTCCATTGTTCTGTAAAGCACTTTGAGCTGCATTTCATGTCATGAAAGGTGCTATACAAATAAAGTTGTATTATTATTATTATTATAATTGAAGGGTCATGTGGCATGAAGATATGCCTAGTTTAACCACTCTCTGGACTGGTGGTTGTATAGTTTGCAGAGTTTAACCTCTCTCTGGCCTGGTGTGGTTTGTGTACAGTTTGCAGAGTTTGACTCGATCATGAAGTCGGATCCTGAGCACCTGGCTGAGCTGGTGAAGAAGGTCAACAAGTGGCTGATCCACAGCCGATGGAAGAGGCTGCAGTGGTGTTCCCTGTCCGTCATCAAACGTACGTATACTGTACCATCGGCTTTACGTTGCCCTGACACATTAAAGTTAAATTATTACCACACGTGATTTAGATTTAGTTTAGTTTTTCATAATTGTTTTCAGTGCAAGACTTAACCACATTAAACCTGTCATTATGCTAAATCTTTCAAATTATTGAAATTTTTTTCCTCAAGTAGTGAAAATAGTCACTGACATCACACAATGGTCATGCGACACCATTGTATATGGTATATTGTATATTTACTATAGTGTAAATATACAAAGAATTGACTGACAAGGACTTCTACCCATGAGGCCATATCTTTGTCATCCAGCTATTTTTATACAGATGAATGGAAACCGTTATGCAAATTGTGAAACAATAATTGCATTTAGCTCAAATAATTGCGATCAAGCCATTACATTAAATTGTGACAGGCCTAGAGGGAGATGACAGGCCTCTTGCTGGTTTACTTTGTAGCCATTTTGTGAACTGTAGAACAGTGGTTTTCAACCTTTTTCATATCAAGGCTCATTATGTTTATAGCATTTCAGCCACAGACCACCATTTGATGACATTTAGACTTAATGACACAAAACTAAAGAATGTACCGGTAGTTAACGTTGGATTTTGTCCACAATTCCGTTCTCTAATTATGTAGACTTCTTGTAAATTAAGTAATGCAGATGTTTAACAATGATTTAACTCTTGAGAGCGTAAAATCAAACGGTTTAAAATGGTTTAATTTTACACTCTCAAAAGTTAAAGAACTAATAAGGGTCCATTTGGTTACAAACTTTATATTCTCAAACTCTATATTATTTAGCTGGGGACCACCTGGAACCCCCTCAAGGACCACTGGTGGTCCCCGTACCACTGGTTGAAAACCACTTCTGTAGAAGGTCACAAGCTGTTTTCCAGCGGTTTATTTTGCTCCTGAATCAACTTAAAGTGTAGGCACCATGCCAGTACATGCACACATAATGCAGTTATCTGGCAATAAAGCAACATATGTATATTTTTTGTCTTTTGAAACAAGGTTAATGCAATTATGCAAATAAAAACCTGCATGAAGGGCAAGGCTGTTGAAATATATTAACTTTTGCATTGTTTCTTTGTCATGCCCGACATCCTTCAGCACCCAACTAGTAATAGGTCTGAATAAAGTGAAGAAAAGTGTTTGACACATGCTGCATAGACACCATGGGGACCAAAAATGGATGGGAACCCGTCACCGATGGCTGTTTACTTAAAGGACTACTTCACCACTTTTCAACCTACCTTCATATAATTGACGGATGTTCATGATAAAATGCCACAATTTTTTCTATGTCTCTTGGGAGGGCTGTGGGCAGGTCAGACACCCGTCCACCAGTGACATCATCGATGGGGAATCCAAGCTAATAGAAACTGCAGCCTTTCTATTCCTGATAAGTTGCAATGCGAAAATGGAAGCCATCGTTGTCACGATAATACAAATTTGAATATCATTTAAAAATAAATATTGTTTAAAAATAAATCTGCCTAACGATGATGTCACTGGTGGACGGTTTCTGAACTGCCCACAGCCCTCCTACTGTATGACAGACTGAGCAGAAAAATAATTGTTATTTTATCATTAGTGAGGAGTTGCGTTGGGCGATGGGGTCTCTCTGTTCAAAGTCTTCTGTCGGGCCACAGGAAGCTGTACTGACGCAGATAGTAGTAATAATTATTGTTATTATTATAATTTTTATAGCAGAGCTGTCTGTGTCTCGATCTCTCAACCCTCGCAGCTTGTGTGTTTATCTAACGCTTCATTTTGTGTCTCTTGTCTGCTTGTCTCGCAGTGAAGTATAAGATCTTGTACAGAACGAGTGCGTGCATCAAGATGCAGAAGACCGTCCGCATGTGGCTTTGCAGGAGGAAACACAAGCCTCGGTAGGTGTTTCTCTGTCTCTATCTCTCTCTCTGTCTTTCTTGTCTCTGTGTGTTAGAGCCCGACCAGTCCCGTTCAAAGCATAGCAAAGCAGATGTTTTTAAATGTGTGAAAACCTTCAACTATAATGATTGGAACACATCGGTCGTCACATAAAATCAAATAATGGATGATATATCGGCCAGACGACATGGGTCAGACTCTAGTCTCTCTCTCACACTGGCTGTCTCTACTCACTCACACACACACACACACACACACACACACAGAGACAGGCGTTTGTGAAAATCCATACTTGTGTCCTCTTATCTTGTGTCCTCTTACCTTGGGTAAAGTGTCAGCAGATGTGACAGAAAACACAAGACCTGGAAGATGAAGTGAAAAGGAGGAGAGGGAGAGAGGGGGGGGGGGGGGGGTGTATGAATTTCCCTTAAGGGAGACGAGGAAGGAAGAGACCGGAGGAGAGAGGTGAACATTTCACATTAGGAATAGGTTCAGGTTGGTGTTTGGATTAGACATTTCGAGGGCAGGTTTAACCCATTTAGGATTGAGACCAGATTCTACAAAATGTCTAAATCATGACAGTTTTCTGAAAAACCTGTTTCTCTATCTGTGGTTAACAAACTATTTCATGTCGAGGACCCCAAAAAATATATGCAATTGGCTGCTGACCCCTGTGTGTGTGTGTGTGTGTGTGTGTGTGTAAATGGTGCATTTATATAGCGCCTTTATCCAAAGCGCTTTACATAGATTGTGCATTACATTCACCCATTCACACACACATTCATACACCGATTGCGGCGGAAGCCATGCAAGGTACCAACCAGCACATTGGGAGCAACTTGGGGTTCAGTGTCTTGCCCAAGGACACTTCGACATGTAGACAGGAGTAGCCGGGATTCGAACCGCCGACCCATGGATCATTGGACGACCTGCTCTACCTCTTGAGCCACAGTCGCACTGTGTGTGTGTGTGTGTGTGTGTGTGTGTGTGTGTGTGTGTGTGTGTGTGTGTGTGTGTGTGTGTGTGTGTGTGTGTGCGTGTGTGTGTGCGTGCGCGCGCGTGCGTGCGTGCGTGCGCGCGTGCGCGCGCGCGGAGGTCAGCCGTACCTTTGACTGGTGGTGCAGGTGTTTACAACAGTATTGTGTTGTGTGGTGCAGGTGTTTACAACAGTATTGTGTTGTGTGGTGCAGGATCGACGGGCTGGTGATGGTGCGTAACCTGAAGACCAGGATGGACCGTTTCAACGAGGTGGTCGCCGGCCTCAAGGAGGACAAACAGGAGATGAGCTCCAAAGTACAGGAACTGGAAACGTCCATCGACGAGCTGGTGGTCAAAATCAAGGTGGGTGAGATGATGGGTGCTACTGTATGTCCTCTACAGCCCACCCAGGTGGGTGAGATGGGTGCTGGCTCTACAGCCCACCCATCTGACCACTTAACCCTCTAAGACCCAGCGTTGCTTTATAGCAACAAGTTATATTTTAATTAATTACTTAATTATTATTATTTTTTTCTGTTCCTTTTTCATCTAAACGTCATCAGTGATGTTCATTGCAATGCCATTTCAATGCCATTGGTCATGATATTTGCATATAAATACCCCCCACAGAGGCTGAAATTCACACAAATTAAAAGTTTCTGGATTCTGTGCAATTTTGAACATTTTATATTTGCACAATCCTTACTCCCTTGTCAAGTTGTTTTAAATTGTTTTAAAATGTTCTAGTATAAAAAACACAAAGTAACTTGGGAGGGGGGGGGGGGGGGGGGGATGCAAAAAAATCATAATATTGAATCACAACATAACTAGAAAAAGTGCCCTTGCACAGGTCTCCACCAGGATAGGAATGTAGGACATTGCAGCTTGCCTTCATCTGGTGGTTGGATAAAAGGGCAACAAAAGTAAACTAGGGAGTTGGCATACAAAGTTATCCACAGATCCGTGCAGTTAGAGGTAAAAACACTTTTTGGCCAGTTATAGCGCCACCTTGAGGTTGAGTTGAAATTGTTCATGTGGCATTTCGTCCTCGGCCTAGTGGGAATGTGGGTGCACAATTTCACGGAAATCACGCGATGTGTTCATGATTTGCAGCATTTTGTTTGAAACTGAGCACTCCTGTGAACTTTGGAAGCCAATCTTAACCAATCAGGATGGAGTCTGAGAAATCTGAAAGACCGGTTTGGTTGAATGGCTCTAGAGAGACTGTGTACCAATTTGCGTGATGTTTGGACAAAATCTGAAGGTGTACTGTGCAAAAACTTGTTTTGCACAAAGCGGCCTCCTGGTGGCGCTATAACAGGCCGTTCTGGAAAGTTTGGGGCAGAGGTTCATCGTTGGCATCCAGGGAGTGTGTGTGCAAAATTTGGCATTGACCGGGTTAACGGTGGCCGAGATTAGCTGCTCACGGACACACACACACACACACACACGGACGGACGGACACACGGACGGACGGACGGACGGAGTGCAAAACATACTCTCCCCCCATGCCTTCGGCCTGGTGGAGACAATTAAGAATGGGAATATAAATCAAACCAGCAGGTATCGAGATCGCATCCAATCTGTGTGAATTGTGAATTGAGTCTCCATCAAATTATTCATTCATTCAAGTTTTATTCATTCTCTAAATTACACTGAGTAATCAAACTCATTTTCAGAGTATTAAATACAATCACTTTTGTAGGTCGTTCCATGTATTAGGGGCGGGCCACAGAAGCTAAAGGCAGATTTACCCAGTTCAGAGTTAACTTTTATTATTAATTATTGGCTCAGAAATGCAAAAAAATTATGTATTTATTAATTCAATTATTTTCTTTGTATAAAGTTATGCTATCAATAAAATCTTTGTGTTTTACTGATTGTTCACTTGGCCCACTTGGCCCGATTGGCCCACTTGCCCACTTGCAATATCCTGACCTCGGCCCACAAGTAGAATTGCTGGTCTACATTTCTCTTTTTTTTAACTTTAATTTGGACCTGTTCCTTAACTTAACAACATTAAGTAACCTGGTTTTTATCTGTACAGTATACACATTTTTCTCAAATGGTGCATCATTAAATGTCCTCCTGACAAGGTTTGTTCAGGTCTCCCCTTCCCATAACCATAAATCATATTTTTAATCATAACGTTGACTGTGCATAGCAGATCATTTCATATGTGTGACATTTTACATAATTTATCATTCATACAGTTTCTACCACCCCATGAATAATGTTGAGCAGACTAGACTGGACATTGACAGCAGATGTGTCTGAATATTCATTGTGGCCAAATGTGCTTTTCCGTTCAAATTCACACCACTGTGAGCGCAGAAAGCACAGGGAGCGCAGGAAAAGCAGGCTTAACAGTGATAAGAATAGAGGCCTGTCACGGGGGATTATGAGGACACAGAAAGTTGGGGTTATAGGAAACGGAAAGTTGAAAAGTTTAGTCTTTGGTACATAACAGTACATACAATAGTACAGTACAGTTCTTGGTGGTGGCGACTCTGGTGAGTACTGTACGTATGTACTTTAAGTACATTGAGTACCTGTGCTTTACTTGCGTATTTGTACAATTTTTGCTTCCTTCCCGGCGACTTGCATGGTTCACGGCTAGGTCAGTGCCCGTCCGTCTAGTCATCATATCCAATAGCGCACCTACCTTTTTATCGAAGCAGTCAACTAATTCAGATGCAAAACATGATACTGTAAGTGAATGCCAAGTCTCGCTAAAACATGTTGGCATGTCCCTTACATTTACTGCTGACAGTGTTGGCAAAATATTACTTTAACACTAATATACTACTTATTACTTATTAAAAAAGTAATAAAGTTACACTACTTATTACTCCCTGAGAAAAGTAACTAGTTACTTATTACTTTTTTCTCTCGCCCCCAGTAATTGCATATTTTGTCCCCAAAAGTCTTACTTTGCATTTTCAACATTAGCAGGCCCCCCTCCCCTATTCTGCAGTGTTTATTTAACTCATGATGATGGATCCATTTGTACACATAGATTAGAAGTAGATTTCGACGTGGAATATAGCTTCTTCCGTATGCACAACTTGCAGCGGACAATAATGTTCATCTCGTCTTGATCACGGACATACTCAAAATAATGCGAATAGTTCCAAGTATTGAATGTTATAACGCTTTGTTGTGCCGGTGTTTCTGTCTCCTCCACCTCCTCCATTGTTAGTTTATTTACATCTCTTCTCTCTAACAGTGCAGTCTAACGAGTTACACACACTAGTTTAGGTTGTTGTTCCGTGTTTCGGGCGGTTTAAGGCCCGCCCTTCTGCATCCGATACTTCACACATACGTACCGACGAGTGTGCATCGTTTCCGTATCCGCTCTAGAGTCTAGATCTAGAGCGGATCAGCAGTCTGCAAAGCAACTTGACTTCAACCCAGTCTACCATTATAAACAAACACTCAAACCCACAGTTCCACCAAGGCTCGTGAAAATAGTAATAATATTACTTTTGAAAAAAAGTAAATGTAATATTATTACTCAAAATGTAAAAGTAACTAGTTAAGTTACATATTACTGGAAAAAAGTAATAATATTACTGAAAGTAGTATATTACTTAAGTTACTTGCCAACACTGACTGCTGAACAATGTTTTCTGTATTGTAAGACAACACTCTGGTACCACCACCCACTTACAAAACAAACATGGGTAAATTGTAAATTCTCCTTCTACAGAACTGCCACCCACATGTGGAATGCCCTGACCCTACCTACGGTTCTCCCGATCCGATCATGTGATCGGAAGTCGGGGCCGATCACGCCATTTTTAAATGATCGGAATCGGGTCGGGACCAAAAATACGTGACCGGGACATCCCTATAGTATCAAGCTTGTAGATCTGTTATTTTTGCTTGTAGATCTGTTATTTTAGAAAAATCGTGAAAACCTGTGGAAGATTTTAACTCAAATCTTTGCTTCTGGGGGTCCGTGCGTGCTTGCGTGCGTGCGTGCGTGCGTGCGTGCGTGCGTGCGTGCGTGCGGTGTGGTGTGGTGTGGTGTGTGATTTGGCAGAGCACCATCATGACCCGCATGGAGATAGACCACGAGTACAAGGCCCTGGTGACGCGCTCGGAGCAGCTGCTGACAGCCATGCAGAACAAGAGGAAGGAGCAGGAGGAGCGCGAGAGGCTCCAGCGCATCCAGGAGGAGATGGAGAGGGAGAGGAAGAGGAGGGAGGAGGAGGAGACCCAGCGCAAGCAGGAGGAAGAGGACAGGCGCTTGTAAGTGACACATGGCATTGGTTCTCAACGTGGGGTCCGGGGACCCCCAGGGGTCCTTGAGGGAGTTTCAGGGGGTCCCTAGTTAAATGATAGATGGGAACCATTTGAACACTCCGAGTTAAATCAACATAGATTTTACAATATAAAGTCTGGTTCCAGAGATAAAAATTTGCACGTCAAACTGGGGGTCATTGGAATTAAAATGGTTGCGTGTCTTATTGGGGTCCCTGGAATGTATTTTTCAAATGGTGGTCCGTGGGCTAATAAATGTCAATTTGGGGGTCCTTGACATCAAAAAGTTCAAGAACCACTGATGCATGCGACAGGTATAGGAGGCTGTAGGATAGTTGGTTTTAACCACTGGTGGAACAGTACTCAACTACTGTACTTGAGTACAATTTTGAGGTATTCTTTTTGTTTTTTTCAGTACTTTTACTTCTACTTCACCACATCTCAGAGCCAAATATCTGCAAACTCATTTTATTTCATTGTTTTGCTACTTTTACTATTTTAAACTAATTAGAAAAGTTTTGGACACAGTTTTGGACAGGTTTCCAAGTGACAGACATGAAACTCGTCTATGGAGCAAAGCCCAGTAGTGGCTGAAGGGCATCGCCCTGGAAACCGTGGGATTTTATTTGAACATGTACTGTTTAACCCATTCTGACCTGAGATCAGATTCATACGAGGTTTCCACTGGACACACGCTGGTCTGACGAACCCATTCTGACCTGAGATCAGATTCTAAAAATGTCAGTTGTTCTTCGATTTTTTTCAAAAATAGCAGACCTACAAGCTCGTATCGCGCCACTCGGTGGCGCGATATGAGCTTGTAGATCTGCTATTTTTCAATAGCTAAAGCATAACATGATGCTTCTGGGTGCCCGGTCAGAATGGGTTAACGACCTTGATAAAGTAATTTGAGTTTCATAAAGAGATAGACTTGCTGCACATGGTCTTTTATGAGGCTCTTACAGACTTTATAAAAGCTCTGAATTATTATGCAAAAGTGATTTCCCAGCACCAGATAATTAAAGATTAAGGTGTAATAATAAGGCTGCGATGTTGCTTGAAATTCTGCTATTCATGTCTCTGCACTTTTACACAGGATAATCACGGTAAATGGTGCATTTATATAGCGCTTTTATCCAAAGTGCTTTACATACTGTAGATTGTGCATTACATTCACCCCCGTTCACACACACACATTCATACGCTGATGGCGGAGAAAACCATGCAAGGCACCAACCGGATCTACAAGCCTACAGCACGTCGCGATGTGACACTTTGTGTGCTTGTGGGTCGGTTATTTTTCGTTGTTTGTCGTACGATGAAGTATATACTGTAGGGCCTAAGTGGTTAAACACTTTCCCTGCGGAACACGATAATCCCAACTTTTATGTTTAATTCGCCGTTTTTTGACAGAGGAGAGAGTGAGACAGAGGAGAGAGTGTGGGTAGATTAAATAGAGACAGAGGAGAGAGTGTGGGTAGATTAAATAGAGACAGAGGAGAGAGTGTGGGTAGATTAAATAGAGACAGAGGAGAGAGTGTGGGTAGATTAAATAGAGACAGAGGAGAGAGAGTGGGTAGATTAAATAGAGACAGAGGAGAGAGCGTGGGTAGATTAAATAGAGACAGAGGAGAGAGTGTGGGTAGATTAAATAGAGACAGAGGAGAGAGTGTGGGTAGATTAAATAGAGACAGAGGAGAGAGTGTGGGTAGATTAAATAGAGACAGAGGAGAGAGTGTGGGTAGATTAAATAGAGACAGAGTAGAGAGTGTGGGTAGATTAAATAGAGACAGAGGAGAGAGTGTGGGTAGATTAAATAGAGACAGAGTAGAGAGTGTGGGTAGATTAAATAGAGACAGAGGAGAGAGTGTGGGTAGATTAAATAGAGACAGAGGAGAGAGCGTGGGTAGATTAAATAGAGACAGAGGAGAGAGTGTGGGTAGATTAAATAGAGACAGAGGAGAGAGTGTGGGTAGATTAAATAGAGACAGAGGAGAGAGCGTGGGTAGATTAAATACAGACAGAGGAGAGAGTGTGGGTAGATTAAATAGAGACAGAGGAGAGAGTGTGGGTAGATTAAATAGAGACAGAGGAGAGAGTGTGGGTAGATTAAATAGAGACAGAGGAGAGAGTGTGGGTAGATTAAATAGAGACAGAGGAGAGAGTGTGGGTAGATTAAATAGAGACAGAGTAGAGAGTGTGGGTAGATAAAATAGAGACAGAGGAGAGAGCGTGGGTAGATTAAATAGAGACAGAGGAGAGAGCGTGGGTAGATTAAATAGAGACAGAGGAGAGAGTGTGGGTAGATTAAATAGAGACAGAGGAGAGAGTGTGGGTAGATTAAATAGAGACAGAGGAGAGAGTGTGGGTAGATTAAATAGAGACAGAGGAGAGAGTGTGGGTAGATTAAATAGAGACAGAGGAGAGAGTGTGGGTAGATTAAATAGAGACAGAGGAGAGAGCATGGGTAGATTAAATAGAGACAGAGGAGAGAGTGTGGGTAGATTAAATAGAGACAGAGGAGAGAGCGTGGGTAGATTAAATAGAGACAGAGGAGAGAGCGTGGGTAGATTAAATAGAGACAGAGGAGAGAGTGTGGGTAGATTAAATAGAGACAGAGGAGAGAGAGTGGGTAGATTAAATAGAGACAGAGGAGAGAGAGTGGGTAGATTAAATAGAGACAGAGGAGAGAGTGTGGGTAGATTAAATAGAGACAGAGGAGAGAGTGTGGGTAGATTAAATAGAGACAGGAGAGAGAGCGTGGGTAGATTAAATAGAGACAGAGGAGAGAGTGTGGGTAGATTAAATAGAGACAGAGGAGAGAGTGTGGGTAGATTAAATAGAGACAGGAGAGAGAGCGTGGGTAGATTAAATAGAGACAGAGGAGAGAGTGTGGGTAGATAAAATAGAGACAGAGGAGAGAGCGTGGGTAGATTAAATAGAGACAGAGGAGAGAGTGTGGGTAGATTAAATAGAGACAGAGGAGAGAGAGTGGGTAGATTAAATAGAGACAGAGGAGAGAGTGTGGGTAGATTAAATAGAGACAGGAGAGAGAGCGTGGGTAGATTAAATAGAGACAGAGGAGAGAGTGTGGGTAGATTAAATAGAGACAGAGGAGAGAGCGTGGGTAGATTAAATAGAGACAGAGGAGAGAGTGTGGGTAGATTAAATAGAGACGGAGGAGAGAGCGTGGGTAGATTAAATAGAGACAGAGGAGAGAGTGTGGGTAGATTAAATAGAGACGGAGGAGAGAGCGTGGGTAGATTAAATAGAGACAGAGGAGAGAGTGTGGGTAGATTAAATAGAGACAGAGGAGAGAGCGTGGGTAGATTAAATAGAGGCAGAGGAGAGAGCGTGGGTAGATTAAATAGAGACAGAGGAGAGAGTGTGGGTAGATTAAATAGAGACAGAGGAGAGAGTGTGGGTAGATTAAATAGAGACAGAGGAGAGAGTGTGGGTAGATTAAATAGAGACAGAGGAGAGAGTGTGGGTAGATAAAATAGAGACAGAGGAGAGAGCGTGGGTAGATTAAATAGAGGCAGAGGAGAGAGTGTGGGTAGATAAAATAGAGACAGAGGAGAGAGCGTGGGTAGATTAAATAGAGGCAGAGGAGAGAGTGTGGGTAGATAAAATAGAGACAGAGGAGAGAGTGTGGGTAGATAAAATAGAGACAGAGGAGAGAGCGTGGGTAGATTAAATAGAGACAGAGGAGAGAGTGTGGGTAGATTAAATAGAGACAGAGGAGAGAGTGTGGGTAGATTAAATAGAGACAGAGGAGAGAGTGTGGGTAGATTAAATAGAGACAGAGGAGAGAGCGTGGGTAGATTAAATAGAGACAGAGGAGAGAGCGTGGGTAGATTAAATAGAGACAGAGGAGAGAGCGTGGGTAGATTAAATAGAGACAGAGGAGAGAGTGTGGGTAGATTAAATAGAGACAGAGGAGAGAGTGTGGGTAGATTAAATAGAGACAGAGGAGAGAGTGTGGGTAGATTAAATAGAGACAGAGGAGAGAGTGTGGGTAGATTAAATAGAGACAGAGGAGAGAGTGTGGGTAGATTAAATAGAGACAGAGGAGAGAGTGTGGGTAGATTAAATAGAGACAGAGGAGAGAGTGTGGGTAGATTAAATAGAGACAGAGGAGAGAGTGTGGGTAGATTAAATAGAGACAGAGGAGAGAGCGTGGGTAGATTAAATAGAGACAGAAGAGAGAGTGTGGGTAGATTAAATAGAGACAGAGGAGAGAGTGTGGGTAGAGTAAATAGAGACAGAGGACAGAGCGTGGGTAGATTAAATAGAGACAGAGGAGAGAGTGTGGGTAGATTAAATAGAGACAGAGGAGAGAGTGTGGGTAGATTAAATAGAGACAGAGGAGAGAGTGTGGGTAGATTAAATAGAGACAGAGGAGAGAGCGTGGGTAGATTAAATAGAGACAGAGGAGAGAGTGTGGGTAGATTAAATAGAGACAGAGGAGAGAGTGTGGGTAGATTAAATAGAGACAGAGGAGAGAGCGTGGGTAGATTAAATAGAGACAGAGGAGAGAGTGTGGGTAGATTAAATAGAGACGGAGGAGAGAGCGTGGGTAGATTAAATAGAGACAGAGGAGAGAGTGTGGGTAGATTAAATAGAGACAGAGGAGAGAGTGTGGGTAGATTAAATAGAGACAGAGGAGAGAGTGTGGGTAGATTAAATAGAGACAGAGGAGAGAGCGTGGGTAGATTAAATAGAGGCAGAGGAGAGAGTGTGGGTAGATTAAATAGAGACAGAGGAGAGAGTGTGGGTAGATTAAATAGAGACAGAGGAGAGAGTGTGGGTAGATTAAATAGAGACAGAGGAGAGAGTGTGGGTAGATTAAATAGAGACAGAGGAGAGAGTGTGGGTAGATAAAATAGAGACAGAGGAGAGAGCGTGGGTAGATTAAATAGAGGCAGAGGAGAGAGTGTGGGTAGATAAAATAGAGACAGAGGAGAGAGCGTGGGTAGATTAAATAGAGGCAGAGGAGAGAGTGTGGGTAGATAAAATAGAGACAGAGGAGAGAGTGTGGGTAGATAAAATAGAGACAGAGGAGAGAGCGTGGGTAGATTAAATAGAGACAGAGGAGAGAGTGTGGGTAGATTAAATAGAGACAGAGGAGAGAGTGTGGGTAGATTAAATAGAGACAGAGGAGAGAGTGTGGGTAGATTAAATAGAGACAGAGGAGAGAGTGTGGGTAGATTAAATAGAGACAGAGGAGAGAGTGTGGGTAGATTAAATAGAGACAGAGGAGAGAGTGTGGGTAGATTAAATAGAGACAGAGGAGAGAGTGTGGGTAGATTAAATAGAGACAGAGGAGAGAGTGTGGGTAGATTAAATAGAGACAGAGGAGAGAGTGTGGGTAGATTAAATAGAGACAGAGGAGAGAGTGTGGGTAGATTAAATAGAGACAGAGGAGAGAGCGTGGGTAGATTAAATAGAGACAGAAGAGAGAGTGTGGGTAGATTAAATAGAGACAGAGGAGAGAGTGTGGGTAGATTAAATAGAGACAGAGGACAGAGCGTGGGTAGATTAAATAGAGACAGAGGAGAGAGTGTGGGTAGATTAAATAGACAGAGGAGAGAGTGTGGGTAGATTAAATAGAGACAGAGGAGAGAGTGTGGGTAGATTAAATAGAGACAGAGGAGAGAGCGTGGGTAGATTAAATAGAGACAGAGGAGAGAGTGTGGGTAGATTAAATAGAGACAGAGGAGAGAGTGTGGGTAGATTAAATAGAGACAGAGGAGAGAGTGTGGGTAGATTAAATAGAGACAGAGGAGAGAGTGTGGGTAGATTAAATAGAGACAGAGGAGATAGTGGGTAGATTAAATAGAGGCAGGAGAGAGCGTGGGTAGATTAAATAGAGACGGAGAAGAGAGCGTGGGTAGATTAAATAGAGGCAGGGGAGATAGGACATTTTGCAGTGAGATTCAAACCACTACAAGTAGGTTCAGAATGATAATCCGCCAATACAATATGAATGCTTCTGTTCATTATTGGATTGCTTTTCTTCATCTCCATCATCCGTGAAGTGAAAACAGATTTAATTAAATGATAACGAAAGTACCCCCCCCTCTGTTTAACTCTTCTAGACGTGCCAGCAGGACACTGCTCTGTTGTTGCGTGAGTCGCACCTGTGCAGACGTAACCTGGACTGAGCAGTTAATGAGAGTCTTGTGAGGCGTTTAGGAAGCGAGCTAGTAGTAGTGCCTGTTCCGTGTTGATCACACTATCCATTCCTGACTACCGATGTCTGACAGCGCTCCCCTATCTTCTCTCTGTCACTCCACTCCTCTACCGATGTCTGACAGCGCTCCCTCGTCTCTGTCACTCCACTCCTCTACCGATGTCTGACAGCGCTCCCCTATCTTCTCTCTGTCACTCCACTCCTCTCTCTCTCTCTCTCTCTCTCTCTCTCTGGTCTATCTCGTTCTCTCTCCCTTATCTCTCCCTCTTCTCTTTGACTCTCCCTTGCTGTTATTTTCTCAGACCGGTTTAGGTTTAAAAAGCCATAATAATTATTGATTATTAATATTAATCAATCCCTATTTTGGGCATATCATTGTAGGCGATGATTCAAAATGGCAGATCTGCAAGCCCTTGTGAGGAGGAGTCATCAAGGATAAAATGTGTCCGTTGCAAGACTTGGCAAATTCTATTCTATTTTGTTTTTACACGCCATTATAATGTTCTTATTATGATCATGAGACCCAATTAACTGTACGTCAGTACAGGTTGTCTTCAGAATATGAATGACCGCCTCATAACTCTGAGTGTGTACAAATGGAACCAAATGGACCCTACATATATGTATATGTGTCCCTTTGGTTCCATGTGTACACTCAGAGTTACAGACCTGGAATGGTCGTTTAGAGCTAGCTCTTTATGTGTTTGTCTGCTCATGTATGTCCGTGGAAAAAAATAGAATTTTGACAAAAGTGTCCACCACAAGCCAGCATGGCAATGGTGAACTTGTACTGTACTATCTGTATTTTATTTTTTGCATGACTCCGCTGTGCAACAAAGTATAAAATTGGGCTTAACTGATAAATAATAAATAATGGTTTACAGAATGGTGGATAATTTCAGACCTGATGGTGTGTGTCTCTCTCTCCTCAGGAAAGCGGAGATGGAAGTGAAGAGGAAGCAGGAGGAGGAGGAGAGGAAGAAGAGAGACGAGGAGGAGAGGAGGATTCAGGTCTGTGACCTCATAATCCTATCTATTATTACATTTGAGAGAATTCCACAGCCATATTTTTGGCCACACACAGGAATGTAAGCCACATTGTAACCACTATAGGTGCATGGAAAGCCGAGTTTTTGGCATGTTTTCTTTGTTTAGTTTTTTACTTTTAATTGTTCTTATTAGTATATATTTTTTTAACCCATTAGACGTGAGTGTGCAAAATGCGCACAAACTTCTAGTTGAACACAATTACCCCAGCTGACCCACTACACAAGTGCCTCACAAACATTTTCATGTCAAGAACACCTAACTTTTTGGGGGGGCTTTTTCTGCTGATACATGTACGGTAGCTACATTAGACTGAAATAGGGAGAGAGAGAGAGATGGGGAGTGACACACAGCAAAGGTCAGCGGGATCGTGATTCAAACCCATACACCAGCCGTCCCGAGCCAAGGACCCCTAACTTGATGTGTATTTGAACACACATCTGAAAAGATTTTGCGCCAAAGGGCCCTATACTAGATTTGTGGCGTTAAAAATGTCAAATAATATTCAAACATTTTCAAAGAATGTCAACATTCTTTGAAAATGCCTGATGTATAGGGGGTCCCCGGACCCCACTTTGTGAACCCCTGCATTAGACCACGGACCACCACAACTCTGAGAGTGTAAAAATGAAACCAAAACACCAAATGGACCCGTACATCTTTTTTACACTCTGTTTACAGTACAGATAATTTATCTGGACCCCACTTTGAAAACTACTGCGCTTCGAGTCCTGATCAGACACCGGTCAGACAGCTTACTGTGATCAATGTCCACATTTCGATCTATGTCTCCCTCTCTGTCAAAACGAAGCAGAAACGTGCCCCCTCAAAACTAATACCATCAGTCTCTTCCTCATTCAATACCAATTGACACACATACCAATTAAAATTGAGCATTCACCATTGGCATAATGTAGGGGGGCGAGGAAGCCGCAGGAAATGAGAACCTTTCTGTTCTGGTTCCACAGCCCAGATGGATTGGTATGTTTGGACTAGTATTACAGTAATAAATAAAGCAGTATCACAGTATGACCATAAAATATAGGCAGTATTATCAAACTATATATAAACGGGGATAAAACCTATCCCTGCGCCGGCAGTAAAAGTGTTTTACTTGTGTTTGTGTTTGTGTGTGTGTGTGCGCGTGTGTGCATGTGCGCATGCTTGCGCATGCATTTCCCCTCAACAAATCCTATCCTGTTTTTGCACAAACACGTGTGAGCCTGTGAGAAATTGCCGTTGCGCTCTTGCGGCCACAGACAACGGCAGCAAACGGAAATAGCAGCTCTTCCATTCCAGTTTTGACACTGTAGTGATCACCATCTTGGTCACGAAGCTTTGCCAGGCAGGAGAAATGTGAAGCTGATCCATGTACGCCCATCTGTTAAACGCTCCGCTTCCCTTCCGTTTTACTTCTCTGTCAGGTGTCAACACCCTCCACTGCACTCTCTCTCTCTACATCAACACTTCTTTACTAGCCCATTAAGACCTGAACCGCATCTGTGTCACCTTAGCTTTTAACCACTTTAACCATTATTTTAAACTTTAGCTGTTGAAATAGCAGATATACAAACGCATAGCGCTCATAGCTTGTAGATATGCTATTTTTGAAAAATCTTTGAATATATTCTTTCACAGTGAACGTTTTGAACTCAAATCTCTGTTTCTGGGGGTCCCTGGAGCAAAATATTTTGAGATGCGGGTCAGTGGCCAAATACATATAATATTTGGGGTCCTTAGTATGAAAAGGTATAGACATAGGTATATGACATAGAAATATTTTTTTTTTCAGGAATTTTCAGAATTCTTTAGACATTTTTGTAGAATCTGGTCTCAGGTCTTAAAGGTGTCTCCTCAAACAATCAATTAAAGGGTAAAAATATGGCAGGTTGCATGAGGCTATCCTTATAGAACACCATGATGTAAGCGACACAGCTGCAGCTAATACAACTCATAATGTGTGTGTGTGTGTGTGTGTGTGTGTGTGTGTGTGTGTGTGTGTGTGTGTTAGATTTTGGCGTGCCAGTGTGCAAGCATTGGCAATACCAGATAGATTATCTGTGCTTGCACACTGGCACACCCATGGCACTGGGCACGGCTAAATCTCAACGCACACATTATTAATTATTATTAGCCAAAGCTTGTGTTGTTTACTAGGCTGCCATGTTGTTACCCTTCTGCAGTTTTTAACCTTTACGAGAAAACAATCTACAGTATCAGCCTGGGGTTCCATTGCCCTTTAATGAGATCGTCCTCTCAGATCACTGTTCCTGTAGAGCCCGGAATCCGTAGCAGCATCTCACAATAAAGGCTTTTTAACTTTGATCTTTTAAACTTTTAATCCAACTTGTCTTCCGTGCAGTTCTGCCCTTTTTGCTGTAAATATGTTGGATTCCCACTCTTATATTATATATATAATATTATGCGCTCCTGAACTCGTGGGGTCGAGATTTGGAAGTTTTGTTGTTGTTTGTTATAGTGACTTCTCTTACATTTTGGTACCAAAGTGTTGTGCTCCGATTATCACTGTACACCCAGTATAATCAGGAATTTGCTTTTTCCACTGTGTTTTATCCGGGTGCAGACGTACAGTTACTGATACGTTTTCTACCTCTTGCATTTTAAACATTTAGCAACGGCACTGATCCAGATGGAACATACAGAACAAGACCTAATCAGTGAATTGTCGTGTTGTTACCAGCAAAACAGCGGATACAGGGTTCAACAGACATTTAATATGGATAGAGACCGGTCAATCCTAAAAATGAACACAATCTATGCCAACCTGGAGATATCTCGAGAAAAGCTATTAAACCCATCTTGGCACATCCAGAATTAATAATAATATTTTACCCGATTTTAGCTTCAGTCGCTAGCCACCGCTAGCTAGTTAGTTAGTTACTGCGAGAGTGAGGTCTAGCCAACACCAATTCGGGATTCCTGGATTGCTGCAATTTCCCGCATAACTTCTGGGTATGATGATGATGATGATATGATAATGATATACTTTATTGTCAGTTTTCACTGAAATTTGTCTTGCGACCCAGCGGCCTTGTATGTAGAACATATACACAGTACACACATATTTGATATAACAGAGAAAAAGAAAAGAAAACTACATACATAGAGCAATGTCTACAGGTTTTAACTGTGTGTGTGTGTGTGTGTGTGTGTGTGTGTGTGTGTGTGTGTGTGTGTGTGCAGATGGAGATGGAGCAGCAGATGGAGGCGGAGCGCGAGGAGGAGGCGTCTCGGCAGACTGTGTTGGAGCAGGAGAGACGGGACAGAGAGCTGGCCATGAGGATCGCTCAGAGCGAGGCCGAGCTCATCCCAGACGACAGCCTGAACGACGGCCTGCGCAGGTAGATAAACACCCCCCCCCCCCCCCCCCCATAGCCGTTAATAATAATAATCTTTATTGTCCTGAAGGATATTCGTCTTCACAGGTCTGTTCAACACCCACACCATAACAACACATAGTACAGAAAACATTACACCAAGACAATACAAAAACCTGAGGTCTCCACTCCACTGTATACAGAACATATCCTATTATGTATCGGCGTGGAAGTTTGTTTAATGCCGTGATGTCTGAGGGAACAAAACTCCTACTAAAACGGACCTTTTTCCATGGCAAGGTTCTGTATCTTTGAGGTTCAAAAAGGTTTTTATAAATGGGACCCTGATGAAGGCTGAGTGCCGAAACGCGTTAGTCCTTTTTATTTTGTAATGTTCTTTGCCATGCCTTAAACTCTTAAATAAAAAACTTTAACCTCGCCAACAAACAAACAAACAAAGGACCATGGCAGCGCTCCCTTCCTCTATTCAAGGTTTTTATGAAGTTCATGTTTTTCAAGACAACAATGGTTCCAGGCTTTCCAGTTTTGACCACGGACCAATTGTCCTCCAAACCGGAGATGAGAATCCTCTTTGAGGCTTTCTTTTAATGTTTTAACACGGAAAACGCCAAACTCCACCTTCCCCAATACAAGCTGCAATACAAGCAAACAAAACAAACAGTATAATCACAATCTCCACTCTCTCTCTCTCTCTCTCTCTCTCTCGTTCTCCTCTCCCAGCAACGGCACCTCGGGTGTACCATCGTCTCCTGAGAGAGCAGCGTAAGACCCAGTTGACTTAACCTTTTGTTCTTTTAATCCCACCTCCACCCGACCTTGACCCCTTCCAACCTTAACCGACCGCTGCATGCTGTAGCAACTCCCCCCCCCCTCTCACCCAGCTCAACAACGCCCTCTATCTCTAACCATGACACACAGCGCTAACGCAGAACTTGGCAGATCTCACTGTAACAACAATCAACAATGCTTTGAACAGCTCACTAGACTAGAGCATTGGAAGTTAATTTCATTTTCATGATTTGGCAAAAGAAATAGATCAAAATCATGTTTCCGCTATTATCAATGTATCGATTTCTGGCTTATTTGGCGATAACTTTTCTCATCGTCTCAATTAGGGGCCTTTTTCTTCCCGGACACTTTGAAAAGTGTTCAATCAATCCTTGAGGAAGACTAGTCACCACACTTGTCCCTCTCTCTGCCTGTAACACCAGCTGATTCCTGGAGCACGGAGGCTGTTCGATTCACGCCGTGCTAGCGGGAACACAGGTCGATATCGACACATCCAAACTGTCCAATTCCTTGGCAGACCCGTGTCTGATTGATGCTCTTGATGGACACAACAACAATCTCAATCAGTAAAACGTGGAACAAAGACAATCAGTTTCCATAGTGGCAACCGAGATAATCAATCGCCGTTTACCCTGTTGTTGATTCAACCACTCTTGTATCGAGTAGCACTGTTCTGTCCCTTAACCATCATTATTTGTCTGTTTACAGAGCTGGTGGGAGTCAGAAAGTGAAGAGCTTGACCATGTAGGTTTTCAACCTTTTAAACAGCTCAAGCATTTATTTAATTTTTTAATATTTTTTTTTAGCGCAGGTCTGACACGTTTGCATGATTGCAGAACAAGTTTGCACATTTTGCTCCGATTTCAGATGCTTGGAGATATTATATTGGCACAGTGAAAATCCTCAGTGTTAATGTATCCATTTGTAACTCAGGTCTGTTTTTGGGGTTTCATTTATTAAACCGTCCATTACGGTCAATACTGCCACCATATGTCAGTGGTTTTCAAAGTGGGGTCCAGGGACCCTCATGGTTCCTTGAGGGGGGGTTCCAAATGGACACTTAACAAGTTCGTAACTCTGCGAGTGTACAAATGGATCCACGCGGACCTTGACCGCTAATGTTAATTTGAAGGGAACGTAACTGTTCTAAATCTCTTGAGTTACAATAGGATATATTAAAGGGATGTTTAAGTGATGTTTTTGTTCAAATCCCGTGTTAAATAGCCATATTCCAATTTTGTATTGCTGGAGTGCAGGGGTATTCAACTAGATTAGGCCCGGGGGCCACAACTATAGAATGATTGTGTGTGAGGGGCCGCACAGCGTGAACATTTTTGGTCTCTCAAAATGCATTTTGTGTTCAAACACAAAAATGTATAATACTTATACATATGTATGTACTAAATAGATGTAGATCTATTTGACAGTGCATAAACATAATTGCCTTGACATTAACGACACACACACACACACACACACACACACACACACACACACACACACACACACACACACACGCACACACACACACACCAGCACTACTCTAGTCTAAAGGTGTCATTTCTCTCCAAACACCCTTGAATATCATAGAATATGATTAAGGATTACGGTCATTATGATAATCTCACACTTCATATAGCACCATACCTGTAACTTTCATTGGCTCTCTCTCTCTCAAAAAGAAAAAATATATATTTTTTATTTTATTTATTGTTCCAAGGGCCACTAGGGGGCGCTCGTGGGCCAAATGCGGCCCGCGGGCCGCCAGTTGAATACCCCTGCTGTAGTGTGTTTGTTCAGTAACACCCTCCAGCTATTTAGTAAATGGAAAATGAGATGTTCAGTTCACGATACCAATTGCATCCAATCAGGAGAGAGAATTTCTCCAGGATGCAGGATAAACAAATTAAATTGGAAGTGACAAGATGAACAGAGACACATATTGGAACTGGGACACTAAAATTGAAGCTGATAAATGATCTTCACTGAGTTCTCTCTCCCAGCAGAATCAAATTGAGTAGATTCTGAGACCTGAAAATGTATTATCTGTTTACTAAAGAGCGGATGAGAGACAGGGAGACCCTGTTACTGAACAAACACTATAGTCATGATTGGAATTGGAATTTAGATCTTTAAAAAAAAAACATGGTATGTGTCAGTTTGCAAAGCTCTGGTCTACTCCATCCGAGCTTTACACCAAAACACTCCTACTCCTCTGCTCTCTTTGCCCAAAGCAGCCCACATACATACGTAGCAGGTCTCAGTGAGGCTTGAAATCGGTGTGTGATGCAATGAGTCACACACACACACAGACACACACACACACACACACACACACACACACACACACACACAGACACACAGACACACAGACACACACACACACACACACACACACACACACACACACACACACACACAATACTGGTCAGATTGGACTTAATGTGTTGTCGTTTGTTTTAGTTTTTAGGGTGGGAGTAGTTACTTGCTCTCCAACATCTCATTGGATCCCCCAATTATTATCTATTTTTTTGGCTGCTGCGGACCCCACTTTGAGACCCGTGCTCTGGAGAATGCGGCTGTTTTCATTAGATAGCACAGTGACGAATGAGAGAGAGAGTGCAAAACGGCTAAAATCTAATTTGTGGCTGCAAATCTCTCCTCTGCAGTAATCTGACTCACAAAAGAGGAAAAACGACAGCAAATCCTAACAATACTTTTTTGTGATCATCATGACATGACATGTTGAAGCTGTTTTTGTTCGTTTGTTCGTTCAACAAAATATTTTGAGATGGGGTCGTCGGCCAAATATATATATATATATATATATATAATTGTGGGGCTCCGACGTGACATGAAACATTTTGAGAACCACTGATACGTAACGAAACATACGTTTTTCAGGAAATCCTGAAAAACGTCTTAATGGGTTAACACTGAGTAGATTGTGGTCCCAGACATGCACTGTATAGCGTTGGTGTCGTGCAGAAACCGCCATGTTCTAACCCTTTGTGTGGTTTGGTAAATTAACGCCCTATTTGGTCATACAAGAGCATCAAAAGTAACGAGATCTGCAAGCTGGAAACGCGGTGCGAAGTGACACGCTTTGAGCTTGAATTTGAATCCTTTTGGACATATGAGGTTTCCATCATTACATACATACAATACATTACATACATTACATATGAGGTTTCCATCATTACATACATTACATACATACAATACATTACATACATTACATATGAGGTTTCCATCCGGCAGAGACAATGGGCCCTATTTTTGCCTCTAATTGATTATGTTTTCAAAATAGTAAAAACAAATACAGTTGAAATTGATTACATAATCAATTTCAAATACAGTTCAACTACTGTAGCTGATCTACATCGACACGATGTGAGCTTGTAGATTGGCTATTTTGAACTATTCAAAAATGTTTTTCAAAATAGTAAAAAAGTATAGTATAAGGATAAGGGGTATAGCACCTGTGAAAATAGGGCCTGATATCTTTATTTTCTTTCTTTATTTTTGCAAATGGGAATCCGTGGCTTGATGCATATCAAATATCATATCTTATTGCAAACGGCATCCTTGAACTTCAAAGGGTTGAGAATGATGACATTCACCAAAATCTAATCCTCAGAGACTGACACTCTGTACAATACCCCCTGTACTAACTCTGATATGCTGTACCACAACAATGGTACTCTTTTAGGGAGGAAATGGCCAAGGAAATGACGGAACTTCTGTCTAGGTGGGTAGTGATCGTTCTTTTTTTTTCTTTTTTTTCTTTTCTATCCAGTGCAGAGCAACACGTTCAAGGGACATTGCATCTTCGCAATCACCCTCCTTTGTTTTCAAACAAAGCCAAATTGAATTAATCAACTAACGAAGCATGTAGCTGGGTTGCATGTCATCCCGAATAATTACAATGATCATCTCAATTAAGACCTTTCTGATTCAAGATCCCATTGTTCACAAATCAGAGTATAAATTAAATGTTATAATATAATGAATCTTCTATAAATCAGTGCCAGAGTGCTCACATTTAAGTCGTTAGATTCTGGGTTGGATATACCAGGCATTCGCTGTATGAGTAGCAGCACTGGGGTGGTAAGTATTGGGAGATGACAGTAGATGTGTGCATTGTAAAGGGAATAGACACCCTCATAGCTCGGCTGATGCCAACAATAAGCCACAAAGACCTACTTAACTTACTTAATAGTGCAATAAAGTGATACACTGATAAAAGCCAGCCAGCCAGGCGTTCAGATAAGATAAGGCATTGCGGGACAGCCAAAGAGGAGAAGGTCATGAAAAAGTCACGACTATAGTGCAGCGACTGAATATAGACCAGCTTGCTTCACGAGCTGGGAAAAAGTGTGAGAGCCCTATACTGCCTTATTTACTTCTTCAAAACCACTGGGAAACCTGGTTGTTGAGGCCAGCTTTGATGGGCATTGACACTCGAGTGAGTGCCAGCCATTGGGTTTCGAGGAGAGCAGCAAAGGTCCAGCGTCAAACTAATAATTTATTATTCAGAATGAGGCGTGACCTGCTCCTCTACAAACAGCATTTGTTTTTAATATAATTTCCCATCCACACACCTTTGTTGACCTCTCGTCCCATGAAGATGCTGCTTATACCCGAAAATGCCTGTTTTTTTTCCCTCTTTCAATGTAAATAATCTGTTTTTCTTCTCAACTTTTAACGTTTGCAGTGAATTTCCAGCAGAGCCCGACCGATATATCGCTATGGCCGATATTGGTTTGACACATCCATGTATCGGCCATTATTTGACTTTTTTATTTTGACATCTGTGTCTGCAATTGTGTAGCCGTTATGTTCCAAATTTTAACAGCTTTAAACCTAGTGTCCCTATTTTGCAGTGGTGAAAAGTACTGTTCTCTGTACTTAAGCAAATTACTCATAGTTTTATTGTCATAGGCTTTTGGGCATCTTATCAAAGGGAAAGTTTCATGAAATCTTTTTTTGCCCAAATTGTTTTCCAGATTCTGCGCTTCATCTCTTCTTTGTTTTAACAAAACAAAGTCGTTCAAAACATTCGTAATCATCAGTGGTCTAGAGCAGTGGTTTTCAACCGGTGGTCTGGGACCAACAGTGGTCCTTGAGGGCATTCCAGGTGCTCCCCAGCTAAATTATGGAGAATTGGTAACCAAATGGACCCTTATAGATATTTAACTCTTGAGCAAGAGTTACATTATTGTTAAACATCTGCATAACTTAATTTACAAGAAGTCTACACAATTAGAGAATGTAGAAGAATTGGCTAAATATCATCAAATTGTGGCTCAAATGCCCAATAAATAATGGGCATTGGCATGAAAAAGGTTGAAAAGCACTGGTCTAGAAAACTCTCCAAACTGGAGATTGGCATCCAGACACCAGAATCGGTCGGACTCTTATATCCTTCAGTGTGAAGAGCTACAGCCATCATAGAAGTCCAACCACTCCACAGCATCATAATAATTCATAATAAAGCTTTATTTATACAGCACCTTTTAAAAAGTGTAAAAAAAAACTAACATCTAAACGCATGATGCTACAGATTATATTCCTTGTAATGCCGAATTGCCAGAGAAGTCTTAGTTCCTTCCTTTTTACCAATTTGCGGTGCAGCAGTAATTCACAGTGGATGTGGTTCAAAGTGGTATTTCTAGAATGGCTCCATTTGTTTTATGAAGCTCCTCTGTACAATGCCTGTCAGACAGTGTACAATGAATCAAGCTGACCTGGTCCAAGTAGTTTTTTCTTTGCTGTCAGTCATCATCACACACTTAACTCCATTGTGTTTTGTGTTTTTCGTAAATTAGTGGCCTGCTTGATCATACTACACAAAAGCATCAAAAGTAGCAGATTGTCTTCGCGCCACGTTTCGAGATCTTCAATCTGCTACTTTTGCTATTTAAAAAGAAAATACAAAAAATCCTGAAAAGTAACCAGTTTTGGACATAATATAAGGTTTCCACCCCGACAGACGATTTCCAAACCTCTTTATGGTTTGCTCCACGACACGTGCACGTGGAGTTTCAAGAAATCCTGAGCGCAGTGTGAGTTTGAGTGTGTGATTTGAAAACTGTCGGACAGCATCTGCAAAGGCCATCCATTTGGTTCTCTGTGCAGTCAAAAACTACTTGCTTTACAAACTTCCATCAATATTTGACCCACGTCGGTAATCATTTACGCTACAGAAACCTTAGCCTCTCTACTCTCTACAAACGTGCCCTGTGCTTATCCTCCTACCCACTCTGTGCGTGCGTGTGTGTGTGTGTGTGTGTGTGTGTGTGTGTGTGTGTGTGTGTGTATATATATATGTGTGTATACTGTATATATATATATATATATATATATATGTGTGTATACTGTATATATATATATATATGTGTGTATATATATATATATATATGTGTGTGTATATATATATAGCAGAGGGGTGAGCGTGGCTTTGTGCTGACCTGTCCTGTCTCCTCGGTGTGTTTTGTCTCAGGGGTCCTCAGGTGCAGGCCACCAAGGCTGCGGCCGGAACCAAGAAGTACGAACTCAGCAAGTGGAAATATGCAGAGCTGCGTGACGCCATCAATACCTCCTGTGGTAAGAATGAACGCTATCATGTCTTCTCCTTAACTCCCTCCCTATAAAATGTGTCATTAAAAGCTAAGATCATAATTATTTTGTACTGTATTTATATTTTATTTTATCTGGGTTTCTGTTAGCCGATATACAGTACTATATATCCCCGCCATTGACCGATTGACGTTTGCATTAGATAGCTAGATGGACCTTTATTGATCTTGAAGGAATTTCTGTTGTCCTAGCATTATCAAGTTTGTTTAATTTAAACTGTTTGCTGGAGCTCATTCCACGCAGATGGAGCTGAGAACTGAAAGATATTATTATTATTATTATTATTATTATTATTATTATTACACACAATAAGATGGTGTTGTGTGAACGCAGTAATATTCATTTGTCTGCTAGACAAGGCGTCTCCATAAATAAAATGGAAACGGCTTCAGCGGAGCCTCATAAATAAAACGGAACCCATGACTCACCTGTTGTTGCGAGGCTGTGGTCTGCTCTCTCTCTTTCTCTTTGTCTCTCTCTTGCTCTCTCTCTCTCTCTCTATCGCTCTCTCACTGTCTCTCTATCGCTCTCTCTCTATCGCTCTCTCACTTTCTCTCTCTCTCTCTCTCTCTCTCTCTCTCTCTCTCTCTCTCTCTCTCGCTCTTCAACGAGATTGTATCAGCAGGACATGAATAACTGGGATTACGGATTTACGGCAGATATGGAAATACATTAGAAAAAGCATTCAGACAGACGTGCCAGCTCCTCCCCTTGCATCTGAAATTGACGTGATCGACCGATTGTTGATATTGTATTTGTGTGTTAATTTTCAGGAATGAATGTAGCACAGTGTAGTTGGCATTGATCAAAAATAATTGTGCTAATCATGTTTGGCCAACAATCTGTCTTGTAGCCTTATTAATATGCTTACTTTGTGTCTGATTATCTTATTACACAGCCATTTTCATTCAACATCAAAGTGAAATGCTGTCGGGGTTCCCGAGGGATCCTTAAAAAGTCAAAACCGTCTACAATGTACAATTTGACTTTGGTAGATTGGGAAACCCATAAACGACAAAACGCAAAACACCACCACCTTGCAGGGTACACATGGGCTTTGGTCGGTTGGAGCAGGGGTTCTCAACCTGGGGGTCGTGACCCTTTGAATCCTGAAAAGTGTCCACCTGACAGACGATTATAAACCAAAGATCCTTCGTTGGAAAACATTCAAACTCAGGAAATCAGGTGTTAAGGGTTTTAGTGGTAATAATTATGGTAAATTCAATAAAGCTCAGTAACGGGCGATACTGTTGTTTCATTTGTTGATTTTCTTTGCCACAGCAATGGCATTCAGTTGATTCTTTTAGAGGTATTGAACAGTCAGATTTGTGCTGTGCTGATACCGCGGAAGACCTACGGTATCTCGGCGTAGTTGAAATCGCACACATTATCATCCTTTTCTTGATAGTGAGGTGGAATAATTTCCAAGCCGGTGGCGTTGGTTATGAATGGGTTCAGAGGGGAGAGATATACAGAGAGAGGGGGGGGGCAGAGAGACCGACACACGCACGTGCAATCGTGCATGCACACACACACACACACACACACACACACACACACACACACACAGACAGAGAGATCGAGCACATGTTCCTACCAACGACATCATCCTTCTCTGTCTAGGCCCTCATTTCAGAGAGAGAGAGTGTGTGTGTGTGCGTGCTTGCGTGTGCTATACTCCACAAGGATACGACATTGGACCATATTTCCTGGTCCTCACTTTATGGTTAAAAGAAACATGTATTTCTAGCAATAGGTTTACATTTGGAAAGATTCAAGTTAGGGTTATATGATTTAAGGTTATATTTAGAGGTTAAGGTTTGAGTTATTTCTGATTTATGTACACCTATTTTCACACCGGACGTCGCGCATAAAATGTCAGATCTACAGGTCCATCCAATATTTTGTAAAAGTTCATTTTCTTTCGTAATATAATTTTCACTGTCAGTGGATCAACAGCATAGCAGATAACATAGTCTAACCCATTCTGACCGGGCACCCATTTTGGTGTTAGCATCATGTTATGCTTTATCTATTGAAAAATAGCAGATCTACAAGCTCATATCGCGCCACCGAGTGGCGCGATACGAGCTTGTAGGTCTGCCATTTTTGAAAAATCGAAGAACGACTGACATTTTTAGAATCTGATCTCAGGTCAGAATGGGTTCATCAGACCAGTGTGTGTCCAGTGGAAAACCTCGTATGAATCTGATCTCGGGTCAGAATAGGTTAAATCATCACTGTGTTTTGTCATGTCCAGAGTCTCAACACACGCAGCTGGAAATGGAAGATCAGCATCAACATAAAGCTTGTCAATGTACGGAGGCACACAGTGCTGTAAAATATCAATAGATGGTTGTGTTGAGACTGTGGACATAGTGATGATTTAATTAGGCCATGACCTGCTATGGTGTTGAACCACTGACAGTGAAAACTTAACACTGGTTTCAACACAGCCATCTTTTTAGAGTAAATTGTGCTTCAGTATGTTGACAAGCTTCATAATTTTCCTTTCCAGCTCGATTTGGCACCTGCCCACAGAGCCAAAACTACCAGTAACTGGTGTACTGACCTTGGTGTTACTGTGCTTAACTGACCAGCCAACTGGCCTGACCTGAACCCCACACAGAATCTAGGTTGTATTGTCAAGAGGAAGGTGTGAGACATAAGACTGAACCAAACCTGGGCTTCCATAACACCTCAACAGTGCCACAGGCTGATCACCTCCATGCCACGCACCATTGATGAAATGATGTGTTCAAAAGTAGCCCAGACCAAGTATTAACTGCATACATTAATATACTTTTCAGATGGTCGACATTTCTCGTAAAATATTCTAATTCATTGGGATAGGATTTATTTTATTTTCATGAGCTGTACGCCATAATCATCAAGATTAAAACAATAAAAGGTTTTAAATACTTCACTTTATGCACAATGAATTGAGAATATATGAAAGTTTCACTTTTTTAATTATATTACGGAAGAAAATGAACTTTTACAAAATATTCTAATTACATGGGATGGACCTGTACAAGCTCACGACACGCTGAGCTTGTCCCTCGCTGCGAGCGTGCAGAGTCTGCAGACGTTGTGGCTGGAATACAGATGTGCTTATGCTCGGTATGATGTGCACTGCCAGACCGTAGAAGATGAGCACGACATGGCATCGTAACGCAGCGAGCGGCTTTGGGATTGTTAGCAAGCCAATTATTTCCCCTTCGTTTCCGCGCAGCATTTAATCAGGCAACACTCTGGGCTGGGCTAAATTAAGTCCCAATGTGTTGTTTTTGGTTTCCCATAATATCGGTCTAATCGGAGAAGAATCACGTTTGATGTTGTTATTCAGGCTCGACTCAGCCCACACGCGCACTTTATTCCTCTTGGTATTGTTCATAAATGTGTTTTTTTCCCCCGCCAGATTCACAGTTCTGATCAGCATTTTAAAGTGCAATCAAAGGCTGGTGTTTAATATTCATCTTTTTGGATTTAATCGCTTAAAGCCTTAACCCTCTAAGACCCACATTAATTTCTACTTGCAAAAAATTGATTTCAACCTTACTACTACTTTGTACTACTAGGACTAAGACTAAAAAAATGTTAAAATCCAGGACACTTCTAAATTGATAGAACTGTATTTCTTTTATAGATAGAAAGTTTTAACATACGTCACAATACTACTTTTTTACCTCCAAAAACTAGGTACGTAGCAAATAGCTAAACCTAATAATTCAATATTTCAGTCGTTCTTTCACAGAGAAGCTGAGATTTGACAGTTTGTAGCGGTCGACAGTACTTGCACACCAATAGGCCATTTATGGCCTACTAGTGTGCAACAAGTAAGTAGGCACTCGACAGAGTGCAGTTCTAGTTTATTCTGCATTTGAGCCACGGACTACCATTTGTTGACATTTTGCCTCTCAGGCCCAAAACTAAAGAATATTTTGTTGTCGTTGAATAAGATTTTGTCCACAATTCCATGCTGTATTGATGTTGTGAGATAACAGGCAAACGTTGATCAAAATAACAATTCTTAGTAATACAGTAATACAGACAATAATTTGACTCTTGAGAGCGTGAAATGAAACCAAATGAACCCGTTACACTCTCTCCGCTATGCAGCGGTTCACGGGGGGTTAAGTGGTACATTGAACAAGCACTGTAGTGATGTTGACATTTCGGGGAAATGCCAACATCAGCCAGTCATATCGATACACCATTATGCTGATCACACTTACAATGTGTACTGTGTGTGCGTGTGTGTGTGTGCGCATGTGTGTTCTTGCGTGCGCGTTTGTGTGTGTGTGTGTGTGTGTGTGTGCGTGTGCGTGCAGACATTGAGCTCCTAGCGGCATGCAGAGAGGAGTTTCACCGCCGTCTCAAGGTCTACCACGCCTGGAAGTCAAAGAACAAGAAACGTGGAAGCGCCGAGACAGAGCTGCAGCGCGCGCCAAAGTCTGTCACCGATTATGGTAAGTAAGGGAATGTACAGTATGATCTACTGCAGGGTTGAGTAAGGGCATGTACAGTATGATGGTGGGCAACCTGTACGATGTAGAGGGCCACTATAGGTCCAAACTCACTCACGAGGGCCATATTGCATATTTCTGTCGTATCAAAAATAGCAGATCTACAAGCTCAAAAATCTACAGCGCTGCGACGCTACAATGGGATTTAAATCCTGAAAAATGCCTTTAGTTATAGCTGTTATGTTAACTTTCTGAACTTTAAATGCAAATACACATAAAAACATTAAATAAAAAGACAATATAATTCTAATACTATAGTCATTCAGCTAACTAATATAGACTGAAGTAATTAAAGTTTGGAATTGTAACGGGTGAAACAAATAATATATCAATATCTGGATATTAACCTGCGGGCCGCATTAACCCATTCTGAACGGGAACCCATTTTGGTGTCAGCATCATGTTATGCTTTAGCTATTGAAAAATAGCAGATCTACAAGCTCATAGCGCGCCACCGAGTGGCGCGCTACGAGCTTGTAGGTCTGCTATTTTTGAAAAATCGAAGAACGACTGACATTTTTAGAATCTGATCTCAGGTCAGAATGGGTTCATCAGACCAGTGTGTGTCCAGTGGAAACCTCGTATGAATCTGATCTCAGGTCAGAATGGGTTAAATGAAGGTGTGGGCTGCATGTGGCCCCCACCTAGTGGCATATGTGGCACATAATTTGTGTTAACACTAATTATGCTAGATGTGTATACACGTCTTTATGTCCTTTTTTGAGTGCTGCAACGGAGTTACGTGTGTGGGTGGGTGGCTGGCTGGGTATGAGAACGAAAACAGCATGCTTGTTTTTCACCACCTGTGCGCAACCTAACACACACACACACACACACACCCACACACACATATTAACTGTATATATGATGATTTCGGGTGTGCCAGTAGAGTACAGTACAGTACAGTAGAGGGTACAGTAGAGGGGCCGGCACATGGTAACTCTGTCATTTCTCAACCGTTTGGGACGCGGGGCACGGACGCGGCCCGGCCCCCTGGGTGCGTTCCTGTTGGTCCCCCCGGGAACCCCCACACGGAGTTGCCCCCCTGGGTGCGTTCCTGTTGGTCCCCCCGGGAACCCCCACACGGCCCGGCCCCCTGGGTGCGTTCCTGTTGGTCCCCCCGGGAACCCCCACACGGAGTTGCACCACTCACTTCACACGGGTGTGATTTTATTGATGTAAAAAAAAATCATTTCTGACTTCAGCACGCACCTCGCTTGGAATATCAATGCTTGTAGACTGTAGAGAGTCATAAAACGAGGTAGCTTGTGGTACTAAGGGAAAATTATGCCTTCCGGTTTTGGGGGGTAATGGAAGTAAAAATACTGGAAATTGGAAATATTCAAGTAAAGTAAAAATGTTATAAAAAAAAAACCCTCAAAATTGCAGGAAACAATAGCAGATCTACAAGCTCATAGCACGGCACTGAGTGCGTGAAAATGTGGCGCAAATCTTTGAATATATATTCTTTCAGAACGTTTTTAACTCACATCTTTACTTCTAGGGGGTCCCTGGAACAACATATTTTCAGATCGGTGTCGGTGGCCATGAAATAGTTTGAAAACCATAGACATAGAAACAGGTTTTTCAGAAAACTGAGTTACTTTCCACCACTGGGAACCGCCGGACACTACAGTTCCACTACACTGCGTGTGTACCAACATGTTAAATTCTTGTTTATTTCTTTTCAATTACTACTTCAGTTCATATAGGTCAGTTCTTCTTGCTCCCTGAGGTTTCTCCAAGCATCTTCCCAGTGGCGTTGGGCATCGCGGTAGCCTCCGGCGATAATTAACCCATTCTGAACGGGAACCCATTTTGGTGTTAGCATCATGTTATGCTTTAGCTATTGAAAAAATAGCAGATCTACAAGCTCGTAGCGCGCCACCGAGTGGCGCGCTACGAGCTTGTAGATCTGCTATTTTTGAAAAAAATCGAAGAACGACTGACGTTTTTAGAATCTGATCTCAGGTCAGAATGGGTTAATCAGACCAGTGTGTGTCCAGTGGAAACCTCGTATGAATCTGATCTCGGGTCAGAATGGGTTAACATTCTCGGCGAGAGTCTTGACAGCGTAGCGCGTAGACCGCTGGTGCTGTGGGGCGCTGCATGCGCACAGCCAGACGAAGGACAAGACACAGCACGTGGTCCATGCTTTAACCCATTCTGACCTGAGATCAGATTCATACGAGGTTTCCACTGGACACACACTGGTCTGATCAACCCATTCTGACCTGAGATCAGATTATGAAAATGTCAGTCGTTCTTCGATTTTTCAAAAATAGCAGACCTACAAGCTCGTAGCGCGCCACTCGGTGGCGCGCTATGAGCTTGTAGATCTGCTATTTTTCAATAGCTAAAGCATAACATGATGCTAACACCAAAATGGGTTCCCGTTCAGAATGGGATAACATATCTGGATATTTTTTATTTCTTATTGGTTAAAAAAAAATATATATCATACTATAATTAACCGAATGTCTGAGTGTGTGTCTGTGTGTGTGTCCGTGTGTCTGTCAGAAACAGTGCCGTAACTCCTTACTGCCTGCACCAATCACTCCCACTTTTCACACAGGCATTGACCATATGCATATGGAGGGCGTAACGAAGCCCTTTTTTCGATTTGACACATTAATGATTATTAATTCATTTATTAGTAAATTACAAACGCACCCGGGCGCAGTACCCTTCACGGCAAATATCTCACAACGGGTAAGGACTAGTATATATAAAACACAGACAGAATGAACCGCTTTAAACCTGGTCCATCTTCGGGACGAAACGATACAATTTGCGGGATTAAATGGGACTTTTTGTTTTGTTTTGCGGGCGGGAGCGGCGGACTAGGCAGTCACCGCGGGTGGTCAAAAATAAAAATCATTGCGGGCGTGGGCGGGATTGGTCTGAAATTCAACGGGAGCGGGCGGGAACGGGACCAATAAATCACGCAGGGCTCTAGTTCCAAGGCCAGTGAGTCAATGTGATCCCTCCATCTGCGCCTTGGTCTGCCCCGGGGTCTCACCCCAGCGAGATGCTCGAGGGGCATCCTAAAACAGATTCCCGAAAACCACCTAAGCTGGCTCCTTTCCAGGCGAAGAAGACTCTACTCCGAGTCTTTCTCGCGTGACTGTTGTTGCGGCAACATGTCATAAAATGAATAAATAAAAACGGCCGATCCACAAGCGACCAGCCGCTTTTCTTTTTTTTTGGCGATGAATTGGAAATCCGGGGGTTATTAAAACGCAAGCCGCTTCATGGCCTCACTCCCAGGCCTTTATTGACGACCACGTCGAAGCACTGTTGACTTCGTCGGCTATGACAAAAAATGTATGTTACCTATCAGGATGTATTAGGATGTTGATATTCATTCATCAGCCAACACTCCCCACTCACAGGTAGTACCCCCCCCCCCCCCCCCCCCCAGAGAGGACGTATATGGCCTTAGTCCTACTCCTCCTCCCAGCCCAAATCACACCTTGTCTATTTCAAACATGACTGGGGGGTCATATTTTGACAGCAGGAATTGCCTGTCATAATTTGACCCCCCAGTATCAGGATGTATTAGGATGATGATACTCATTCATCAGCCAACACTCCCCACCCACAGGTAGTACTATACCTTTTTTTCACAGACGAATTAAAAAGTGAAAATTTAATACGACTAAAACTATACTAAGACTAAATATATTATTGACAGTTTTGTCAACAAATAAAAGCTATATAAAATTGTTGAGGGACTAGCGGAGACACGTTGTGAGCGGCTCTTTTCAGCATGCAACCATGTGTAATCAGCCATTACGACACCATCAAAAAAAATCACACCCCTGTGAAGTGAGTGTTGCAACTCTGTGTGGGGGTCCCAGAGGGGTCCCCGGAAGTTCCAGACTCACAGGAACATGCCCAGGGTGCCGGCCCGGTTCCGGTGTGCCGCCCTGCGTCCGAAACGGTAGAGAAATGAGAGAGTTACCATGTGGTGTCCCCGGAAGTTCCGGACCCACGTCCGAAATAGTTGAGAAATGGCCGCCACACGTCCGATACGGTTGAGAAATGACTGAGTTACCATGTGGGGGTCCCCAGAGGTCACTGTACTGTACTGTACTGTACTGTACTGTACTGTACTGTACTGTACTGTACTGTACTGTACTGTACTGTACTGTACTGTACTGTACTGTACTGTACTGTACTGTCACACCCAAAATGATCATACAGTTGTGTGTTAGTGTGTGTGTGTTAGGCTGCGCAACAGTGACACTTGGTTGTGTAAACCAACCAAACGGACTGACACCCGATGTTCGTGCTCGGACAGACCCAGGGACAGACCCAGCCAGGGACAGACCCAGGGACAGACCCAGGGACAGACCCAGGGACAGACCCAGGGACAGACCCAGGGACAGACAGACCCAGGGACAGACAGACCCAGGGACAGACCCAGGGACAGACCCAGGGACAGACCCAGGGACAGACAGACCCAGGGACAGACAGACCCAGGGACAGACAGACCCAGGGACAGACAGACCCAGGGACAGACCCAGACAGGGACAGACCCAGACAGGGACAGACCCACCCAGGGACAGACCCAGACAGGGACAGACAGACCCAGGGACAGACCCAGGGACAGACCCAGACAGACACACATGGCTCCTTTAAAGGTCGAATGTCACGCCCCTCGGGAGATAAGAACGGCTATCTTTCAATGCTATCATGATGATGACGTCAGAGTGGCGATGAGCTTTCCCCATTGTCTTCTATGCGGGCTTGGTGGCAGTAGTAGCATAGCAACTTATGCTACTATACTATTTTGGTTTCACATTTTGCTTCATACTGGGTGAAAGTCTCATTCAAAGAAATATTTTTTCGCTCGAAAATCTTAGTTACAAGGACATTGAGTTGGCGTGTTTTTTGTTTTAGGGTAACTGTTGCATAATCGCAATTTCGCACTCGAGTCCCATGCCCCGGCCATCTATCTCTCTCTGTCGCCCGCTGACATGCCCTCAACCACGGCTAAGTTCAGCCTGCTCACAGGTTGAGTAGCAGCAGCACTTAAAAAATGCTAAAATGCATATCCGTCTTCAAATATCTTATGTACCACAACATTGTTCAAGTGAACTGTGTGTCTGTGTGTTTATGCTTATTCATTGTAATGATCATTATCGCTATGATGATTTATCGCCGCGCCGCACCGCTCCGCATGACAGCATGTAGTCTACAGTAGCCCGTCTCAGATGCCCCCTCTCACCGCCGACTTTTTGTGCAATCCTGATAATTCTGTACTGCTCTTCTATGAATTGTATCATGAATATATCAAATAAATCAAATCAAAGAGAGAGGCATTCGAAAAGGCGTAAGCCGCAAAAAAATATCTTAAAAATAAAAAAAAAGAAAAAAAGAAAAGAGAGGCATTCTGAGGCCGCGGACAACCGGGGCGGTGTGTGTGTGTGTGTGTGTACTCAACTTGTCAACTTTTAGCCGTGGCTAGTGCATGTCAGTGGGGGACAGAGAGCTAGATGCCCGAGGCAGATTCCGTGCCATTGCATGTGTGTGTGTGTGTGTGTGTGTGTGTGTACACACACACAGGCTCATTATCTCGGCCGCAAGACTATGCCTCAACTCGGCTCGGATAACCAGGCCGATAATTCATCGTAGCGATATTGATTATTACAATGAATACAAACATAAACACACTATAGTTCACTTGAACAATGTTGTGGCAACTGACTACGGTATTACAGAGGGGTGTGCATGTCAGCCTGCGGCTGAGAGGGGAAGAAAGAAAGGGAAGAGAACAGTAGTCTGCTGCGGCGCTGAGGGCTCTCAGAGCGGGGAACGTGGGACTCGAGTTCCGAAATTTGCGCTTGTGCTGCAGTTCCCCTAAAAAAACCCACGCCAACCTCAATTGCATTCTAACTAAGAGTTTCGGGCGAAAAAATATTTTTTTTCAATTACATTTATAGCCAATATGACGCTAAATGTACCGTCAAAAACGCTAGCCTGACCTAGTAGCCACTTATTGCTAGCGCCGTAGCCCGTCGCGAGCGCTCTCAAACTGCATTTTTGTTGACAAAATCAACTGTAGATTTTTGTAGACTAAAATCATGTTATTTAGTCGACTGAAACTAGACTAACATAAAACTGAAACATTTCAGAGGACTAAACCGTGACTGAAACTAAGTGGAATTTTATTGAAAAGCCCCAATTTCATGGGACCGCGCCCACGTAAATATGCTTCCGTTGTTTGCCCCTCAACTTCTCTGTGCGTACAGAAAATAACGCAGGTCTCATTGAAAATGAATTACTAGGCAGGGTTGAGTAAGGGGATGTACAGTATTACCATTTGAAAGGAACTTTACTCGTTTCTCAAACGTACAATGTAACATTGTGTGAAGTAGAAAACAACAAGAGCTTAATCGAATTGATGATATTCGTACTGTATAAGAAAAACACGAACTAAATTGAAAAGGTAATAGAAAAATCATCAATAGCTGCAGCGATAACTTCAGTAGCAGTGTGCCACAGTTGGATGCCTGCGTCAGATCCTCTCTCTCTCTCTCTCTCTCTCTCTCTCTCTCTCCCCATTGTTCTGTGTTCAGAGCCATCAAAGCATCTCTGTTCACCAATAGCATCACCACATCCTCTTATGCCATTGAGATCTGAGAACTGATTTTACGAAATGTCTTCTAAATCAGTTTTCTGAAAAACCTGTGTTGCTGTGTCAGTGGTTCTCAAGGACCCCAAAAATTATATGTAATTGGCCGCCGACACCTATCTGATGTTGTTCCGGAGAACCCCCCAGAAGCAAAGATTTGAGTTAAAAACGTTTGGGGCACGGTGGCACAGTTGGTAGTGCTGTCGCCTCACAGCTAGAAGGTCCTGGGTTCGATTCCCGCTCGGGGCGCTGTGGGTGCTGGCGGCGTGTTTCCTCCTCCGCGTCATCAGTGCCCATACCCGAAGGCGGGGTTGGTGATAGGGCCTTTCTGTGTGGAGTTTGCATGTTCTCCCCGTGTCCCCTAGGGTAGGTACCCTCACAAAAACATGCAGTAATCCTGGTCTCTATACTGCCTCCCCCTGGCCAGCCGGGGCGCCTGATGGAGGGGAAAAGGAACTGGTTGGAATAACGTGTTCCTTCCACGCGCTACGTCCAACCAGGGAAACTCCCCCCTGTCAGGTGTAAAGGAGCAACTTAGACACTCAAGCATGAAGGAAGCATGAGTTAAGTCCGTTGCTCTCCCCAGGTTGGCTGAGGGTGTGTATAGCCCAGGATCACATTAGATGATTGACACAGGGGTGAAAAATGGGTTACAAAATCGTGGGATAAAAATAAAATAAAATAAAATAAAAAGTTTGCTGTGAAAGAATATATATTCAACGATTTGCACACATTTTCTACAAGCTCAGCACCAAGTGCCACACTATGAGCTTGTAGATCTGCTATTTTTCAATAACTAAAGCATAAAATAATGTTTATAGTTGTTAAACGCTAAGGTGACACAGAATGGATGTGTTCCATGGTCTTAATGGGTTAAGCCAAACGCATGACGTTGTCATGACTACAAAGAGCCCTTATTCCCCGAGACCGTATGCACGCACGCTTTTATTTTGACGCAAGCTAGAGCCAAATGATTGGAAATTGATCCCACTCGCACCACTCCTTCCCATCTGTGTCTCCCTCCTTCACTTTATATTTAGTTATTTTTATTTTTGTTTCATGCACACAAAGTGCCTAACCCAGAGCCGTAAAAACAATACGTGATAATAGCAGATCTACAAACTCACAACGTGTTGATATGTGACACGTTGTGAGCTTGTAGTCTTGTAGCTTGTAAGTCTTCAACAAAATATTCTGTCTTCTCTCTCAAGCCTGCCAACAAAAAAAGGTTCCCTTCCTAAAGCATAACTCAAGTTTTTTTATTCAGCCAAAATAAATCAGCATAAATGGATTGTTTGCAACAACTACAACAACGAAAGAAAAACCAGAAGGGAACAATACAACTAAAGATGAAACTCAATTTCAATGCATGCTGTGCTGTTATTTTGAGGGCGCACTCTTTTAATTATTTTGTTTTCATGTTGCCAGACAACAAAACAACAACATAAAAGCAATTTCACCTTCTGTCGCTCACACAATAGACTCAGTCTGTCTGTGGCTGTGGAGTGGCATTGTACTGTGTGGTCTCTGTGTCCAAGGATCCTGGATGGATGTACTGTGTGGTCTCTCTGTGTCCAAGGATCCTGAATGTTACTGAAGTATATTTTCTAGCAACTTAACCCATTCTGACCTGAGATCAGATTCTAAAAATGTCAGTCGCTCTTTGATTTTTCAAAAATAGCAGACCTACAAGCTATGAGCTTGTAGATCTGCTATTTTTCAATAGCTAAAGCATAACATGACGCTGACACCAAAATGGGTGCCTGCCCGGAATGGGTTAAGAGAGAAGAGAACGGAAATATACTTCATTACCATACACACACTGGCATCTTTTTGTCTTTCATTTAAATGATACTTCACAATAAGCAAAGCTTCTACACTGCAGCTTCTTTTTATGAGTCAACAATACGTTTGTAATATTCTCTCCTTTTCCTTTCGGCTTGTCCCTTCAAGGGGTCGCCACAGTGAATCATCTGCCTCCATGTCACCCTGTCCTCTGCCTCTTCTTCTCTCACACCAACTAACTTCTTTCACTACATCCATACATCTTCTCTTTGGTCTTCCGCTAGTCTAGACTCTAAGCCTCCTGCCTGGCAGTTCCAACCTCAACATCCTTCTACCGACATACTCTACTATCCACAAGATTCCACATGTCCAAGCCATCTCAGTCTGCTCTCTCTGGCTTTAGCTCCAAAACATCCGACATGCACTGTCCCTCTGATGTACTCGTTCCTGATCCTATCCATGCTTCTTACTCCCAGAGAGAACCTCAACATTTTAGTCTCATTTTATGGCAATACGTTTGTAATGTTTGTTTAATATAAGCACAGACTGTCGTTCTCTGTAAATGAGAAACATTTTGCTCCTCCTGCTCCTGAGCAGCATAAAGTAACCTGCTAGGGGAAATGAATGACAAATCATTAGAATCTGATCTCAGGTCAGAATGGGTTAAATAAATACTATGTTTACTTCCAGGTCGTGCGCCGCCTGTGAGCAAAGCATGTAAGTTTGGTACTGCACCATGTTTGATGCTACTAACAGCACCACAGCACTGAAAACCCTTCATTAACCCACAGATAATGGGAAAGGCTGGCTGGCTGGCTGGCTGCTTGGATGAGTGGGTTCTGCTGTGTGTGTGTGTGGGGCAGGAAGCTAACTTTTTTTTTTGTTCATGTCCATCAGCCATAGTGGTGGGTGGCTCAACCCAAATCACACCAGCTGTTAAGGCTGCGTTGTGAGCCAAGCTCATTCTTCCATCAAAGAAGGACTTGCAAATGATGCCTGCCGAGACAATTAAAGCTCTGTTATACTTTGCTGGCGAAGACAGCCGATCCGCAAGCTCATATTATCGTCGTGATGTGTTGTGACTTGTGAGCTTGCAGATCGGCTATTTCCAGCGTGCGACGCTGTGGTAAATTGTAGGCATGCGCCTGTCAATTTAGATCAATTCTGATAAGCTGACACGGTCGTAAGAACAAAATTGACCAGTGTGCATGTGACATGAATCCGATAATTTAGTGTGCACACTTATTTTGTGCGCAAATATGGATAATTGGATTTCGATACGCATCAGTTTATATGAGGCCCAGTGTGTAATTGCAAGTTGTTGAGGACGGTGAAGTAACCTTTTTGCTCACTGGCCACAGAGCTCGGTTCATCTTAAAATTCACCATTGATTTGCCATTCACTTTATGCATGCGCATACCCTCTAAAGAGCAGAACCTACCTAATGTCTTGTCTCCCGCCAAAATGGCACCCCCAAAACATAATTTCAGAAGAGAACCTGCCCTTCATTATGATAGTTGGTTTCCTGCAAAAAAAAATGTCCCGGGTGAGAAATGTTCTTGGGGAGTGGCTGGTCGATTTCGTCCATTGCTTAGCAGAATTTGGCCTATTGCATTTGGTGGCCACTTCTTACACTGGGAATATAGTAGGATTCTGGGAACATAGTTTTTTCGTTCTTCTTCCTGGTTTCTCGGTTGAGGTGACGGGGGAAGGATTTGTGTGGAATCGTGGCTTTTCCGTCAAAATCCACAAATCCGTTGCGCTCTGAAGCTGCTCAGCTCAGAGCGTGATGGCAGCTGGTGCAGGCGCCACGGGGCAGGTATCTGTAGGATCCTGGAAGAGCCATGTGCAGTATACTGTATGCCTGGCAAGCAGCCTGAACTTCCATGAGCACTGCAAAACAACAGCTACTGGCCTGCAGGGTTCAAAACCTGTTTCCTCTCTTCCACCTACTGTACCTCTTAGTATTCAAAACAAATGTCTCTGTGTGAAACACACACCAAACAGAGGGCTTTCCAGTGGTAATCACGTTTCTTACTTCAGTAAAAGCATCAATACTGCAATGTAGAATTTAGAAATACTTAAGTCAAGTGCAAATACCTCAACCAAATTAATTAAGTTACTTTACACCACTGGGACTTTCTACCTTCAAGCATAGTGTTGGAATGAGAAGAGACAATGGGCTCATTGTTCCATTCTACCCGGACTCACCCAAACGCACAGAATTGCAATTCTGTACATTCTGTACATACACGCCTAGACATCAATTCTGTACATACACACCTAGAAATCAATTCTGTACATACACGCCTAGAAATCAATTCTGTACATACACGCCTAGACATCAATTCTGTACATACACGCCTAGAAATCAATTCTGTACATACACACCTAGAAATCAATTCTGTACATACACGCCTAGAAATCAATTCTGTACATACACGCCTAGAAATCAATTCTGTACATACACGCCTAGAAATCAATTCTGTACATACACACCTAGACATCAATTCTGTACATACACGCCTAGAAATCAATTCTGTACATACACACCTAGACATCAATTCTGTACATACACGCCTAGAAATCAATTCTGTACATACACGCCTAGAAATCAATTCTGTACATACACGCCTAGACATCAATTCTGTACATACACGCCTAGACATCAATTCTGTACATACACGCCTAGAAATCAATTCTGTACATACACGCCTAGAAATCAATTCTGTACATACACGCCTAGAAATCAATTCTGTACATACACGCCTAGAAATCAATTCTGTACATACACGCCTAGACATCAATTCTGTACATACACGCCTAGACATCAATTCTGTACATACACGCCTAGAAATCAATTCTGTACATACACGCCTAGACATCAATTCTGTACATACACGCCTAGAAATCAATTCTGTACATACACGCCTAGAAATCAATTCTGTACATACACGCCTAGAAATCAATTCTGTACATACACGCCTAGACATCAATTCTGTACATACACGCCTATAAATCAATTCTGTACATACACGCCTAGACATCAATTCTGTACATACACGCCTAGACATCAATTCTGTACATACACGCCTAGACATCAATTCTGTACATACACGCCTAGACATCAATTCTGTACATACACGCCTATAAATCAATTCTGTGCATACACACCTAGAAATCAATTCTGTACATACACGCCTAGAAATCAATTCTGTACATACACGCCTAGACATCAATTCTGTACATACACGCCTATAAATCAATTCTGTACATACACGCCTAGACATCAATTCTGTACATACACGCCTAGACATCAATTCTGTACATACACGCCTAGACATCAATTCTGTACATACACGCCTAGACATCAATTCTGTACATACACGCCTAGACATCCGAAGTTTGGTAGAGCCGACTCAACCCTGTCCGAGTTGTAACCCGATAAGGACAGAGTAAATTATGTCAAATTCCAACTCACCCAGCCAGACCCAGCCACGGAGAAATAGCATTTACCTGTACGCACTAGTGAAAGCCACACCTCTGTCACGTTCAAAACAGTAGTCGTGTAATGTGTGCAGATTTGGGGGTCTTCTAGGCGTGTATGTACAGAATTGCAATTCCGCGCTATTTCGGCGTATTCCTGTGACATGGGGTTGTTGCATGTCTTTGCTTTCGCATACCTTTTGGTGAGTGGCGTGAAGGAGGCTTGATGGTGGAAGAGTGTCTTGCCCTGTACTGTTGGTTTATATATTGTTTAAAAAAATACAATTATTGAAGAGATTTCATGTTGTACTCATTTGTGTCGTTTTATTGAAGGAAATAATAATAATTAATAATAATCTACCATGGGCATGAGCTATGTTTTACTTGTGTCTTTGTCTGTATGTGTGTCGCAACTTCTCGAACACATAATCTTATGGAAATAATATGAAATTATTGCAAACCAAATTGTTTTAGGATAACTGTCACTACGTTAGGGCACATCCCCAAAACAAGTTTAGCTGCAGTGGAAATCACACCCGGTTGTTGTTATTATTTTTCTTTCATTTGAAAAGAAAAGTAATGTCGAGGTTTAAATCATCAGTAAGATGAGGATGGTTATTTTGTAAGCTTATTACTTCCAACACTCGCAGATGAAATGATCCAACAAGCCAACAAACCTCAGCCTCCTCCTGCTCTCTCCTCTCTGGTCCCTGATCTTGTCGAGAACCCCGCATCAATCTCATGTTTTGCACGGATACGGTTTACTTTTTTTTTTACACAACCTTCTCAAGCCAAGTAATAATAATAAAAAAATATATGTTGCTTGTTGCCCTGATTGGTGCTGCTACTACTACTGACTAGAATTTAGAACTCCAATCTCTACTCACACCACTCTACTCACACAAAGATATCCCATTGAACAACCCTAGTCTAGAGCTTTGAACTTGAAATGATCACCAGCTCTGATTAAAGTCCGTTTAGCTCTCTGTGTAATTATCTCACTGAGGAAGGCTCCGCTCCCAAATGTATGTTGCTGTTGCTGCTGCTGCTTGCTCATTAAATAAATGCAGCCTAAAAGGAGTAAGGACTTATCTCCTCTTTAAATGAACCACACAAACCCCAGCATCTCTATTGTGGGGCGTAAACGTTAAATAAAAATCTACAAGCTCACAACGCATCACTTTGTGAACTAAAGTTTGAAATATATTATGGTTAAAGTGGTTTAAAGCGGAGCTAAGAGCGAGTGAGGTTCCAAACAGAGCTAGTACAGCACTTGGTTAAATGTACTTTGTTACTCTCCACCGCTGCTAAGTGCTTGTTAGCGTAACGTTTGTGTTAACGGCGCTATGTCTCGTCGTATCAACGCAGCCCAACAGAACCCCGTCATGGCTGCTCCGCCCATCCCGGCCCGGCAGCACGAGGTGGCCATGAACCGGCAGCAGCGCTACTTCCGCATCCCGTTCATCCGCCCGGGGGACCAGTACAAGGACCCCGGCGGCAAGAAGAAGGGCTGGTGGTACGCGCACTTCGACGGGCCCTGGATCGCCCGGCAGATGGAGCTCCATCCCGACAAGCACCCCATCATACTGGTGGCAGGTGTGTGTGTGTGTGTGTGTGTGTGTGTGTGTGTGTGTGTGTGTGTGTGTGTGTGTGTGTGTGTGTGTGTGTGTGTGTGTGTGTGTGTGTGTAAAATGTCTTCTGAACCCCAACAGTTAGAAACAGGTTTTCATGTCAGTGGTTCTCAAACTAAAGACCGCCAAAATAATATGTATTTGGCCACTGACCTCCATCCCCCCCCCCAGAAGCAAATATTAGAGTTAAAACGTTTGCTGTGAAAGAATATATATTCTTGGCTAAAAGCTATGGCGACACAGATCCCTGGTTAACTTATGATTCCTAGGACGTCCACACACGTCCTATGAAAAGAAACCACGGGGTGCCTGGCATGTGTGGGGACATCTTATTTTCTTTTTTATCGATATTTTTTGACAGCGGCCGTTGCTAGGCAACACCTTGCTCAGCCCCTCCGGGATCTGCTTTGCTGCACGCGCAGCCATTCACTTCCTGGTTCACGGCCCCGACAAGCTCCGCGCAGATTGATTAATTTATAATGCCCATGTTCTGTCCTAATTTCTGACTTCATGATGTATCTCGGTTAGAATATTAACGCTTCTAAAGAGAGATCTCTTTACACTGGCGATGTTGTAATGGAAGATTTCCCCTCTCGCTTTTGGGGGGAAATGGAAGGTTCTCATCTGCTTGACACTCTAGACTGATCGATCTATCAAGCTATTTTTCTGACTCCTTATCTTCCGTTCCAGGGAAAGACGACATGGAGATGTGTGAGCTGAGCCTGGAGGAGACGGGCCTGACGCGGAAGCGTGGGGCGGAGATCCTGCCCCGCCAGTTCGAGGAGATCTGGGAGCGCTGCGGCGGCATGCAGTACCTCCGCCTGGCCATCGAGAGCCGCCAAGCACGGCCCACCTACGCAACGGCCATGCTGCAGAGCATGCTCAAGTGAGAACGCGGAGAAAAGAGAAATTAATAAAAAATAAAAACCCATGAGGAGACCGGCCGCCCGCGACCAGGGCTTCTCTCGCTACAAGCAACTTAAGGGACGGAGCCGCCCACCACCCCCAGATACCTAATAGCACAGTGGTTCTCAAACACCACCCCCCAAATGAGTTAATGTCCATTTTTTTGGGCCGCGGACCACCATCTAAAAATATTCTGTGCCAGGAGCCCCCCCCCCACCCCCTCCCTATACAAGATTTGCTGGTAAGATGTTAAAAAAATGCTCCAAATTTTAACATTTATTTTCAAGATTATTTTATTTTAATAGCCAATGTACACAGGCTCAGAATAATTTGGACAGAACATAGCCGAACGATAAGCTCACAACGCATATGTTTATTTTTATTTTTTTTATTTTCATGAAGGCTTTCCCCACGATACTGATGCTGGGGTTCAAGTTGTTAAAATAATTTCCCAGGGGATCCCCGCGGAACCCATTTTGAGAACCACTGCTGCCGAGTGACATGCACCCCCCCCCCCCCCCCCCCCACCCACAAGGTGACCACGACGGGCCTCTCTCGCCGCGGACAACTTAAAGGGACGAAAGCACCACCCCACCTAGCTACCTGTAAAGCAACCCAGACCGCCATTCTGACAAAACCTACCACACCACTGGGCTTTGAGGCTCTGACTCGAGGCACGACGTTTTCCCTCATTGTCCCTTAGTCCTTTAGTCACTAAAGGACTAAGGCCTATGAGGATATATACACACACAAAAGTGTAGTGTGTGTATATATCCTCATAGGAGGGGGAGGGGGGGGGGGGGTCATTGAACCCTATGGAGGAGAATCACACGTTGATTTTGTTCAACCCTCAAGAATTATGCTTATTTTCCGTAAGATTTCTGCAGTCTGACTATGAGGCCTTAAACACTTAGTTAACACAGTTTGATTGCTTACAAACTAGGACTTTTGTTTTTCTTTTTTCGAAGCTGCTTCCCCAAAAGAAATTACAATGATTTAATTGTATTATTAATTGATTAGTGTTCATAATTATGCATTCCAGACGACTCCAGAGGTCCCATGCACCGATCCGTTTAATTGTATTAATTCATGTACATGCATTCCTGATTACCACAGTGGTCCCACTGGTCTGATTAGTTTTTTTTTGTTTCTGTCTTTACTTTTCAGCAGGGCTAGGCGATGACACTTCAAATCGTCATTGCGATTATTTCCAACTTTTGCCTCGATTTACAATTAACGCATGATTATAGTTTTGTTTAAATAGTGAAAGTAGCAGATCTACAAGCGCACAGCACGTCACTCACATCGTTGGAGTCGATTATAAGACACTCGTTTGAATCCTTCCATGTTGATGGAAATGTAAGAGAATATATAAAATGAACCCTGCTTCTCTGATATTCGATTTACCTAGACATGATGTGCACGATTAAGTCTGTAATGGGTTACAAATGTGCGTTTTGATAACTGTCCGTTATTTGCCCAGCCCTGCTATGCAGTCAGTGATTCCTCTCCAACCTGCTGTTTACATTGTCGTCTTGTAGTTCAGGGCAAATACTTGCACACAAAGTTTGCGCGTCTTGCGTTTTGTTTGCGAGACAGACAGTGCTGCATGAGCCATGTCACTCCAAGATCATTCCTTCACAACTGCACTCGTAATTATAAGACAAATATTTGTGTTAACTTTATTTTGTTTTTCTTTCTATTTTACCTTTGGGTCTTTTCTCAAACAGAATGTAATTTTGAGTTATCGTTGATCCATAGAAAAAGAAAATCCTGTTTGGTTGTTCTCTTATAGTCATTCATGTATGTGATTTATATAATAATATAATAATATGCTAATAAGAAAGGTGAATAATTGCCTTTCTTTTGACTTCAGGCATTACTCTTTTGAAACAGTCATCTCATCTCATGTTGTTTTAAGTTTTAAATGATCCTCATCCCTATTATTAGTAGACATTAGTCATCAGAGACAAAACAAGGATGGACTCTACCAGCTGTTAAACCATACATTTCCCCAGATATACAGCTCCACACTCATTGGAGTTTTCATACTGTTGGACAAATGTGTGTTTGAGAGCGCAGCTGTGAAAGTGATTGTGCTCCATAAAGGAAATCATTGGAATAAGCTGCTTTACCTTGCATCCAGTTTCAGATCATATTTTCTTATAACGAGCAGAAATCTTCCATGAGGGTGAGTCGCAATTAAACGTAAACATTAATTTTACTTTCTAAAGTTCCCCTCTGTTTCTTTGTACCGTGAACACCTCCTGGAGGCATTACTTTGGACAACTCATTTTTTTTAAGGACCCAGAGTTTGACAGCCGTTGGGCCACGGACCCCCATTTGATATACAGTATTCTATTTTTTCTCTGTGACCCCAATCCACACTGTCAGAGTTGACCCGTGAGTGTCCATTTTTACTGCATAACTATCAATCGTTTAGCTGGTGACCCCCCCTAGCTAGGGGTCCATGAACCTAGCTGGGGACCCCCCCCCCCCCCCCAAGTACCCCTAGGGGTCCATGAACCCCACATTGAGAACCGGTGACTTTTACTATACACACCGTTTCCACTGGGAGCTTCTCTCTGCGTGTGTGTGTGTGATGTCACAGATGCCAAAAAACCATTATTGTCCACTATGCAAATTAGCCACTTGGTGTAAAAGTGAGACAAAGCTTGCTTTGAGCAGCGGTGATTGGCGAGGCACAATGCATGTGCTATTTGCATATTTGAACATTCATATATCCAGAATTTCTCGTTGAAGAATAATAAGAGTAGATGTGCTTCCAGACCCTTTTCAGATTTTCTTTTTCTAACATTTATGTGAAAAAAACTAAACAATTACGGTAGTCCTAGCAGCGTATGTATACATTTACATACTTTAAAACTTGTCCGGAGGGGGACTTTAAATGGATTTATTGAAATACTGGCAGTTTCATTTTTGCTTGACGACAAAGAAATACGATTTTAAGATAAAAAACAAGAATATATTGCGTGTTGAGATGAATTAGTTGTCTTGTGTGAGTGCTTCTCAGCTGCAATCTAAATGTTGCACTGACAATTATGTGAGTGCTCCTCAAACCTTTTAATGTCGAGGCCCGCCGTAACTCTGAGAGTATACAAACGGAACCGTAAGGGTCTGTTTGGTTCCATTTGTATACTCTCTGAATTTCAGACCTGTAACTGTAAAGGTCCATTAAAGGACCACTTCACCACTGCTCAACCTATCTTCATATAATTGGTCCTCACTAATTGTTCATGATAAAATACCACATTGTTTTCGCATTGCAACTTTTCAGGAATACAAAACCTGCAATTTCTATTAGCCTGGATTCCCCATCGATGACGCCATTGGTGGACGTGTTTCTGATCTTGCCCACAGCCCTCCTATGAGACAGACTGGGTAGGATTATTAATTTCTTTGGCCATTTTATCATAATCATTATTGAGGACAGATGGGTTGAAAAGTGGTGAAGTGGTCCCCCCCCAAGGAACCCTGAGGGTCCCTGGAAAACCCCACGTAAAAGAACCACTACACTAAATGAAAGATGCAGCCTTCACTTATAACATTAACACACTGAATATTTTATATACAAGAAGTCTAACAAAGAGTGATATTCCAACTGGAATGTACGCGTTTATTTTTTGAATTCTCTTTCTACTCCAGAATGGTTTGGGTATGTGGCATTGTTGTCTATCTAAGCAATAATTGTACCCAAACCTCTTAAGCCACGTGGGGGGGGGGGGGGGGGAGGGAAGGCGTGCTTTTACATAAACTTTATTTAGAGACAATCTCGCGTTGAGACTAAACCTGCAGCGTAAAGGGGCGTGTCCACAGCAGAAAGCATTTCAAGAGCGGAGGAGCATCGTCTGTTGTCCGTTGGGAACCTCGTATGTCCCCAAACTGTTTCTTTACAGGATTCAAAATATATGCCAAAAGTAGCAGTCAGATCTACAAGCTCAAAGTGTGTAGATATGTATACGTGTACTGTATATACAAAAAAAAGGTAAAAAAAAAAATATATGGAGATACAAGGTTTGTGCGCGACTGAGACTACATTGCTTCCAGAACGCTAGACGTGCCACTGAGCGTGACCCACTGTTGATTTTGAAAGCAACTTTTAGTCATAGTCTCTTGAATAGGTTTAATTTAGTTTTAGTCACCTGGAATGTTTGTGTTAGTCTAAGTATAAGATTTTAGTCGACTAAATCTAAAATGTATTTATGTGGGCCTTGCGATGCCGTCGTAATGGCTGATTCTACACTTGTTGAAAATAGACGATCTACAAGCATACAACGCGTCGCGCTGTGGCGCCAAGTTTAAACTTTAGTTTAGTTCTACTGGATCTCTTCTCCACTAACATTTTAGTCAAATTTGTATTTGTTGAGGAAATTATATATATATATATATATATATATATATATATATATATATATATATATATATATATATACATAGTCTTATAGTTTTAGTCATCATAGCTTAGTTTTCATTTTGTTTCCATTTAGTTTTCGTCAGTGAAAAAAGGTAGTCGACGAACATTTTTCGTCATAGTATTAGTTGACGAAATCAACACTGGCGTGACCGCTCTGCTCAATGATCTCTCCAACCCCGTGTATGCATAGGAAAGACATACGATGAGACGCACTCCTCTCCCAAAAGTTACATTTTCGCGCCTGAGGAGCCCAGATTGCTCATATAAAAAAGAAAAGCCGGACATCCAGCGTGTCTCTTACCATTAAAATGCATGGCAGAAATGTTGCCGGCAGCTCGGAGAAAAAAACAAAAACGCTTTCCGCGAACGCGAGTCCTATTAGGCTGTAGGTTTAGGCGACCTATTTGGTTGTCTGAATGACACCTATACCTCGCGCTGTTTCTGTGTCACGAGCGTCTACCTGTACTCATGCTGTTTCTGTGTCACGTTTGAGGCCAGTCCTGTGAGTTATAAAAAGACTGAAGTATTGAATTATGACTTGAACACCAGAGTGTGGGTATACTCCTATGCACTGTGGCTCTCCTGGAAAAACATATTGTATTGTATGGCGTTTTTATATTATGCAGAGTTTCATTGCAAGACGTTATTATCCATTTTTGGAAGAGTTCATTGGCACCTGGAACTCATTGTGATATTACAGAAAAAGACGAGTCTGTCCTCAAAAGCACAACTATCGTGTTTTGCATAGATGTTTTGATGACTTTTAACTTTGAACCTTTTCATGCTTTACATTACTTCAATGCCAGTAGCTATTTTTTGTGAGATTTCCTTCAAAATGATGGATACGGTATGGCCTTTTGAAATGAAACTCTCCATAATGACCTGTGTGGTATCTCTACGTGTTACAATCATTCCTTGGATAGTTCTGCCTTTTTCACTGTCGTTTTTTCTAATGCCGAATCTCTTAACGAATGAATAAAAATGCATTTCACATTTCACTCCACAGAATTCTTTCATGCGCTTCTCTGTTCCTAATGAGATTAAATTAGAAACAACGGTTATTGAGATGAAAGCCTCGCGCCTGCCAATAATGGGTGGAGGGAAACATTGACAGTTTAGTTCACACACCCATTCCGTGTAAACATTAATTTCACGTACTAAAAACTGCTAAACTGTCGATGTGGATTGTCTACAACAGTATAGCATAAACGCTTACTGAAAGGTAATGTGTGTGATGTTTTGGTTAGGTCTATATTCTGATAGTAGTCATTTCTATAGTGTTTGTTGGAGCAGATGTGGCTCAGGAGGTGGAGCAGGTTGTCCAATAATCCATGGGTCGGCGGTTTGAATCCCGGCTCCTCCTGTCCACATGTCGAGTGTCTTTGGGCAAGACACTGAACCCTACATTGCCTCCAATGTATTCACACACCATTGGTGTGTGAATGCGGGAAGTGAGGACGCTGGTGCCGTCTGTTTGCCGCTTCACTCCCCATTTTATGAAAGAATGAACCATTGTAAAGCACTTTGAAAAGCTATAAAAAATTATTTGTTCAGTAACGGTTCTCTTCATGTCGGTAATAAACAGAAACTACATTTCCCAGGTGAAAATGTAATCGGCTCAATAAGTTGCATAATTGCATTAATGGGACATTTCACCGCTGGCAGAAACTCAATATTAATAACAATAGCACAGTTTGAAATTTGCACCCTATGGCCAGAAACATTGCAGTCTGTGTGTTTGACTGGATTGCTAAATTCCTACAATGCCTATAATGCTTTAGTGCACTTCCCCTCCTTGTGGAGAGGGGGAGGCTGTAAAATTGTAATGTATATTTAACAACAGTGTTTGGGAATCAGTGCAGTGCGTAAGAACTTTCAAGTGTTCCCATGGTCATGACATTCCTGGAAATATTTTGAGATTAGAAAACACATTTTCCCTGAACCCTGACTTTATGGCCTGGAACTGTCTGGGACACATTCCTGTCAGGGTCGTCTGGGTCAACAGAACATTCCTGTGTCAGGGTCACACTAGTCTCTCGAGACAGACTGTTCCGAAGAGGGCGCTGTTTTCCCTTTATTTTTTGACGATGGGTTCTCAGATTGGGGTCACACAATCACAATTAGAGTCGATTAGCGGTTCTCAAACAGTTTTATTTCAAGGACCCACGATTTGGTCAACTTTTGTACCTCTCTGGGTCTGGGACCCCAAACTACACTGTAAACTTGTCAGTGTACAAAGTACAGATCACATTTCTACCAGGTACTCACACGGTATCATGTTATGGTAAGAGGTGGACAGAGTACTCAACCAGTGCTCGAGTCAAAGTATAGATACTTCTGTTCAAATAATACTACAAGGGAAAGTAAGAACAACCAAAAGTACAAAGTACAAAAAAATATCAATAATAGTGAAATAATAGCAGATCTACAAGCTCACAACGTGTCGCACCACGACACATTGTGAGCGTGTAGATCGGCTACAGTACAACATGTACTATAGCCGATCTAAAGTAAAGATATTCAAGTGCAAATGTACTTAAGTACAGTACTCAAGTAAATGTACTTCGTTAGCGTCCACCACTGGTTATGGGAAGCACATTAGAATGAGAAGAGTATATTCCTCATCTTTAGTGCCGTCTGATTCTCCACCTAACCAAGTTAACCTAAGTTAACCTCAGGTGCTGCAAAGAAAGCAAGAATCAGTGGCACTCACAGTGTAGTGAATTGAACTTGATGTCCACACAGTGAAGAGCTGCTCCTAATGCACCCCCGGAGTACAATGCCTAGTTCATGCAGATGCACCTGGCAGCAACGTTTTATTTTTCTGGTTCTGATATTTCCCAGTTGAACCCTAGCATCTCTATTCTGCTATTCTGGCGGAAACATTCTCAGGCAGATACACGAGAGCTCTCAACACGACGCGTTGTGAACCGGCTCGGCTATTTTCAACAAAGATTTTGTGTAGATAAAAAACTACATGATTTAGTCGTAGCCCGCCTTGCCGACCTCAGTCTAACCCATTCTGACCTGAGATCAGATTCATACGAGGTTTCCACTGGACACACACTGGTCTGATTAACCCATTCTGACCTGAGATCAGATTCTAGAAATGTCAGTCGCGCTTCGATTTTTCAAAAATAGCAGACCTACAAGCTCGTATCGCGCCACTCGGTGGCGCGATATGAGCTTGTAGATCTGCTATTTTTCAATAGCTAAAGCATAACATGATGCTGACACCAAAATGGGTGCCCGTTCAGAATGGGCTAAGTATAGGTGTTTAAAGGTGTGTTAAATCTTTATTTATTTATATCTTTACAAAGCTCCTTGTAAAGTACAGTAAAAAGCCTATTTGACGAAATGCCCCGGAGCAGTCAACCCTAAAATGCAGCCCATATAATAACACAAAGCAACCTGTTCTCTAGAGGGGAAACACATACTGTAACTGAATCAGCAAAGTACAGTAGAAAATAAACAACATCAACAAACCACATGCTGCACAATCTTTGCAGCCTCTTCTGCATTGTTGTTGTGACAATGAAAACAACAGAGAATGTCTGTCATTTTTTCTCTCTTTTTTTTCTTCTAAAATGTCTTGTTTTTTTGCCCTCCCGGAAAGGAGACAGCTAGCAGTCCCTTCCCCTGTGAAGTTCAGAGGTTTGGAGACTGGTTTATTATTTAAAGTGTATTCTCCTGTTTGTACGTCAGTCAGTTAGTCGGCAGGCAGGCAGCTTGCGGCCTGTCACCAGGTGTTGTTGTTGTGTCATCAGCAGCGGCAGAGACTTGACGAGGTCAGCTGCTCCCCGGCTGGTGTTAATCCACTTAATTCCTGGAGGGATAAAGAAAACAATAAATGTCGCTGTTGACAGGCAGAAACCACGTATCTACAAATGTAAATTATTTGTGTGTGTGTGTTTAGATTTTTTAATTACTACCCTACTAACTACAGCATCCTATAAAAGTGGCAGCGGCCCAACACATTTTGAGCTTGTAGATCTGCTACTTATAGCAGTGGACATGCGGACACTTTGTGCAGCGCGTGGAACCGGCCCGTTGCCTTAGTGAGATTTATAGATTTTGGGGCCTAAATAATATTAGAATCTGTGCACGCCACTGACTTTTAGATTAGACTCCTGACAGTTTTGGATTTACGAGATTAGTAGTACACAGTACACAAAAATGAGCCGCTGACCCCCATCTGGAAATTATTTTGTGCCAGGGACCCCCACCATAGAGTACCGAAGTCCTGACATCATCATTCTTGATTCTTCATATCAAACCGCCGGGATCATTCATTTTGTTTAGAATATGGCACCATTTCCATCTCGTCTACTCACACTGCAGCTCTTTGGACATTGGACAGTTCAGAAACCCTCCGGACCAATGGCATCGTCAATGGGGATTGATGTCACTGGTAGGCAAGTTTCTGTGTCCACAGCCCTCCTCAGAGACACAGAGCCAGTAGACAGAAATGGTGCCAACTTACAATGAGCAGGCGTTAAAGGGACATTTCACCGCTGGAAGAAACTGCAGTCACTCCTTGTTAATAGTATTTGTAGTAGATTGCAGTAGCACCATATGAAATGTGCACCCTATGGCCAGAGAAATAATGAAGTCTGTGTGTTTGACTAGGGTTTGACTGGATTACTGAATTCCTACAGCGACCATAATGCCCCCCCTTGTGTCCAGGAAGGAAGTGCATATCACACATTTTCATGACACATTTTGGTCATGAACATGGCGTCATGACTAAAATATCTAAAACACATAACACAATCCCAGGAAACCCCAGGAAAGTGTGTATTGTGTCCTATAAACATCATTAACATAGGATCTGGTTGTAAAAGGGGTGAAGTGGCCCTTTAATGAGGACCGATAAATACGAAGATAGTTTGAAAATGTATGAAGTGGTCCTTTAATGCAGACCTTACAATTTACATCATGTTCTCAGTGACCTAAAGACAATCTATCGTTTTCCTACAGAGGGTATGTGCATGCATAAAGTGAGTGGCAACGTGGGTTTAACGTTGTTTAACATCCTTTAATGCAATCAGATATGACTTTTCTGTTTGGATGTATTTGTCATGGCCAGAAAGTAATTTTTTGCCACTCAGTAGACGTTCCCGCATAATTTCCGGGAATGATGATGTCACGTGCATAGCCTCTATTAAGGTTAGAACTTGTTGGCCTGGGCCGTGGCTCAGCGGTCCAGGCACCTTGGCCGGTAGTCCAAGTCTGGTAGTGTGCTGTAGGCTCGACTCCCGATCCCGACGGCCTTTACTGCATGTCACCCCCCATCTCTCTCCCCCATTTCCTGTCAGCCTACTTACTGTCTGTCCCTCTATAAAAATATAAAAGAAGAACTTGTTTCAGTTGTCTCGTCACTTGCTCCGGGAACTCTTATTCTGATGCCAAAGTCGTCCACCTCTTAACATCAAAGTTGGTCGAAGCTACTTTGTTTTTTAAATGTGGTATCAGATGTACTACTAACTTCAAAGCACCTTCCACAGATTCAGAGATCCAGATTCCTCTCTTTGAACATTTTAATCTATTCATTGCTAAAACTGCAGGGCAACTCTCTGCAGACAGCAGGAACAGAACCATGGAAATGTGCCTCAGTTCACAATTTGTTAGAGATTAGTTGCAGTGCATGATCTGAGTCAGATATACAGTATGTGCAGGCCAGATCTGATCTGCGGAGCATTCCGTTGCTGTCGGGCAGAAACCCTGAATCTCCATGTTACTACTTTTCTTTTTTAGGTTATAGAGCATAGCAGTAGGTGTGTTATTCTGGACCCACTGAAAGTTCGATAGAGATTTACACAAAATATTAAAAAACATATTTTAAGCTTAGAATCAAGCCATCCAGGATCCGGGTGAATCATGCCCATAAAACCTTTGATTCTGTGGAAAAATGTTTGAAGAATAATTATATGATATACTATACTTTTAATAAATACCCTTTGTTTAGCGTTTTTCATTTTTCTTTCTTCACATAATCAAAGGTGTTTTGGCCATGATTCACCAGGATCCTAGCCGGACCTAAGCAGAGACATTTCTGGCCTAGATGGGAGGGTCGCGCCTCAGAAAAGCGCGCACCCTGATTGGATCTCATCGATCTGTCCGTCACCCCCGGCCCCTCCTCTCTTCCCTAGTGCAGCGCTACGTCACATCATTTAGAGCGACGCCCACCCGGAAGGGTTGACTCCCACTTTTAGACTGGTTCAGCCCACGGCTTTTTCCAGGCTTTCATCTTTCGCACAGACGAAATGAAAGCCTGGGTATCGAGGCTACCAGGATCCTGGATGGCTTGATTCTAGGCTTAAAATAATTGATATAATTTGTGTAAATCTCTTTTTCAGTGGGTCCAGAAAACCACATCCTCTGCTATGCTCTATTTTTTTATATATTTTTTTTCTTAAATTAATGTCCTACTTTGTCACTAGTGTCACACAAAAGTACAGAGAGCGTTGTGATCTTGTAGATCTGCTATTTGAGTATTTTATTTTATTCTTTGTGAAAGTTTTAGGTTTGTCTGGGTTTTATTCTGAAGGAATGATTTTGGACATACCAAGTTTCCACCCAATAGTGGCGTGTAAAACAAATCCATACTGTCTGAAGTTTAGTTAATTAGTTGCAAAATAATACAACATGCAGGAAAAGATTAGCACTAAGGGTGACAAAAGAATCAATATGACAAGACAAAGACAACTGGTTTTGAATTTAATTCAACTTAATCTCTTCTTCAGAAGGAGTAGTACCTTAAGGCTAAATAAATATACTGTAGCATGGGGGCCATGCAAGGTTAGCGGCCTGCGGCACTGAGAAAACAGGCTGAGTGTTCAGTGGGCCGAGAGATAAAGCACGTCCGTTCACACAGTCCAAATCGTTGTCTGCTGTCGAACGCTCTGACATGTAGCCGTGCGCGCTTGTGTACAAGCTTGTAGATTGTCTATTTTTTGACGAAGAGATTTGGGTGAAGACAGAAAAAGTGGTCAAAGTAGCCTACAGTTTATTATGTTATGTGGTTAAATGTGGAAGGTTTGGCTAGAGCTACATAGCCTGAGCTAACGCTAGACCCTTCTGACATAGATGGGAGGGTCGCGGCTCACATTTGCGCACACCCTGATTGGTTCACCGATCTGTCCGTCACCCCCGGTCTCCCCCAGTCCTTCCTCTTACCACTAGGGCCCAGCGCTTCAACGTTGGAGTGCCTCACCGGCCCCTTAGGTGCACACCGTTCAGAGCCCTGACGTCACATCATTTGGAGCCTACGTGGTTGACTCCCACTTTTAGTGCCCAGGTCACACAAGTTCTTACCTCGTGTAATATTCACTGGCGCCATCCGATCCCAAGTAGCCTCTCCTAACTGACTGGTCCTGAGCGGATGGAGCCGTCTTTGTACCTTGAATAGATAAACAACAAAGTTTACAATTACTGGAACTCCGATCAAGGCAAAACGTGAAAGGTAACACCTCCCTGGCTCCCATCTTTGTTTCTATAAAAACTGAAACGTGAACAGGATGGAAATGGAGAGCAACTATACACTGAAATAGAAACTACCGGTATCCACGCTGGAATCTGTATGAATAGTTTATCTTGGTGGATTTTGAAGGTAATACTGTAGCTGGCTTAATTTGGTTCCATAAAAGAGGGACACTGAGTGTGTATTTGAAACAAAACATTGCAAACACCGTACGTCTGAAGTTTATTGAAAGAGAAAACCAAGACTGCAAAGTAAAAATAAAGATTAAACTCTCAGTAATTTTGTCCCAGAAGAGAAAACTTGAAATGGGACATTCTGCATAATGAATACTTTTACTTTATACTTTTGGTACTTTAAGTACATTTTGATGCCAATACCTTTGTACTTTTAATCAAGTACATTTTGAATTCCAGACGTGTACATTGCAGTATTGATACTTTTACTTAGTAAAAAGAGAGTAATTATTTTCCACCACTGCAGAAGAGACTGCACAATGTGCAGGATTTTCTGTATAAAACGATTTCATACAGAAAATCTGTATGCCGTAAAATACTGAAACTGTACACAGTAAAATACTGAAACTCTGTATGCAGTAAAATACTGAAACTCTGTACACAGTAAAATACTGAAACTGTACACAGTAAAATACTGAAACTGTACACAGTAAAATACTGAAACTCTGTACACAGTAAAATACTGAAACTCTGTACACAGTAAAATACTGAAACTGTACACAGTAAAATACTGAAACTATGTACACAGTAAAATACTGAAACTCTGTACACAGTAAAATACTGAAACTCTGTACACAGTAAAATACTGAAACTGTACACAGTAAAATACTGAAACTCTGTACACAGTAAAATACTGAAACTGTACACAGTAAAATACTGAAACTCTGTACACAGTAAAATACTGAAACTGTACACAGTAAAATACTGAAACTGTACACAGTAAAATACTGAAACTGTACGCAGTAAAATACTGAAACTCTGTACGCAGTAAAATACTGAAACTGTACACAGTAAAATACTGAAACTGTACACAGTAAAATACTGAAACACTGTACGCAGTAAAATACTGAAACTCTGTACGCAGTAAAATACTGAAACTGTACACAGTAAAATACTGAAACTCTGTACACAGTAAAATACTGAAACTCTGTACACAGTAAAATACTGAAACTGTACACAGTAAAATACTGAAACTCTGTACACAGTAAAATACTGAAACTGTACACAGTAAAATACTGAAACTCTGTACACAGTAAAATACTGAAACTGTACACAGTAAAATACTGAAACTCTGTACACAGTAAAATACTGAAACTGTACACAGTAAAATACTGAAACTCTGAAAATACTGAAAAGTTTGTTCAGTCACGGGTGTTTTCCTCCTGTCTCTCCAACTCTTTATTTAACATTTTCAGAATTTCAGATGGCAATTTCTTCCAATATATCTGGAGAGATAACTCATGCAGGATAAACAAGTGAAATTGCAGATGACACAAAGAAATGAGCAGACACATCAAACACTATAAAATGTATGCCGAGTGATCTTTCCTGACTGGAGGAAATTGGCAACGACACTATTTTCTGTTTATTGAAGCTGGAGAGACAGGGAGACCCCTGTTGACTGAACAAACACTCCATATAGCAATGATCAGAATGCAGAGCTTTAAAGTGCAAATAACATGCATTTTAAAACTGCTTTTAATATTTAATATCATATTGTCTATGTCCCTCAAAGTTATTTCTAATGGTTTGAGCCTCAATCACCACACTGATATAACGAGTCCTTCTTTCTGGACATTGAAAGCAGTTTTAGCTGCAGTACCACAATGTCCTGAGGTGGTGGGGGTGCTTATTATGCAGATTATTTAATATTTGAGTCATTATAATACTGATACTAGATAAAAACCAGGCTTGTTTCCATTCCATGCCAGCTTGGAAAATCAACAATGGTGGACATTGTAAACAAAGTGGAAATGCAAATTTGGAACTGAAGACTGAAGAAGAGGAGGAATTATACAAAGTATGGTATTTTATGTTTTAACTACCGGTAAGCATATTTTGAATATCGCAAAAATATCGTTAGGGTTAGGGTTAGAGAGAATACCTGGTTCCATTAGGATAAATTGAAACTAACTTTTATGGGGGGAACATTCACCAAAAATAGCATATCTACAAGACTTGGTGTGCTGTCGACTGAAAAAGAAGTAAAGTGCAAGTGACATTGATCAATTCCGAAACTATTCAGAGGCACACCTAGATTTGCGTCAAGGCACCCACTTTGAGAAATCCTGCTCTAGTCTAGAAGAGTATAATTACAATTATACAGCATTAAGAGATTTTGGAATAGTTGTCTGGCTTGCGAGACTACCTGGCACTGAAATGGTATTTGTTGCCCTTTTCAGATGCGGCGGTCAACTCCGCCAAGTTCCAGGCAGAGATTAAAGGGCCAAGATTGATCACACACATCTCGTGGGTTCCCTTCAGAAGCATGCTGTTTGCTGGGTGATGCTGGGGTGTGTTTTGTTTGTTTACTGGCTGTGCTCTTCTGGTTGTGTCTCATGGGGGGAGGGGGGCAGGATTAGGCCAAAGAGGTTTGTTGTTAATGAGAGTAGCAGATCTGTCTGGCATGTTTGTGTGTTTCTTGCGAAGTGAGATCATTTTTTGCTGCCCCTCACCTCTAAGAGGGCTGTGTAGGAAACAGACACATGTGTGTAATAATAATAATAATAATAAACACGTCATTTAACACAACTAACAATCAATCAACAGATACAATATGGGCGTGCTGTTACAGTATACGTCCTAGTCTCTGTGTCTCTAGAGCAGTGGTTCTCAAAGTGTGGGCGCAGGGGCAAAAGTATTAGCCTACCTACAAATCGGATGAACCACTTAATGTACATCGGATATTTTAAAATGGGTGATTTAGAAAAATAGGTGAGCTATTTGTGAGCTATTACACAAATACAGTAATGGTCCTGAAGAGATTGAACAATTTGGAATATTAAAATAAATAAATAAACTAAACATTTTAACAACAAAAATCTTGTAAGGGGTGGGTCCCTGGCACTATATTTTCTGTTTGGGGTTCGCAAATGATTAAATATTAATTTGTGCGTTCTTGACATGAAATGGTTTAAATGAGGTGTGAAAAGACGTAAGTGGCTTTGAAATATGCAATTTCTCTTCACAGGGGGACAGAATGAGGCCACGGCAACCAGTGAAGTATGCATTAGTAAGACAAATCAAAACAAAACAAACTATTTGTCTTTCTAGCAGGCCTTTCTTATTCCCCAACCCACACCTTTTCTTTTCTTTTTTTTAAAGGGATTGTGACATTAAAAAAAAGGTTTTGGAATTGTTCTTATTTTTTTTAGGTTTTCTAATCTCAATTGCACCCAAAAAACATGAACTTTTAACATTCAGTAGATTTTCTGTGATCTGGGGTTTTCTGGCTCAAACAGGTGCTCTGATTTGCCGGCAGTTTGTGATGTAAGATCCTGCAAATCCCATATATGTCAATGGGATTTGCCAGCAGATGTCACTGTTTTCACTGTGTTGCCTGTTTTCATTGTAGCTCAAAAGGCTTCCAAACCCCAAAGAAAACTTCAGACCACAGAAAATCCACTGAATGTTCAAAGTTCAGGTTTTTTGGGTGTAATTGAGGTCATAAAACCTAAAAGAGGGGCCAGATCAAGTCAAACCAAGACTAGTCAAATCTGTCCCAGAATATCACCTGATTTCAACCAACATAAGATCTGCCCACTGAGACAGACGAACCCTGGAGAGTTCCATCGAGGCCAGATCAACTTACGTCATATCATAACTATAGTCAGATCTGGCTCAGAATAAGCTATATTATTATTATTTCAAGTGGTGAAGACGTGCTGAAAATGACGTAAAGATCATCCCCATGTGGGCTGTGAATGTGATCTGGCCTAGTCCTGAATGTTACAGGATCATAACGTCATCATGACTTCATTCGGCTTGCTGGGCAGAGTTACATTTAAAGTCTGGCTTCGTGGTGCAAGATGACAGAGGAAATCCACCACTGTCAATTTTGGGGCAGAAAAGGAATTCATCGTGCTACTAATTATGACTGAAAGGATCCTGTGCTGCACATCTCTGGTGGAATGCATTAGATTAGAGCAATGCTTCTCAAATGGTTCTCAACCCAATTCATATGTTGTCGTTGTATTCGATTTTCTCCACCTGGAAACCCCCTCAGGGAGCACTGGTGGTCCCCGGACCACTGGTTGAAAACCTTTTCTGTTGGCTTCGGTACGCCTTTAGCTGACCTCTGAACTATAGGGGTGTAACGATACATTTAAACTAACCAACCTGTGTGTGATGCTAGGACTTCCGAAGAAGAGCACACACCCGGAAATAACATGTTTAGTCTAATGTTATAGGATGTTATAGGATTTATAAAAAAATACATTGTTCTCTGCTTTCTGTTCCCAGACAACGTTTTTGGTGAAAACAAGCTACATTCAACTCAGGGCTCCAGACTAAGGGGGTCCCGACGTCCCAGGGATTTTAAAATTATCTATTTGGGACGTAAAGCCTCAAAGGTACCCGGGTGCCCCCTGTTCCGTCTTTCTCACTTTTACTGGTTTCTCGCTCTTACTGTGTTACAGTCTGTAACACTATATATAAACATAGATTTTACCACCACCATACATACCTGCACACGGCTCCGTGTCCCGGGACGAGCTGGCAGCTTCCACCTGTGTCGTTGCAGTAGTCTGGCTGCAGGACACAGAGGCTCTGACAGGGCTGGCCGTCCACAGACGCATAGCCCGGGTCACACACACACTCTGCCTCTTTGGTCCATCCGTTCACCAAACACTGGGACACCTCACTGCACGCCAGGAACCGGCACGGGTCCGCCTGGTCCGCTGGGAGGCACAGGGGGGGAGAGAGAGGAGAGGGGAGGGGCGCGACAGTTAATAATCCATTTGATCACTGGTGGAAAAAGTGCTCCAATCTTTTACTTGAGTAAAAGTATCAATACTGCAATGCAGAACTACTCCATTACAAGTAGGCCTACACGTACGGTAATCAAAATGTACTTGACTAAAAGTACTAAAGTATTGGTATCTAAATGTACTTAGAAGGCCTCAATCCTAAATGAGTTAACTTGAAAATCGTTCATGGCAGGCTGAGGTATTTTATATCCAACAGACAGACAGAAGCTCTTGGACATATTTTTTTTATATTGTATACAATATAGATTTTACGTTTTTAAATTGAAATATAAGGTTTTATTGATCATGATTCGCCAGGATCCTGGATGGCTAGATTCTAGGCTTTAAAATAATTTATATAAATATTTTTGTAAATCTCTATGGGAAGAAATAATGGACGATTTATCATCTGCTGCAGGTGTGCAAGCCTGATGGGAGAGGATACACAGTTAGGGGTTAAGCACTGCCACAAATGAGTGAACGAGTGACGTCCTCACGCAACACTAAAGGCTAAAACAAAACATCTCTCTGCAGAGTAAACATAATAATTATTCCAACAGATGGTTGGGTAAAGGTTAGGCTTCACTAGCTGAAGGTTGCTGGTTTTTCAATCTTGGTCCGGTCAAATCTTTATTAAATAATGTTCTACTCCTAGCCTTATAAACACTATAAGGCTATGGTATTTATAAGGCGAGAAGCATGGAGGCAGCCAACACATTTTTTATTTACGGAATAATAATAAAAAATTTTGGCAGCTGTTTTTATCAAGTCGAGTCAAATCTTTGTTTTGGCCAAGGTTAAAAGTTTTTCTTGTTGGCATTTTTTGTTTGATACTGTAGTTATTTTAGTTTTTTATTTTGAGACTTTGAGATTGAGAGAGTTTTGATTCTACAACTTCCGGCTTATGGACTGCTGATATATAAAATGTGCCACGCTGACATGGTAGAAGTTAGTGATACGAAACTCTTCGAAGCTCTCGAAACATTAATGTCTTACATTTAACACAGGGAAAGACGTGCTGGACGGTTCCTAGAAGATGTTTGCCTCCTGTGAGCGCACATTAGTATTCAGAGAGCACCTCCCATCCCCTTCCTTTGGCTCGCCCCTCCGTTCTCGCAGGAGGCTGTGTGAGATGTGCCTGCTTTTAATGAGCCACTGGATCTCCAGTCCGCATCGAAATGATGAGCTCTGGTGGCCAGCAGGGCTGCCTTTCTCAGACTAAACGTTATCTATGCTCATCTTGGGAAATGACTCTGTGCTTTCCACACATTCACACTGGATGTGTAATTTAGGGGATGCCAGGTCAATCATCTAGGCTACTTATCTGTCAGCGTGCGTGCATGTTATACTTATGAAGAGCACAAATATAGTAGAATATATGAGAAATAGACATTGCGATTACCATTTTCTTGGTCCTCACAAGATTATTTTTTATAAAAAATCTCTGCTGTCTGGAAGAAGCAACCTAACTACAACATCCAGCTCAAGTGGAGTCGAATCACTTCTTAATACTTTGTTGGTTAAAAACATATTGAATCAAAGTCACACAGATGTAAAGGGAGTTCAATAACACTGATTTAAAAATACATCTAAAACCTACTTTCTTCCGGACAGCAACAACAATTATGTTTCCAATTAGAAAAGGATTCCGGTTAGTGTTTAGGAATAGACATTTAGAGGTTAGGGTTTGGGATGAGAGATTCGAGTTATGCCTGATTTACGGGCGGCGGTGGCTCAGAGTGCCTGGATGGTAACCGTAAGGTTGCCAGTTCGAACCCAGGCTCCCCCAGAGTTACTGTCGAAGTGTCCTTGAGCAAGACACTGAACCCCTAATTGCTCCCGATGTGCTAGTTGGTGCCTTGCATGGTTTCCGCTGCCATCGGTGTATGAATGTGTGTGTGAATGGGTGAATGTAATGCACAATCTCTGTAAAGCGCCTTGGATAAAGGCGCTATATAAATGCACCATTTACCATTTACCATTTACACCTATATGCACGCTGGTGTTGTACACCAAAAAACATTGCAGCACACAACGCATCACGCTAGTGTGATGTGCTTGTAGATGAAGAGAGTATATGTCAGGGGTGGGCAACTTTGACGATGGAGAGGGCAACTATATTTCCACACTCACTCCCTAGGGCCATATATTACTGTCGTAGCAAAAATAGCCGATCTACAAGCTCAAAACGCGTCGCGCTGCGACACGTTTTGAGCTTGTAGATATTTTTGCTATATTCAAATTGGAATCCTGAAAATTTTCATTTTTATGTAATTTCAAATGCCTTTAATTATACGTGTGTGTTGAGCACTGAGCTACTAATTTAGACTGAAGTAATTAAAGCAGGTCATGTTTGCATGTTGTGGAATTGTAAACAGCTGAAACCAATATTATAATCAGTATTCTGACATTAACCTGAGGGCCACATTAAGTGAAGGTGGGGGCCGCATGTGGCCCCCGGGCCGCCAGTTGCCCACCCCTGGTATATGTACTGTAAGTGTGTGTGTGTGTGTGTGCGTGTGCGTGTGCGTGTGCGTGTGTGCGTCAGTGAACATACCTGGCTCTACATCCAGTGAGCGCGTGTCTATGTGGATGTGCAGGCGCTGGGCTGCGTCGCTGCAGAACCTCTCCAGCACACAGTGGACAGCCTGCGTGACGTTGTACGGAACGGAGCTGGCAAACTGCATCTTGCTGTTCACCACCACGCTGCCCTCCCGGAAGTTCAGGATCTCCAGCTTCCTGAAGCCCGTCAGGTTGGACTGAAGGTATGGCAGCAGCTAAATACAAAATAGGGTTTTTTTTTTTTTGGCATTTTGGCATAATAAGTTTCATAATAAGTTCCATAATAAGTTCCATATAATTTCAGTGGGTCGGGACCAATTTGTGGGTCACTCACGACGGACCAATTCTCACGACTTGAGTAAAAATCCCAATTGTATTTTCCTACACTTATTTATTGTCCTACAATATATTGTTTTCAAAAGTAACGTTATAAATTTTAACACACAAATCTAAGAAATTCCATAAATAAAAATAATAGTTAAGTCGTGAAAATAGCTGAAAATGTAGATTGCAAAGACTGTAGCCTATACAGGTAGACCACATGACATTCCCCTAAAAATATCTATAATTGAAATATATACTTTTTGCATCTGTCACTTGTATTAAGGTGACTTGATTGATTGATAAAAAAGGGAAAAGGGCATGTCAGCTCAAACCCACAATGCAATAGAGTGCATGCGCACAAACATCAATAGCATTACAATGTACGGCCTTGAAAGAGCTCATTATTGTTGTGGCTGTCATCAATGCGATAAAGAAACCGCTCACAAATTCCAGAACACAATGATTAATATGGGCTTTGTATGTGATAATTGCTATGTTTTTCACGGTCACCTCTGGGGTGATACAGTACATGCCACTTCGATTTTCAACCAAGGGGCCTTCTACAGCGCCACCAGCTGGCCCTGAATGTGAGGCTAGTGACCTGCTAGTGATACGGGGGCTGGAGCCAGGCTACCTAACAGACAGACCAAAACTAATTTGAGTACTTTTTCCACCACCACCATCGACCTCCTGCTACTTTTACTGAACAACCTACTTTTGTAAACATTAAAATGTCTTGTTTTCCTCAGCTCATATATGCCCTTACTGAATTGCTACTTGGTAATACAATGACAAATATATCTCCCCAGCCTAACATTAAACTTGTCACTGTAAATCATTACAGTGAAAACTAGAGCATATGGCAAAGAAAGAGGCCATTCAAGACCTATTTTTGAAGATTACTTTTACTTTTTACATTTTGGGAAATGTCAGCCCATGATGACATGACTAAAATTGAGACACCTGGTTCATCATTCAGAAAAGGAAACATCACATCTCGATGGATGGGTGTAGATAGAAATTTCATAGTGCCAAATTAAAATTAACCCAATCTGAGCCAAAACGAGATAATCGTGAATAGCTATTGTATCCACCTGTACCAAAACGAGATTACGAGATTTGATTAAGTATCATTAATCCAGCATTAAAAATAATAACGCTATTCACTTCAATGGAAGTTGCTCAGTGGCGTTTTGACCCGGAAGAATGAATGAATGAGCCTGGATTTTGTTTATTTTTCAAACACAGTTATTATATGATCGGGCGATCTAAAATCTCCCTATGGGGATTACAATGCAAATAAAAAGTACATGAACCTGTGGATTTGCGCCCTCTACCGATATTGACGTCAGACTTCGGTGCTCTATAGACCGATTCACAGAGGGGTGCCTTGGGCGCGGCCATTACTGAGGTGTAATCCATGGAGCAGGTGCTCCGTAGGCCAGGTGTGGCTAATCAGTGCTGTTGCGCTTAATGGTACACCTCAGTAATGGCCGCACCCAGGAAATCCTCTGTGAATCGGTCTATAGGCCTGGTGTATCTGCTGGACTTACGCTGCGTGTGTGGCAGGATGGACGTGCGATGACACGGCCCATCTCCCACCCCGGTTGGTGGATGGATTTGTGTCACAGCCACCCTCCGCCCACTGATTAGTGGTTTGATTAGTGGCATGGTGTAGCGTTATAAGGCTGTTGTTGTTGTCTTCTGTATGCGTCAGCTGTCTGTCTCTCTTCAGCTCTGTGTGTGGGTGCCACGCCACACTTCACGGCTGGGAACTAAGCTAATCTAAACTAAGCTGCCCCATCGGGTGACAGCTTGTTGTTGATGTGCACAGCGGTGCAGGTACGTGCAGGTACGTTCCTCCTCTTGCTGTTTAAAACGATCAGCTGCATTTATTGTTGGTTGTTCTTGAACTTGACAGACTCTTGTCTCTTTAGCCTCGGGGCTACTGACTCTTCCTACTCCCTCCTTTTGGAGCCCGGTGTCGGCGTGCGGTGACACCTTACCACGCCACCCAGTTGTCCTCTTACCTGGCCACCGCCGCAGTGAGCACAATGACGTATGCGTTGGCCTCATTAAAGGACAACTTTAGTTTTTTTCAACCAAGGTTCAGTTTTTAGTTTCTTATTAGAGAAAGTAAAATATGAGTGTTAATCTTTTTTCATTTGCTGCTTTCTTTCGTTTTAGGGATTTTAGCTGTTTTTGACAGGGGGGTGGGGGCATTCGAGCATGGGGCTAAATATGTATTTTTTACACAATTTTATGGTGATTTCTTTTTTTATGGTTTACTATAGTCCTAATAAACTTCAGGAAATTACATCTGGCCACAGAAGATCACAGGATCTACTGAATGTGAAGGTAGCCTACTGGGGGAAGGCTTATACTGTGTGTATAGGCTCAATATGTCAGTTTGTCACATTCAATAGATCCTGTGATCTTTTGTGGCCAGATGTAATTTCTTGGGGTCTAGTAGGACTATAGTAAATAATAAAATTATAAATCGCCATAACAATTTGTAAAAAAATACATATTTAGCCCCATGCTCGAATGCCCCCGCCCCCCTGTCAAAAACTGCTAAAATCCCTAAAACGAAAGAAAGCAGCAAATGAAAGAAAATTAACACTCACCTTTTAGTTTGTCTAATAACAACCTAAAACAAGAACCTTGGTTGAAAAAAACTAAAGTTGTCCTTTAAAGCCGGTATGTTTCATTGTGCCTCTCTGTCCTAGCCTCAGCGAACTGTAACGCCACACCTGCTGCTTTGCTGGGGTTTACACTCGGGACAGAACATAATCTCCCGTATTATACTGCCTGACGTGCCTTGGCTTACGTTCACACACTCCCACTTATGATCGCCGTGTGAGAGAGTAACCACACTCTCCCTGGGTTGCTTGTCGCCTGAGTGAGGGCTTGGTTTATTGTTTGTAACCCTCTGTTATTTGATTTCCTCAATTCGGCTCATTCTTTACATTATTGTATTCTATGTTCTATTGCCTTATATGCATTATATATGTGCTGTATTCTATATTATGGTAACTTGGATGCAACTGGGCCGTAGGCAACAACCCGTCTGCTTTAAAGAAAGGATACTGTCATTTTAAATAGCCGCCCTATACCTTCTAGTGTGAAGCACTGGCCTATATTTGAGATCTCTGTACTTATGCACTTTATAGTCTCCTGTAATTTTATCCCTGTTGACTGTATCTATTTTAATGGTTGAAGTTGAATAATGAAATGTCTTAATGATGATTTTATTAACAACTGCATACTTGCTGAAGGATTAATTGAATAAAGCCTTTTGTACTTTTGGTTACACACATTTCTGCCTTATGTGTCTATATATTGTATAACGAATCTGTGTGGAGGAGTCATTTAAGTGCTCCGGGTGTTCAGTATCATATCTTAGTAAATATCTCCTGGGGCGCAACTCCCCAGGTGGTGTAGTTATAATTCAGATCATCCTGTCACACGTGTATAATTTACACACACAGGACTATGCTTACGTACACATTATGTATATCTTGATCTTTTCATGTTCTCTTTGACAAGCTTATTTAAAAAAAATAGCTTGCGCAAAGACTATATAATAATAACGCTCGCCCCTTCCCTGTGTAGATGAGGTGTCATGCACTCACCACTTCCATGAAGGAGCTCTCCAGCGACCTGTACTCCTCAGTGTTTCTGTTGAAGAGGTCCTCGGAGAACTTCATGTTGGTGACGCGCAGGCTGAAGAATACCACCAGCTCCCCGCCGTGGCTGGCCGTGGTCATGGAGGGCGTGGTCATGTACCTGTTGGTATTGTACAACAGCATTAGTGTCTCCACCAGGCCAAAGGCATGGAGGGCGTGGTCACGTACCTGTTGGTATTGGACAAAAGCATTAGTGTCTCCACCAGGCCAAAGGCACGGGAGAGAGAGTATGTTTTGCACTCCGTCCGCAGTGTGTCCGTCAGATCCGTCAGCAGATCTACAAGCTCATAGCGCGCCACCGAGTGGCGCGCTAAGAGCTTGTAGGTCTGTTATTTTTTGAAAAACTCGAAGAACGACTGACATTTTTTAGAATCTGATCTCAGGTCAGAATGGGTTCATCAGACCAGCGTGTGTCCAGTGGAAACCTCGTATGAATCTGATCTCAGGTCAGAATGGGTTAAATTAGTTGTAATGTTCTCTGTACTATGTGTTGTTTTGTTGTGGGTGTCGAACAGACCTGTGAAGATGAATATCCTTCAGGTCAATAAAGATATATATTTTTTTTATTATTATTATTATTACCTCAGTGGAGGCGGGGCTGTGACACCGCGCAGTGTGGCTTCTTCCTCCTCGCCGGCGGCGGCGGCCATGGGTGGATAACCATAACCATAACCATAACCATAACCGCTCCCCTCGACGGAAGGCTCAGCGGGAGTGGGGGGGTCCTCCATGTCCCCTGCGGGAGTGGGGGGGTCCTGGTCCCATGTCTCCATGTCCCCCCCGAACATTTGGCCCAGAGCCGACAGCCAGTCCCCAAGCTGGTCGAGCTCGGCCGCGAGGTCCTGCAATGTAGTGTTGTTTTTTTTACAGGAAATTTGGATTTAGTTTTTTTTGTCAGTCTTTTGACTAAAATTCCATTTGGTTTTAGTCACGTTATAGACTATATAGACTAAATATCATAAGATTTTAGTCGATTCAAACTACAGCTAATTCTGTAGACAAATTTGTATTTTGGCAGGCCTTGATGGCGTCATAATTGGCTGATTAACATTTGGTTGCATGTACATGGTGAAAATAGCCGATTGCATGGTGAAAATAGCCGATCTACAAGCTTGTAGAGCGGCTATTTTCACCATGAAACCAAGCATAAAATGACTTGTATTTTAGTTCTCTTCTCCATTAGACCCTCCCTATAACATTTTAGTCAGTTGACGAAATTGTCAATACATTTCGTCCTAGTTTTAGTCATAATAGCTTAGTTTTTATTTCATTTTCCTCTGTGAAAAAAGGTAGTCACCGAACATTGTTCGTCATAGTTCTAGTCAACACTATACCTGCAGGGTCATAACAGTGTCGTCATCGTCGTCGTCATCGTCGTCATCAGGGATCGGTTGAGTAGCTTGAGTTTGGTCGACACGCTCCACTTCCTCCAGGTCTTCATCTATGACGACCACGGCAGGCTGCTGTACGGCAGCCGGAGGCGTGGGCAGGGCGTCTGGAAGGGGTTCGTTTGTCCCACCGACATCTATATCTTCTCTGGATGAATCGCTTTCCTCCGCCTGCGCTGGCAAAACATCTGTGATAAATAAAATCAAAAGATTGAATGAAGTTATGTATTCGGCCAGAAAACATTTCCTGACATTTCCTAATACATTCCCCAAGGTTCTGATGCATAATGCATTCATAGTGCTTTATATTCTCCAGGTATAGAAGCCATTATGCTGCCAGGGATGAATGCCTGTATGGGTGTGGGTGTGGGTGTGTGCGTGTGCACGTGCACGTGTGTGTCCAGAGATAGTTTCACAAACCGCAAGGCCTATCAGGGCTACATTTCTTGGGTGCTGCTGCTAGTCGGCCAAAGAAGTGCACACATTTGTTTCCATATGTTTTATATTATCAACCCTTATCTTTTTTTAAAGGGGATCAAGGCTGAAACCTTGAGTCCTACGTACGTTCATGGATCATGGCCACGCGAGGACCCAGATACACATTGGAGCCATGCTGGTCCCATGTGGACGATCCACATGATCCAATTTATATGAAGCAAATACAGTATAGAAATATCACAGCTGTCTAGTAAGTTACAGAGTCTAGTTATTGCGTTTGTGCGGTGTTTCAAATAATAAAAAGACAGACGCAGCCTCACACCACACCACAACTAACAACGAAACACCAATGTATCTCAAAGGAAAGTTAGTTATAGACAATGTACAATATATTGGTTATTCCACATACTCGCTGCTCTATGATGGATGCGTTTGTCCTATACTCCTGGTTGGTGTTTGGGGTTTTAAGGATCTCAAAAAAGTTGATTCTATCCAGAATAGAGCCATGAGGAGTTTCCTTGGGGTACATGCATTTATACTTCTCTTGCAATGGGTTGGGAACCGATGGAGATTAGGCAAGAGGCAGAAGTGATATACGCTTGTGGAACGGTCTGATTAATCTGCCAGAAGGTATAGGATAGCAAAAAAAGGTCTTCAACTGAGATAAGGCACACAATGGCCTCTGGATAAAGGAAGTTCTTTCTAGTCTCAGAGAGGCAGATTTAGCTTTTATCTTTCATAATGTGCTTTTCATTAATATGTTGAAACAAAAAAATATTTTGTAATTACAAAGATGAATGGTCAAACGACGTATGGTCTAAGCCAATACTGAGAACTGGTATCCTGCCTCTTGCTATTGAGGTAGATCGGTTCTCAGCGGTGCCAGAAGAGAATAGGATGCAATGTACACTACAGTATGTGACCCAAATTAAGTTGGAGTGGTTATTAAATTGTGAAGTAAGACGGCACAGCCTAGAGACAATCTCAGCTCTTTAAGTTGGTCCGATGTCCAGTCACCTGTTATGATGTGAGGCAACAGGCCCAATGTTGTATTTTATGTTGGATTATTATAACTAGCCCTTACCCGTTATTATTATATTCCCCCCCCCCCCTTGTGGCAGTAGGGGGTACTGCGCCCGGGTGCGTTTGTAATTTACTAATAAATTCATTAATAATCATTAATGTGTGAAATCGAAAAAAGGGCTTCGTTACGCCCTCCATATGTGAAAAGTGGGAGTGATTGGTGCAGGCAATAAGGAGTTACGGCAGTGTTTCTGACACACAGACACACACACAGACAGACAGACACACACTCAGACATCGTTAGAATTATAGTATGATGATGATGATGATGATTATAGTATGATGATGGTGATGACGATGATGATAGTATGATGATTATGGAATCTGCTTGAGAGTTTTTAGTTGGCTATTCCTTTAACTGTTTAAGTGCCAGGGACGTCATCCCGTATCTAAATCAACTATGCACTGAGTGCCATGCCCGTAAAGACGTATAAAAAAAAATGAACGCCCTCTTTTTTTTAATAATGGGAGATCTGGCACTCAGAGCCTAAACTGGTGACCACTAGGTGGCACTGAAGGAGTTTCAGTGATTGTGAACTATCATGTCGGCTCATTGTCTATGTCAAATTAAATGTTAAAGTGTCCTGTAAGTCTGGGCTGGGCTTCCTTGGAAGCATGACCCTTAAATAAAGAATCAATCAATCAATCAATGATATACAATAAGATTGTATAATTATTGTCTGTAACATTGAAGGGAAATTTGTCATGTTTAGTAACTTTAGTAACTTTCATACATACAGTATGTGGAAAAATCTATTATCTGTTCCTCACCTGCTACCCCAGTGTCTTCCACATCTTGAAGCTCATTCCCATTTGTTTCGGCCTGTGTCTCCTCTCCATGCACCTCATCCTGGACATCATCACTGTCGACATCCTCCCAACTAAAGACGTCACCTCGAATGGGATGGTTAAAGTCCTCCAGAGTGTCCACGGGATAGAGTATTTTAATGCTCTCAGCTGGTAGCTCAGTAACAATGGCCTCCGCCTCTGGTTCTAGAATCACAACAGCCTCCTGCTGTAATTCTGGCTCATCAATAACCTCCAATTCCTGATCTACAACAACTACTTCCTCCGCTACCGGTTCTTCTTCTGGTTCCAGAACCTCTTCTATTGGGTCCGGAACATCATCTACCTTATCTTCCTCAGCTTCAAAGACGACAACGTCTTCTTCTGGTTCTGGCTCTTCTTCTGGTTCTACTGCTGGGGAATACTCTAAACCCTTAAATGCTTCCTCTATTACTACATCATCTAACTCTTCCTTGGGTTCTGGTACATCAACTGCCTCTTCCTCTGGAGCTTCGACAGTCTCTTCCTCTGGTTCTGATTCTGGAACTACTTCTTCCTGTACTTCTGCGACCGGTTCATCTTGTGATTCTGAAACCTCAAATGTGTCCTCTTCTGCTTCAGTAACTTGGACAGCTTCCTCCCCTGATTTGGAAACCTCTACTTCCCCTTCTTCTGGTCCTAGAAGTTGCACAATATTTTCTTCTGCCTCTGAAGCAACCTCTTCTTGTGCCGCAACTGATTCTTCCTCGACGACCTCTTCACCCTCTGACACTGACACGTCCGCCGCCTCTGCCACCACCTCAGGAGGGTCCTCTCTGTCCCGAAGCCCCGCCATCGGTTCAGTTGGCGGCTGGCCCGCGATGGCCGACAGAGTTGTGAGTGGCATTTCTGCTTCAGCTGGAGCTGTAGTGAGCAGCAACTGAATGGCGGCGGTAGGGGGGGCAGTGTCTAAACGGGTGCTTTCATCCTCTGGGGATAAGGCTTCGTCCGTCTCGAGCTCGAGAATCACAGGGGTCATTGTCGGGTTGTAGTCTCTGACGAGCTCGCCAAAATCATCGTGATGAATGGTCTCAATCACATACGTGACTGCCACCTCTTCCTCTCCAACCTCCACCTCGTCAGTCGAAGGTCCGGGCTCACTGACGATAACTGTCTCTATCATGTCCTCGGGCATAGGCTGAGGTTCTTCTTCCGTTGTGGTGTCCAGCAGGGTCACAAGAGCATTTTCTTTCTCCACAGGGGTCAGTGGAACCTCCAGGCGTAGTTTGCCTTCCTCCAGCTCATCGGGGGAAACTTCAAACTCGTTGTGTGATTCAGGCTCACTGGCCTGTGAAATAGCAAAGATATATAAGATTATGACTATATGATTGAAGAGCAGGGGGTATAAGTAGGACAGGGTTTCTCAAAGTGGGTGCCGTGGCAAAGGCCAAGGCTTCCTCTGGAATACTTATTAATAATATATACTTATATTACTTCAGTTGAACCACTTAGACCCTCTAGACTAGCAAAATCAGTTGTACTGTACTTGGTGAGTTATTTTTCGACACCATAATCTCTCTATGGTATCTAAAAGCTCACAATGCGTCAGCTTGTTGATTGGCTATTTTTGGTGAAAGTCCGTCCCTTTCTGGGGTTAAACGTTCATTTTCAATCTGTACTTTTCAAGGGCATATAAACAGGTATATAAACAGCTATTCTCTCATTTATGTACCGTACTATGACATATAAGATTAAGTAACTTACAGCACCCCTGTTGTAAATTGTTTTTCTCTGAAATTATTAGTAATTCTATTCATGATCCAATTTACATACAAAGTACATTTGTAGATTAATTACTATTAATCACTATTATGCATACAGTAACAATACAGTATACATTTCTTTGTAGAACTTTCAATTCAGTCAGACTGTTTCGCACTTACTTCCGCTGAAATCGATGAGATTAACGATGAAGCTGGAATAATGATTATTTCTGTAGAAAAAGGAAAACAAAAAATATATGTATTCATAATTCACAACATTGATATTTCACAGGCACTATAATAAGATTACTGTCCTATACCTGGTTCAAAATTCAGTGAGTCTAGATCAATGGGCAGAGAGGCCTCTTCGCGTAAAGCCGTGGTGATGATTTCCTGCAGACTGGGCTCAGTTGAAGTGTCCAGCGGTGCTGTTCCATCACCGGGGGAACTGACCTCGAAAAGCAGAGAATAGTGCACTGATACTCCTCCGCTGGCTCTGAAAGAAGAATACGACAATGACAGAAAGCAATTATATATCTGGAAACAAGTGATGAGGAAAATGAGTCAATAGCAATTGTGATTGTATTATCTGTCTGTGTTACTAGTTGAGAAGGGGCGGCGGTGGCTCAGGGGTAGAGTGCCTGGATGGAAACCGTAATGTTGCCAGTTCGAACCCGGGCTCCCCCAGAGTTACTGTCGAAGTGTCCTTGAGCAAGACACTGAACCCCTAATTGCTCCCGATGTGCTAGTTGGTGCCTTGCATGGTTTCCGCTGCCATCGGTGTATGAATGTGTGTGTGAATGGGTGAATGTAATGCACAATCTCTGTAAAGCGCCTTGGATAAAGGCGCTATATAAATGCACCATTTACCATTTACCATTTAGTTGAAGTTTCCAATAATCTTGCTTCATTCCTTCCTTCCTTCCAAACACCCCTTTAGTGAACATCAATGTCATACTGTAGGCCTACATGTAAAAAATGCCATACATCAAACTCAATAAGCCAAAACAACAGAAGACAAGTCTATGGAAACTAAGGCATCAGATCAGGCCGTGCCTAAATCCACAATGTGAATGCTGAATGTGCTATAGTGACCTTGAATTTAAGACACGCTTATAAACAAAGACAAATCCAAGGGTGCTTTATGTTTATAAGGTCAGCAAGCTCATGCAAAATTCAGATCAGAGACATAAAGTATTTATTGGACGTGGACTTGTGTGTTGGTGTTGTAGGCTACTCTATGAAATATTAGTAGGAGTGCACATGTAGCTCAGATGCAATCATTTATTGAGACATTAAAAAATAAGTTCAATCAGCTATAAGCTGCCTTCCACAGTATTGATTGATGAAGGCATAGCTTAGCTGCGCTGAAATATATTTTAGTCTCTGTAAATTGCATTGGCCGACAGCACAAACACATATCTTTATGCGTGTTTGCATTGGCCGACATGTCATCATTACAGCTGATCATTGACTATTTCCACAGTGTTTACTGTCAGCGAGAACACCTTCTGTATTATACAGCACATCTTTTCTATACTTGTGATAAAGGCAACATGGATTTGTAGTATTGGCTGTTGAAAAATACACGATTGCTGAACACACACACACACACACACACACACACACACACACACACACACACACACACACACACACACACACACACACACACACACACACACACACACACACACACACACACACTCACACTCACACTCACACACACAGCATGAATAAACTGTGTCGCAGTATTGGACACACTGAACAAGCACAACATGAGCACAGATGTCCAATGCATTTCTGAAAATCATAACGACTCCATCAAAAACAATCAATATTCAGTGCAGCCAGTGTCATCGGCGGAGAATAAATTGTTCAACGGTGACTCTGATTTGACTGATAATGATGGGAACTGTGCGTGCGTGTGTGTGTTCTTGTATAGCCTGCCCTACTGTACGTGTGAGGACCCCACCCACAAATATGTAGAATTTAATAAATATAACTTTAGCTCCCGCTTCGAATGCTAACAGTGAATTGAAAGGGACAAAATCACATTGAATCACTGCATTGAATGCTGTCAGTAGCCATCTACTGACCTAGCCTGGGTAAACCCACTCCCCCTGCTGGACAACATTTTATTCTGCCAGGAGGGGTGAGTCTGGCTAAATGGTAATACAAAGTCCTTAAGATTGTATCAGCTTTGGTACGAGCCAATCCGCGACCGAGCTCAGGGCTCTGTGATTGACAGCGCACGTTGGCCAATCAGGAACGATTTGAGCAGTTGATGACGTGTGAACTCCTCGACTCATTCACAACAACAAACATGGGAATGAGGAAGTAGGAACGGAACGCGTTTAGATGATGCCTCTTGTTTTGATATACGCTGATTGGCTGAAGGGGTTGTCCGTCAACGCTACTCTCCCGCCCCACGGCTAAACAGCCACACAGGCGATTATGCCAGACTCACCCCTCCTGGCAGAATGAAATGTTGTCCAGCAGGGGGAGTGGGTTTACCCAGGCTACTACTGACCTACAAAGATCTCAGTAGGCTGCATCCTGTGCGTTGTTCATGAGGCTATGTTTTGTCAGCAACGAAACTGACTTATGTGGCCTGTGGCCACCTGATATGAAGTTAGGGGACTTACTGTATGTGGCCTGTTAAGACTGATATGATGTTGGGGGACTTACGTGGCCGGTTAAGACTGAAATGATGTTAGGCTACTTACGTGGCCGTTAGATTCAGTGTTAGGGTTAGTAATGTCGGCAGAGGTGAGAGCGGCGGCATGCAGGCCAGCTAGGCCACAACGAGGGAAGACAAGGTAACGAGACAAGGCCAGCTAGGCCACAACGGAGGAAGACAAGGTAATGAGACAAGGCCAGCTAGGCCACAACGGGGGAAGACAAGGTAACGAGACAAGGCCAGCTAGGCCACAACGGAGGAAGACAAGGTAACGAGACAAGGCCAGCTAGGCCACAACGGAGGAAGACAAGGTAACGAGACAAGGCCAGCTAGGCCACAACGGGGGAAGACAAGGTAACGAGACAAGGCCAGTTAGGCCACAACGGAGGAAGACAAGGTAACGAGACAAGGCCAGCTAGGCCACAACGGAGGAAGACAAGGTAACGAGACAAGGCCAGCTAGGCCACAACGGAGGAAGACAAGGTAACGAGACAAGGCCAGCTAGGCCACAACGGAGGAAGACAAGGTAACGAGACAAGGCCAGCTAGGCCACAACGGAGGAAGACAAGGTAACGAGACAAGGCCAGCTAGGCCACAACGGAGGAAGACAGGGTAACGAGACAAGGCCAGCTAGGCCACAACGGAGGAAGACAGGGTAACGAGACAAGGCCAGCTAGGCCACAACGGAGGAAGACAAGGTAACGAGACAAGGCCAGCTAGGCCACAACGGGGGAAGACAAGGTAATGAGACAAGGCCAGCTAGGCCACAACGGAGGAAGACAAGGTAACGAGACAAGGCCAGCTAGGCCACAACGGAGGAAGACAAGGTAATGAGACAAGGCCAGCTAGGCCACAACGGAGGAAGACAAGGTAACGAGACAAGGCCAGCTAGGCCACAACGGGGGAAGACAAGGTAACGAGACAAGGCCAGCTAGGCCACAACGGGGGAAGACAAGGTAACGAGACAAGGCCAGCTAGGCCACAACGGAGGAAGACAAGGTAACGAGACAAGGCCAGCTAGGCCACAACGAGGGAAGACAAGGTAACGAGACAAGGCCAGCTAGGCCACAACGGGGGAAGACAAGGTAACGAGACAAGGCCAGCTAGGCCACAACGGGGGAAGA